>NW_028270188.1:35450654-35753684 GCF_037043375.1 Chiloscyllium plagiosum | reverse complement strand
GGAGTTCTCTGTCCCTCATATTTTAACAGTTTACGAGGCAAATTGAGCATTTCTTTATGTTTAGTTTAAATTACCAGATGAACTCAATGTTGTGTCCTAACAATTGCTGTGTGTGTATCTGTGTGTGTCTGTGTGGGGCAGGTCTGGCAGTCTCTTTGGTGCTTAAAGTGATGCAATGCCACCCTCTGCTGGCCTCCCCACGCCACTGCACAGACATTGGCAGAGGATGAATACCAACAGGGATTCATTCAGAGAGGGCGAGGGAGAGGGCAGCTGCTCACAGCACCATCCAAACTGATGTCTTATCCATGGACTGATCTAAATGTCCTTTAAATGTTGTAACTGTCCCCGCTTTCACCACTTCCTCTGGAAGTTCATTCCACACCCAAGCCAGATTCTGTCTAAAATAATTACCTCTCGTGACTTTTGTAAATCTTTTTCCTTGCACCTTAATTATCCCTCACTTTTGAATCCCCAACTCTAGGGAAAAGACATCAGCCCTTCAGCTTATCTGTACCCCTCATTATTTTATTAACCTGTGTAAAGTTACCGGAGAATCTCATATTCTTCAGTGAAAAAAGATCCAGCCTCTCCTTATAGCTCACTCCCTCCTTTCCCAGCAACATCCAGGTTAATCTCTTCTGAACCCTCTCCAGCTTAATTATATCAAGGTCAGTAATATCAAAGTGAATAGTCAATGTGTTTTCTAAGGTACGGGGAGACCAAAACTAGAGGATATGGGCTTAAAGTGAGAGGGGAAATATTAAAGTGACCTAAGGGGCAGCTTTTTCACCCAGAGGGTGGTGTGCCTATGGAATGAGCGGGCAGGATGACCAGGCTGGACACAGTATTCCAGAAGAGGTCTCACCAATGTCCTGTACATCCTCAACATGACGTCCCAATTCCGATACTCAAAGGTCTGACCGATGAAGACAAGTGTGTTAAACACCTTCTTAAACACACTATCTATATAAGATGCAAATTTTAAAGAATTATACCTGAGGGCCTAGGTCTCTGTCCTACAACACTGCCAAAGGCTCTACTTTTAATTGTATTGGTCCTGCTCTTGTTTGATTTACCAAATACAATTAAAACTCCATCTGCTACCCCTCAGCCCAGTATGTGGTATTACTGCCACCTCCCCCTCCCCCTTCAATTTTAAAATGCCCATCACTCTCCAGGATGCTTCCACACTCCGGCCTTGATTTTCACAAAGACCCTGAGCTTGGTTTGCCTTGTGTGGTTAGAGGGAGGAGGGACAGATTGCAGACACAGTCAGTGGGGAGGAGAGGCTGGACAGTAATCACCGGCCAGGAAGAGGGAAGTCGCACGTTAGAGTTGGGTAAGAGTGATCTGTGTTGTGGGACCAGAAATTAAGCTCTTCCTTCGTCTCTGCTGTTCAGTAATAAATATCCATTTGAGACCCTTCATTGGGCAGAGTGTGGCTGCAGGATTTCTTTCCCTAATATTGCAGACTACAGATAATAGCGATTAAAGATGTTCATAGTTAATTTCGATGGCACAGCACAAACACACAACATCCTACAGTTGAGACAAATATCTTGCATTTGCTTAACAATACAAAGTGTTTTGTGTAGTTCAGTCATGGTAACCTGATTGTAATAAATCCACACCGAGCTGAAAGTGGGCATAAAATATAACCCAAAATCTGGGTATGGTAGTGTAGTGGGTAGTGTACCTGCCTCTGAGCCAGAACTCTGGATTTGATTCCAATTCCTGAACTTGTGTGGTAGCATTCCTAGCTCTGGACCAGAAGGCCTGGATTTAAGTCCTGCCTGTTGCAGAGGTATGTCACAGTATGTCAGAACAGGCTGATGAGCAAACACACAGGAGAATAATGTTACAGCTTTATGGGTATTGCTAGTGTCCCTACCTCTGGGCACAAAGGTCTGGGTGTAAAGCCCACAGATGTGTCTCATGATACATCTGAACAAACTGATTAAAATGGATTTAAAATTGTGACTTGATGGAGAAGGAAGAGGTGTCAGTATTGCAATTTCAGAATTTAGGCCCAGGATGACTGAAAGTCCAGTTATTCGTGTTGATTGAAGTCACATTTCGCAGCAGGAAAGATTTATAAAATCGGAACGGTCCTGGATAGGGTGAGTAGTCAGGGTTTTACCCCAGTTTGGGGCGTCCAAAACTAGAGGGCATTGTTTGAAAGTGAGAGGGGAAAAGTTTGATGAGACCGAAAGGGCACCTTTTCACACAGAGAGTGGTGTGTGTATGGAATGAGCTGCCAGAGGAAGTGGTGGAGGCTGGTACAACTTTACAGATTACTTACAGTGTGGAAACAGGCCCTTCGGCCCAACAAGTCCACACCGCCCCGCCGAAGTGCACCCACCCATACCCATTCCCCTACATTTACCTCTGTACAGAACACTACAGGCAATTTAGCACGGCCAATTCATCTAACCTGCACATTTTTGGACTGTGGGAGGAAACCAGAGCACCCGGAGGAAATCCAGACACGGGGAGAATGTGCAAACTCCATACTGACAGTCGCCTGAGGCGGGAATTGAACCCAGGTCTCTGTCGCTGTGAGGCAGCAGTGCTAACCACTGTGCCACCGTGCCACCCACAAACTGCAGCATGTAAAAGGCATCTGGGTACTGACAGACCTGCCGAGCTTTACCAGCAATTTCTGTATTTGTTAAAAAAATGCATTCATTTTAACACAGGTATTCTCAATACATTAAATATTTTATTTTTTTCATGACGCAGGGTAATGTAAACATATTTCAAATTGACCGAGACCATTTTCTGTTAAGGATATGGCTCTGTGTATGACAGTAGCAATGATGCACCTACATGGAACAGGGAATGTGATGGAGACATAGTTCGACAATGTACAAGGAGACCTCACATGGTCCAGTTTGGGAAAGGATGATATTATTATGTGATTCAACTCAGAAAGGGAGAAAATGCAATCCTCCTGAGAAGGAACGGCCTATTGCACTCTCCCTTCTTCAGTGTCCCTCACCACAGCAATGTGTGCAAGCTAAAACAAACTCTACAGTCATCATAACCGTTCTTAGTTTTATAGAATCCCTGCAGTGTTGAAACAGGCCCTTCGGCCCAACAAATCCATACCACCCTTCCCAACCCATTCCCCTATATTTGCCCCTGACTAATGCGCCTAACCTAGAATTCCCTGAACACTACAGACAATTTAGCATGACCAATCCACCAAACCTACACAGTTTGAGCTGTGGTAGGAAACTGGATCACCCATTAGAAGCTCACACAGGAAAGTGGAGAATGTGCAAGCTCCACACCGACAGTCACCCAAGGCTGGAATCAAACCCAAGTCCCTGGTGCTGTGAGGCAGCAGTGCTAACCACCGTACTACCCATTGGGTGCTCCCTGACCATAATTCATTGGAATCTCCTCACTGCCTAAAGCAAAGGGAATGCAGCCAAATCTAACTCTCCCAGGATGGAATCCCATTGCGAGCAGCTATGTGAGTACAATATCTTCAGAAGCAGAAAAATGTTTTAGACAACCTCAATTTTTACTTTTGTCATGAGTTCCATTAATATCTGGACAAAGTTCTTTCAAATTAAAATTGCAGAAATTTTGTTAATCTGTGTGTGTGTATGCATGTGTTTGTGTTTGTGTGTTTCTGTGTGCGCGTGTGTTTGTGTTTGTGTGTTTGTGTGTGCGGTGTGTGTTTGTGTGTGTGTGTGTGTTTAGAAAGGGAAGTACTAGACCATAAGACCATAAGACCATAAGACATAGGAGTGGAAGTAAGGTCATTCGGCCCATCGAGTCCACTCCGCCATTCAATCATGGCTGATGGGCATTTGAACTCCACTTACCCGCATTCTCCCCGTAGCCCTTAATTCCTTGTGACATCAAGAATTTATCAATCTCTGCCTTGAAGACATTTAGCGTCCCGGCCTCCACTGCACTCCGTGGCAATTAATTCCACAGGCCCACCACTCTCTGGCTGAAGAAATGTCTCTGCATTTCTGTTCTGAATCGACCCCCTCTAATTCTAAGGCTGTGTTCACGGGTCCTAGTTTCCTCGCCTAGCGGAAACAATTTCCTAGCGTCCACCCTCTCCAAGCTATTGATTATATATTTGCAATACTCAAACAGTTTGCCATTCATCTTTCCATCATTGTTTGAGTAACATTGCCCTGGATCATAAACGTGTTGTTTTAGCAGATTAAAGTAACTAGCCTGACTTGTTCCTAAAACTGACCCTGACCCAGTGTGAGACCGATATCATCGGCCAATTCACCAACCTGGTTCTGTTTAACATTTGTTGTGAGCAGTGGAAGAGTGGGACTAGAAAAGGAAACAGTGACCCAAAAAGCCGGGGAACTATAGACGGGTGAGCCTGATGTCAGTGGTGGGTAAGTTGTTGGAGGGGATTCTGAGGGATAGCATTTACATACATTTGGGAAGGCAAGGGCTGATCGGGGAAGACAACATGGCTTTCTGCATGGGAAATCATGTCTCATTAAATCGGTTGAGTTTTTTGAAGAGGCGACAAAGAAGATTGATGAAGGCAGTTTGGTAGATATTGTCTATATGGACCTCAGCAAGGTGTTCATTTAAAGAACAAAGAGCAAAGAAAATTTACAGCCCAGGAACAGGCCCTCCAGCCCTCCAAGCCTGAGCCGATCCAAATGTACTGTCTAAATCTGTCGGTCAATTCCTAAGCATATGTACCCCTCTGCTCCCGCCTACTCATGCATCTGTCCAGACTCTTCTTAAATGAATCTACCGTGTCTGCCTCTACCACCTCTGCTAGCAACACGTTCAAAATGCCCACCACCCTCTGTGTGAAGTACTTACCGTGTGTATCCCCCTTAAACATTCCACCTCTCATCTTGAATGCACGACCTCTCGTTATTGAATCCTTCACTCTGGGAAAAAGCTTGTCTCTGTCTATACCCTTCATGATTTTGTAAACCTCAATCAAGTCCCCCCTCAATCTCTTTTTTTCCAGTGAAAATAAACCTAACCTACTCAGCCCCTCTTCATAGCAAGTATTTCATTCTGATTGGTAGACAAATGAGTAAGTTTCAGTCACATGGGATACAGAGGAAGCTAGTCACAATTGGCTTGAAGGAAGAGGGGTATTTTTCAGACTGGAGGCTTGTGAGCATCAGTACTGAGTTCACTGCATTTCATCATTTATGTAAAGGATTTAGATGTGAATATTGGGGCCATTTTTACTAAGTTTACAGATTACATCAGAAAGGCAGTGTAGTAGATTATCTCAGAGTACAACAAGACCACAATTAGATGGGACAAAAGGGCAAAGAGTAACAGATGAAGTTTAATTTAGATAAATACGAGATTTTGTATTTTGTGAATGCACACCAGGGCAGGAATTATACACTTGATGGTAAGGTCCTGGGGCGTGTTGTGAAACAAAGGGATAGGGCTGCAGGTACATTGTTCCTTGAAAGTGGAGTCGCAGGTAGACAGAGTTGGACAGAACACATTTGGCACATCTCCCTTAATCAGTCAGAGCATTGTGTTTAGGGGTTGTGATGGTATGTTGCATCTGTACAGGATGTTGGTGAGGCCACTTTAAAAATACTGCATGCAACTCGGTTTTCTGCAGAAATGATTTAGACACAGATGTTCCAGACTGGAGGTTTGAGCTGTAGAGAGAGGTTGATTAGGGTGAGGTGTTTCTCCCTGGAGTGTCAGAGGTTGAGGGGTGACATTATAGAGATTTATAAAATCATCAGGGGCATAGATATTCTGAACAGCCACGTTCTGCTCCCCAGTGTAGGGGAGTCCAGAGCAAGAGAGTATAGGTTGAAGGGGAGAGGGCGAATGATTTAGAAGGGACCTGAAGGTAAATGTTACACACAGAGAGTGGTGTGTGTATGGAAAGTGCTGTCAGAGGAAGTGGTGAAGGCAGTTACAATCGCACATTTAAAAGGTATCTGAAAGAGGAGGGATATTGGCCAAATGCTGGCAAATGGGACTAGATCAGGTTTGATATCAGATTGGAGTGAACAGGTTGGACTAACGGGTCTGTTTCCGTTCTGCATGACGCTCTGATTCTATAAAAAGGATGATGAATAATTATGAAAGGTTCTTTCAAGTGGGAATTCTCTTCACTGGAAGTTTATCGTGCCTCCATGCTCACATTGATTGAAAGCTGCATTAGGTAAATATTTGACAGAGAAGTGAGTCACGGATAATGGGATATAGAGAGCAAAGTGGAGCTGAGACCCCAACTTGATCAGCCACAATCTTAGTGTCTGGTGGAAAAGGCTCAAAGTATCTAATGACCCACTCCTGCTCTTCAGTCCCATTTTTCTGTATTCCATTCAGCCCATCAAACCTGCTAGACAGGAGCAGTTGGAGGCTACTTACTCCTATACCCTGGTGCACAGAAACAGAGGAGACTATTCAGCCTCTCAAGACTGTCACACACGATGTGAGGTGATTTGGGAAATGTAATTGGAAAACCCAGGCTGTTTATGAAAGAGGCTCCTCATCACTCTTTACAGAGCTTCCCCTCTCTGCAACTTGTGCTCCATTTGTTGGTCATGTTGTAGACCCAGATTCACTGTGAATACAGCCCACATACCTCACCCAGCGATAGCTCACAAAATCCTCTGGTCTCCCTGACTGCAATATGTAATAACAGAACATTCATGAAAATAACACCCACTAACTTTCCAAGAACAGAATGTGAGAGCATCAGAAACAGGGGCAGGTCGTTCACTCCCCAGGCCTGCCTTGTCCTTCACTAAGATTGTGGCTGATCTGCTCTCGGTCTGAAATTCTCTTTAATACCCAATTCCTCATAGCCATCACCTCTCTGACAGATCAATATCCATCTAACTCCTCTTCAAATAATTTCAGTCATCTCACTCCCCGAACACTCTTGAGAACAGAAATCCTGACATTGAATCCCACCTGTTTGATGAAAACACTTGCTGCTCCTATATCATGGTTTATTGATATGAACAAAAGAGGTTGAGACAAGGGTTCAGGTAAAGTGGACTCGCCCTGATATCAAGGCAGTGGTTGCCTTCTGTTGACATCAAGGAGCTTAACAAAACTGGACTTGATGAGAATCAGAGTAAACTCTCCAGTGTTTGGGGTCAAACATGGCACAAAGGAAGATGTTCACCATCTCAGTCCTGGGTCAGCTCTGTGCGAGATCCTCAGGGTAGCTTCCTCTTCACAAACAGCTTCAGCTGTTTCATCAATGTCTCCCGTCCCCACCCTCACCAAAATAAGATCAGAAGTGGGGATGGTCACTGAAGATTCCACAATGTCCGGAACATTTTGTCCCCCCTCAGCTCCTGAACTGGTCTGTGTCCATGTGCAGCAAGACCCAGACTCCATTGAGAGTTCTGCTGTTAACGTGTCAGTAACATTCATGTAACTGCACTGCCTATTGCCACAGTAAAACAAGAGTTCATTCAGCACTTCACAGGAATATGAGGAAGTCATTCAGCCCATTGACACTATTGGAGAAGAACAGGGACAACCCATTCAGTGCCTCCAGCCTATTACTCAGGAAGAGAAGGAGTCTAGTGTGATGGGCCACACCAGAGCCCCTCGAAATATTGGAAGGCAATAGCCTTGCTTCTAATGTTTTATTATTTTAAAGGAAATATAAAGGGTCTATTCCAGATGCAATGTGACAGCATCAAGAGAAAATTCAGTGAGAGTAGCAGACAGGAGACATTCCCTGAAGCTTCCAACTCTGTTGAGACCGCTATAGTTTTTGATGTTACTGAGAAACCAAAACCCAGAGATCCTAATCTGTGAGATCTGGCCACACCCATTCAGTCTGCATTAAAATAAACCTAAGGCATGCCTCGCTGTTACTCAAGTGTCTTAACTAACCAGCTTGGTAACGATCGTTCAATCTCTCTCTTAAAAGAAACCAGGACAAAATAATCTCGTAAAGCTACAGCATCATCACACTTGTCAGTACATCGAGCTATCAAACAGGAACCAGGGGTAACCCAGTCAGGCCCTTGGCCCTGTCCAATCGGACGAGGAAGAAGTCAATCAGCTCCTTGAGTCACTTATACATGAACAGTAGGAGGCCATTCCCAGCTCAATACACTTACACGGGGGCAGAATGAGGTAATTGATGCTGATTCCTGATGAATGTCTTATTCATGCAACGTCGATTCTCCTGCTTCTCGGATGCTGCCTGACCTGCTGTGCTTTTCCAGCAATTGACGCTCTACTCTGATCCTGGATTAGTGGTGCTGGAAGAGCACAGCAGTTCAGGCAGCATCAGAGGCGCAGTAAAATCGACGTTTCGGGCAAAAGCCCTTCGAGGAAGCAAACTTCTTCAAGGCAGGTATCCTTGCAAGAGGATTCGCAGTATGGTTAAAATCAACTAGGTAAAAACAATGACTGCAGATGCTGGAAACTCGGATCTCCAGCATCGGCAGTCTTAAGTTTCTCCTAAATGATGCTCCAACATGATGAACAAGTGGAGCAGAGGCTTCACATTCAGACTGTTCCACGTTGTTCCTCATGGCTCCATTGCTTATGATACACACGCGGGACTAAAACGTGGTTTTCTAGTGGTGAGCAGAGAAGATTCATGTCTTGTGTGAAGTCTGAAGAAGGCATCTTCCATCTCTGAGAAAACAGCCTGGTGTTCTTTATGCAGGGCGGAAGCTGGTGGGAATGGCTACCTGTTTCAGATCGAAGGTATTGTGGCTGCTGTTGGGAATTGTAAGCAACATGGCGTTCAGTACGGGCTCACGTGCCGACTGCACAATAACGTGGGGAGAGTTAATTAAGGCATATAAACTATTAGGATAGTCACGTTAGACTGATGAATGGACTCTCTATGTTCAAATAATGCTGACCGTGTTCATGTTGACCTTGTCTAGTGCATGTCCTGTGCAGTGTAACCTGTATGCCTTACTCTGTCCAAGTCTATTTCCACCCTTTGATCTGTCTGGCTATGCTTACTATGATCTGCCTCCACTGCTCATAAATAAAGTGTTTCTCTGTACTGAGATACACGTGACAATATATCAAACCAATTAATCCTGTGTAAAGTATGGAATTTCTCTCCCTGTCAATGTCTCTTTTGGAAATAACTGATCGCTGCCACTCCTCGTGTTTCAGCATCACCATTTCTTCGTCTCTCACAGCTCTACAGATTAAACACTCAGCTTCTTCACTCTATCCTCATGTTACCATCACCTGTGTCTGTGGTAAGGAGATCATTCCTTACAAAGGAGATCAAATCTGTACAGAGTGCCTCAAATACTCTCTCAGCAAGGCTCTAAAACTGCAGGAAGATGGCTTTACTTATTTACTCGAATCATCTTACAATGAAGGACAGCACACCATTGACTGCACCCATTACTTACACAGGGTTTGATTCGGCGCAGTCAGCATAGACTTGTGAGTGGGAGATCATGCTTCCCAAATTTGTTAGAGTTCTTTGATGAAGTGACAAGGAAGGTTGACGAGGACAGAGCGGTAGACGTAGTCTCTATGGATTTCAGTAACGCATTTGATAAGCTTCCACATGGCAGGCTGCTCAGGAAGGTTACATCGCGTGGAATGCTGGGGGAACTGGCCAATTGGATACACAGTTGGGTTGTTGGTAGGAAGCAGAGGATTCAGTGGAAGGATGCTTGTCAGACTGGAGGCTGGGTCTATAGCTGTTTGTTATCTATGATTATCTATGATTATCTGTGATTGCAGACACATAGACATGGGATAAAACTTTTCAATGATCTCTGAATCAGCCAACAAGACACTCTATTGTGTCAAATTGCTCTGAGGTCTTAAAGGATAAACCTGGAGAGAAAACCTGACCCCAGCCTCATTATCGGAAAAAGGGGACGGGAAACAGTCCTGTTGACACTGCAGAGACCTCCTTCCTAACATCGGAGAGCTTGTGACAACAATAGACGATAGACAATAGACAAAAGGTGCAGGAGTAGGCCATTCTGCCTTTCGAGCCTGCACTGCCATACAATATGATCATGGCTGATCATTCCTAATCATTATCCTCTTCCTGCCTTATCTCCATAACCCTTGATTCCATTACCTTTGAGAGCTCTCTCCAACTCTTTCTTAAATGAATCCAGAGACTGGGCCTCCACTGCCCTCTGGGGCAGAGAATTCCACACAGCCACCACTCACTGGGTGAAGAAGTGTTTCCTCATCTCTGTCCTGAATGGTCTACCCCGTATTTTTAATCTGCGTCCTCTGATTCGGCACTCACCCATCAGCGGAAACATGTTTCCTGCTGCCAAAGTGACCAATCCTGTCATAATCTCAATCAGATCCCCTCTCAGTCTTCTAAACTCAAGGGTATACAAGTCTAGTCGCTCCAGTCTTTCAGTGTAAGGTATTCCCACCATTCCAGGAATTGACATCGTGAATCAACGCTGCACTCCCTCAATAGCCAGAATGTTTTTCCTCAAATTTAGAGACCAGAACTGCACACAGTACTCCAGGTGTGGTCTCACCAGGGCCTACAGCTGCAGAAGAACCTCTTTGCTTCTATACTCAATCCCTCTTGTTATGAAGGCCAGCATGCTCTGAGCCTTCTTCACTACCTGCTGTACTTGCATGCTTACCTTCATTGACTGGTGTACAAGAACACCCAGATCTCTCTGTACTGCCCCTTCACCTAAATTGATTCCATTGACGTAGTAATCTACCTTCCTGTTCTTGCCACCAAAGTGGATAACCATACACTTATCACATTAAACTGCAATTGCCACCCATCTGCCCACTCACCTAACTTGTCCAGGTCACCCTGTAATCACCTAACATCCTCGTCACATTTCACCCTGCCACCCAGCTTTGTATCATCAGCAAATTTGCTAATGTTATTGCTGATACCATCTTCTATATCATTAACATATATTGTAAAAAACTGCAGTCCCTGCAGGGATCCCTGCGGTATCCCACTGGTCAATGCCTGCCCTTCCGAAATGGAGCCATTTATCACTACTGTTTGTTTCCTATCAGCCAACCAATTTTCAATCTAAGTTAGTACTTTGCCCCCAATACCATGCGCCCTAATTATGCTCACTTACCTCCTATGTGGGACTATATCAAAAGCTTTCTGAAAGACTCGGTGGTACAGTGGTTAGCAGTGCTGCCTCACAGCGCCTGAAACCCGGGTTCAATTCCCGCCTCAGGCGACTGTCTGTGTGGAGATTGCGCATTCTCCCCGTGTCTGCGTGGGTTTCCTCTGGGTGCTCCGGTTTCCTCCCACAGTCCAAAGATGTGCAGGTTAGGTGAATTGGCCATGACAAATTGCCCGTAGTGTTAGGTAAGGGGTAAATGTAGGGGTATGGGTGGGTTGCGCTTCAGCGGGTCGGTGTGGACTAGTTGGGCCGAAGGGCCTGTTTCCACACTGTAATGTAATCTAAAAAAAAAGTCCAGGTGCACTACATCTACTGGATCTCCCTCATCCATCTTCAGAGTTACATCCTCCAGAAGATTAGTCAAGCATGATTTCCCCTTCAAAATCCATGCTGACTCTGTCCTATCCTGTTACTACTATCCAGATGTGCAGTAATTTCATCCTTTATAATAGACTCCAGCATCTTTCCCACCACTGAGGTCAGACTAACTGGTCTATAATTTCCTGCTTTCTCTCTCCCACTTTTCTTAAAAAGTGGTATAACATTGGCCACCCTTCAATCCGCAGGAACTGACGCCGAATCTATCGAACTCTGGAAAATAATCACCAACACATCCACGATTTCCCGAGCCACCTCCTTCATTACCCTGGCATGTAGACCATCAGGCCCCGGAGACTTATCAACCTTCAGACCTAACAGTTTCTCCAACACCAAATCCTGGCAAATATAAATTCCCTTAGGTTCAGGTCCTTCAGCCACTGTTACCTCAGGGAGATTGCTTGTGTCTTCCCCAGTGAACACAGATCTGAAGTACCTATTTAATTCTTCTGCCATTTCTTTGTTCCAAGTAATATATTCCCCTGTTTCTGTCTTCAAGGGACCAATTTTTGTCCTAACCATTTTTTTGCCTTGCACATACCTAAAAAAGCTTTTACTATCCTCCTTTATATTATTGGCCAGTTTACCTTCGTACCTCATTGTTTCTCTGCTTATTTCCTTCTTAGTAATCCTCTGTTGTTCTTTAAAAGCTTCCCAATCCTCCGTTTTCCCACTTATCTTTGCTATATTATACTTTTTCTCTTTTAACTTTATATGTTTCTTAACATCCCTCGTCAACCACGGCCGCCCATGGTACTGAAGGAGGTGGCTCGGGAAATCGTGGATGCGTTGGTGATTATTTTCCAGAGTTCGATAGATTCGGCATCAGTTCCTGCGGATTGGAGGGTGGCCAATGTTATTAAGAAAGGTGGGAGAGAGAAAGCAGGAAATTATAGACCAGTTAGTCTGACCTCAGTGTTGGGAAAGATGTTGGAGTCTATTATTAAGGATGAAATTACGGCACATCTGGATAGTAGTAACAGGATAGGTCAGAGTCAGCATGGATTTATGAAGGGGATCTTTCTTCATTTTAGGAATGAACTGATCCTGCAACTTCTGCATTATACACAGAAATATCCGCCATTGTTCCTCCACGGTCATCCCTGCTAAGGTATTGCACCATTGAACTTTGGCCAGCTCCTCCCTCATAGCTCCATAATTCCCTTTATTCAACAGAAATGCTGTCACTTCCGACTGTACCCTCTCCCTTTCAACATTTACAGAGCTTTCCCACAGACTATACAGAAACATCAGGAATGGAGTAGGCCATACAACACATTGAGCCTTCCTCATTATCGTTCCAGTTCAAACATCTCCACAATGCACTTATCCCACACAATGAATATATCCGTTAATGTGATTAACCTTGGGAAGCTATACAATAGGAAGTGCAATAGACCCTTTGGTCCATCGAGTTTGCTACCCAATTCAATATAATGATGGCTTGCCCTTTATTTCCACACCGTTCTCCTGCTCGCCCACCATTCCTTTTCTGTCTATAAATCCTATTTATATTCAATGTCCTGGCTTCCAGGTTTGAGTGCATTCCCCAGGTTCACCAGTCGCTGAGTGCAGACATTTATTCTCATCTCATTGCAGAATGGCCTGTCTGTACCTAATACTGTGGCCCCTTGTTTTAGACACCAGAGCCTGGGGAATTATCATCGCTGCTTCCAATCCGTCTCACCCTGTCAGAGCTTTATATATCTCACTGAGATCTCCATCCATTTTCCTAAACCCCATGGAATGCAGGCCCAGTCGCCCCAAACTCTGCTCCCACAACAAGCCTGTCATCACAAAGATCAGTCTGGTTATCCTTCGCTGCTCTCCCTCAATGTCAGGTTTGTCCTTTATGAAGGTACAGAGACCAAACCCGCACACAATACTGCACAGTGTTTTAGATGGGGAGTCACCAAGGCCCTGTATAACTGCAGTACGACACCCTTACTCCTGGACCCAAATCCCTTTGGAATTAAGGTCAGCACACCACTGATCTTCCTAACTGCTTTCTTTCCTGCAATATTGCTTTCAGTGACTGGTGTACAGGGAGATCCAGATCCTTTGCAATGTTACAGCTCCCCACTTTGTGGGTCTATGTACCCTGGTCAGCGTGCCAATGCCATTCCCAGTATTGACTTCTGGCTTCAGAACTCACTGTGCTGCAGGGACCCCGGAGGGCTGCGAAGAAGGAAACAACAAAAAGGAGCATATGTCCCTTTGTATATCAACATGTTTCAAACAATCCCTTTACAAACGATAGGCTTCCAATCTATTGTTCCCAACAAAGGGCACACCGTCACCTCTACCCACATTGCTCTCCATCTGCCACGTATTTGCCCATTCACTCCACTTGTCTTCGTCGCCTTGAAGCTTTTTTACAGCCTCCTCACCCACTCACAATCCAACATCCTTTAGTTCTGTCAGCAGGTTGGGATATATTGCATTTGATTCCCACAACCAAATTTTTGATGAGTATTGTGAACAGTTGGGGCCTGAGTACCGATCTCTATGATATCCCAGCAACCTTCTTCTGTTACTTTTTAAAATAATATTTATTTCCTCAATCTAGGTGTGATTGGCTGTCCCTGGTTGCCCCTTGAGAAGGTGGTGGTGAGCTGCCTTGTTGAACCGCTGCAGCCCACTGTGGATTCAGTGACAGTAACACCAATGAATGCCAAGCAGCAGTGGTTAGATTGTATTTTAGTGGTGTTGGTCACGGTGTGGCATTTGTGTGGCGTGAATATTACTTGCCACTTGTCAGCCCGGATACTGTCCAGATCTTGTTGCATTTGGACATGGCCTGCTTCAGTATCTGAGGAGCCACAAACATTGCTGAACATTGTACAATCATTAGTGAACATCCCCACTTCTTACCTTACAATAGAGGCAAGGCCATTGATGAAGAAGCCCTGAAGATGTATGGGCCTAGGTCACTGCCCGAGCAACTCCTACAGACTTGTCCTGGAGCTGAGTTGACTGGCCTTTATCAACCATAACCATCTTCCTACGTGTCAGGTATGATTCTAACCAGCGGGAAGTTTGCCCCTGATTCCCATCGATTCTCATCTTGCTAAGGCCCCTTAATGCCACCCTTGGTCGAAGGAAACCTTGATTTAAAGGGCTATCACTCTCACCCCACCTCTGGAATTCAGCTCTTTTGTCCATGTTTGAATCAAGGTACTGAGATCAGGAGCTGAGTGGCCCTGGGGCAGCCCAAACTGGGCGTCATTGACCAGGTTATTGCTGAGCAGGTGCTGCTTAAAAGCACTGAGACCTTCCACCACTTTACTGATGATCGAGAGTAGACTGATGGGGTGGTAATTGGCCGGATTGGAGTTGTTCTACTTTTTATGCATGGGAGATATTTGGGATAATTTTCGATGTAATTGGGGAAATGTCGTTGTTGTAACAGTACTGGAACAGCTTAGCTAGGGCAGTAACAAGGGCTGGAGAACAACTTTTCAGTACTATTGCCAGAATGTTGTCAGGGTATGTACCCTCTGGGGTATCCAGTGTCTCCAACTGAATCTGGATATCGCATGGAGTGAACCAAATTGGCTGATGACTGGTAACTGAATTCCTGAGGACCATTGGAGGAGGATGAGATGGATCATCCACTCAGCACTTCTGACTGAAGATTGTTGCGAATGCATGAACGTTATCTTTTGTACTGATGTGCTGGGCTCTTCCATCATTAAGGATAGGGATCTCCTCCTCCAATGACTTGTTTAATTGTCCATAACTATTCTCAACTAGAAGTAGAAGGACTGCAGAGTTTAGATCTGATCCGTTGCTTGTGGGGTCACTTAGCTCTGTCTATCACTTATTGATTATGCTGTTTGGCACACAGGTAGCCATGGTTGGTGGCTTCACCAGGCTGACACCTCATTTTCAGGTATGCCCGGTGCTGCTCCTGCCCTCCTGCACAATCCATTGAATCAAGGTTGATCCTCTGACTTGATGGTAATTGTTTTGAGGGGGATATGCCAGGCCGTAAGGTTATGCTGGAGTACAATTCTGCTGCTTTTGATGACCCACAACACCTTATGGAAACCCAGACTTGAGCTGCTAGATCTGTTCTAATCTGTCCTATTTAGCACCGTGATAGTACCACCGAAAATGGTGGAGGTTATTCTCAATGTGAAGATGTGACTTTGTCTCCACAACGACTATGCGGTGGTCACTCTTACCCGATACATCATGGACAGATACTTCTGCAACTGTCAGATTAATAAGGCTGTGGTCAAATATGGCTTATCCGTATTGATGGTTCCTTTAGCACCTGCCGCAGACCAAGTCGAGAAGTTATATCCTTTCGGACCCAACCAGCTCGATCAGTAATGCTGCTGCTGAACCACTCTTTTTGTGGACATTGACATCCCCCACCCAGAGTACATTTTGTGCCTTTGCCACCCTCAGTGCTTCCTTCAAGTGTTGGTCAGCATGGAGGAGTACTGATTCATCAGTTGAGAGAGGCTGGTACATGGTAAACAGCAGGAGGTTTCTTTTCCCATGTGTAAACTAACGCCATGAGACTTCATGGGATACAGAGACACTGTTGAGGACTCCCAGAGCAATTCCCTTCCAACTGTATCCCACTGTGCCACCACTTCTGCTGTGTCTGTCCTGCTGGTGAAACAGGAGATATCCAGGGAAGGTGATGGGGTGTCTGGGACATGGTCATACTCACAGAATCATACCTTAAAGACAATGTCAGGCTGTTGCTTCACAAGTCTGTTTATTTCGATTCACTGTTTCCTGCCAGCTGTCCCATTCTAGAAGCATGTCCATATATTCGCCCCAATCCACTAAGATTTAATTTTGCAAACTGGGCTTGGAGCTTTACCAAAATTTTTCTGAAAATCCACGTGTTTTACCTCCATTGCTTCTCTTTCATTTGTCTCCCAATCAGTTTCTCAAACATAATTCCCATTTTACAAATCTATGTTAGTGTTGTATATGACCATTATTTTCAGTCCAATAATTTCTCCCAAACCATTTACTTACTATGTTCTATGTTCCATGTACTATTTCGTTTTCCCACACCAGACTTGGTTTTCCTGGTATTGTCAGAACGTTCTGTGAAGACAGAACTGAAGTAGTGGATTCATAGTTCTGCCATTTCCCTGTTTCCCATTCTCCATTCTCTAGTTTCAAACTAGAAGGAACCCACACTATTTTTTCATACTTCTCACATTGACATAATTTGACAAGCTATAACAATTCACCCTTATAACCTTTGTGAACATTATCTTCAGAAACCTATCAATTCCTGTCTTAAGCCGCTCAGCTCCACATCATACACGCACAGGAACATAGTCTCTGTACCAACAGAAATACAGCACGATCTATATTAGTCCCACTTTCCAACACCAGGCACATAGCCTTGAATGTTATGACACTTCCAAGTACACTTAACGGTTGAGAGATTAGCCGCGATAACTCCCCTCTCAGGAAGTACATTCCAGACCTCAACACACTCTGGGTGAAAAAAAAGTAATCTTTAAATCCTCTCTGAATGTCAAACCCTTCACTTTAAGGTGTGCTCCCTTGTTCTTGACCCTCTGTCTTAAAGGAACAGCTACTGTCTATCCATCCTGTCCATGCCCCTTGTTAACTTGTCCTTCTGAATCACATCACCCTCAGCCTCTCTGTCCAAAGTAAACAACCCGAGCTTATCCAGCCTCTCTCCATAGCTGATATGCTCCTTCCCAGGGAACATCCTGGTGAATCTCCTCTGCAAGCCCCTCCAGTACAATCACATCCTTCCTGTCATGAGGCTCCCAGAACGACATACAGTACTCCATCATGGACTAAACCAAGCCCTGTATAGCACTTATAATCTACTCCCTGATTAATAAAAGCTATACCCAAGGTTCAATTCTTAACTTGTCCATTACCCTGTTCAGTCACATTCAGGGATGTGTGGAGAAACACCCTCTGAGCTCCCTAGTGTGCTGCCAATCATTGTGTAAACCCCATGTCTGGTTCCTCCTTCCAAAGTACATCACCCCATATTTATCAGATCACATTCCATCTTCCATTGATCTGACCATCTGATCATTCCACTCGAATCTTCCTGTAAAATCGGAACTTCCTCCTCACTGCCAACCACACGGCCAATCTTTGTGTCAAACACAAACTTACTTATTACAACTCCCACCCCTCCACCCACCCCCCTCCCCCTCCAGATTCACATCTATACCATTTATGAATGCTACAAACAATAAGGGACACAGCACTGATCCCCGTGGTACACCAGGGGACACTGGTCTCCAGTCACACAAACAGCCTTCTCCCACCACCCTCTGCCTCCTGACACTAAGACAATTTTCGTTGTACCTTTTCAAGTTATCTTTGATACTGTGAGATTTTACTTTATTTTTTTCAGTTTCCAATGTGGAACTTTGTCAAAGATCTTGCTGCAAAACTAAATAAGCGACCTCCTTAAACTAATTCAATCAAATTCATTAGGTGTGACTTCACTCTGATAAAGTCATGATGATTATGCCTGATCAAACCTTGCGACTCTGATTGGAGTTGGATTTTCTCCTTCTCTATTTTCTCCAGTAGTTTCCCTAACAGTGATCTAATACTCGCTCGTCCATAGTTACCTTGGCAAATCTCTACCACCCTTACTGTGACGTGGAATCATATTAGCTGCTCTCCAGTCCTCTGGCAACTCCCTATGGTCAGAATACAATTAAAGACTCCTCCCTTGACTCCAACAGTATCCAGACCTGCGGATTGGTCGAATTTTATATCAGACAGAGCCTCAAACCCCTGCTCGTATTTTACATGAATCGCTTCAAGAGCTTTCCAGTCCATCTTCTCGAATTCTGTGCCTGCATCCTCCTTCTCCCAAGTAAAACAGCTGTGATGTTTACATGTACCAATCTATCAATGTTCTCCGGGTTGACGCACTGATTGCCCCCCTTTGGTTTCTAATGGACACTAACTGTTTGCTGATTATTCTGTTCTACTTGTCCGTGTAGAATACCGTGGGATTCTCCCTAATCTCGCCTACTTGCACTTCTCCATGTCCCTCTGTTGTTCAGTCCCCTCTATGTTTCTAAGTTTCTAAGTTTCACTACAATCACCTCTCATCTTTTGAAACTCGAGACCACAGGCTGAGTTTCCCCATCAGACAATCTTGCCATTTTATGGATTAGTCTGGAAAATATCTTTTGCAGTTCCTCTATAGTCAGTTACTCTATCTTAGATTGCGACTCCAAACGGTACACAATACTCTAAGTTTAGTCTCAGCAACACTATATGCAGCTGGTGCACGACATCTTCTATGTTGCAATTACATACACATGAATGTACACCTAATTTTTCGTTTCCTATTTGCATGCGTTCTTCCCAATTCCTTTCACTTTAACTTTTCTTATGATGTTAGTGGGAGAGTTCTTAAAAAATGATTCTCCTGAATATCCAACCATACGTTATCCATTAGCTCCTCTTTGCGTACGTCCACAAGAATCATCTTCACACCATTCCAAAAAATGTTTGCCACTTATGATTTTAGTTTCATCGATGCATGATCATCCTCCCCAGTTTCCCCATTACCTTCTATATATCCACCAACACGTTCTTTGTAATTCAGCCCAAGAGACACCCGACCGCGGATTACAAGTTACTGATCTGTAGTTCACCACTCTCCATTTCATCCTTTCTGAAACTGTTGGATAATATTTATAACTTTTGCCATATCCAGATTGGCTAAATATCTTTCCAGAATGTATTGGAAAATAACATGAAAATCTGAGATGCAATCAATACGTCTATTGCTGCTTCCTCTGAAATTCTTGTATGAAGTACATCTGATCTGTTAGATTTACAAATACTCAATCTAGCTTCCTTTTAAAAGATGGCCTCAACATTGATAAGAATGATCTTAGATTTTACTTACAGAGGTCCCATGGTCACTTGGTATTTCTGGGAAAATTTCTGGATATTCTGCCTTGAAGATAGACACAAAGAAACTGTTTCTTTCCACTGTGATTTCTCTATTCTCTTCAATAAATTACCCTGTCCGCACACCTACTGTTCCACATTTGACCTTTGTTTTTACTTTTGTTTCATTCACTGATGTATTTGTTTTTTAGCAGTCTTTTTTTTTTTTAGCAGTCTTTATGTTTTTTTCTTTAGCAGTCTTTATGGTTTTCTTTTGTTTGCATGCTGTTTCGCTTTTTGATTTCCTTCTCAGTTTCTTGGTCATCCGTTGCTGGGTCCTACATTTCTCCGAATCCATTGGCGAACTACAACACTTGGCATTTTCCTAAGCTGCTTCCTTTGACCTAATAAGTACTTAAAGGTGAGGCTGAAAGGTTTAGGTTGGAGAGGAGGGTGGACCAGATTGATGGGAAGGAAGATGAACACATAGGAAAGTTCAAAAGGGGGAGTGTGCTGAGTTGGAATATTGGACTGGGATAAGGTGGAGTTAGGGGAAATGGGGAAACTGGTGAAATCTACATTAATCCCCTGTGGTTGGAGGGTCCCAAGGCAGAAGAGGAACCTTTCTTCATCCATGCTTCGGGTGGTTAGGGTTTGGCGATGGAGGAGGCCCAGGACTCTCATGTCCTTGGCAGAGTGGAAAGGAGAGTTAAAGTGTTCAGCCACAAGGCGGTGGAGTTGGTCAATGTGGCTGTTCCAGCGATGGTCTCTGAAATGATCCACGTGTGTCTCGCTAATGTGGAGAAGACCACACTGAGTTTAAAGGATGCAGTAGATAAGGCGTTCTGTCTCCCTTCATCACCTATCACTTTCAACACCACCTTCATCTACCTATCGCATTCCTAGCTACCTGCCTCCTGCCACACCCCCTTCTCATTTAACTCTCAGCTCCCTTGACCCAGAAGCCTCATTCCTGATAAAGGGTTATGCCCGAAACGTCAATGCTCCTGCTCCTAGTACGCTGCCTGACTGTGCTTTTCCAGCGCCACTGATCTCCAGCAGCTGCAGTGCGCACTTTCGCCTCACACCTTCAGGGCTTGCATGATTCAGATTTATAACAGTTACTTCAAATAAAACAAAAACTACCGTGTACTCAAACAGCATAAAAGAAAAACAATGCATTGTGGTCACTGTTCCCAAAAGGTCCTTTACAGCAAAGTTTTCAATTAGCTTTTCTGATCATCCAACATCAATTTCTAAATAACCTGACCTCCAGCTCAGTGCTCGACAAAACATGCTCATGAAATCCATTTCTCCCAGCATTAGCATTCAGTTGGGTTAACACAGTTTAGATATAATGTAAACAGTACATTATTACTGCAGTAGCCACAAAGTTGTATATCTTATTTTCCTGTTTTATAATCTGCCCAGCATTTGTATTGCAGCTTTCACTTTGATATATAACTCCCATCAATGTTTCCTTCTTCTTGCTGTTTTTACGCTCCACATTACAAGATTCTGTAGAATCTGAGCGACGTGGAATTTGGAGAGATTAATGGTAGAGATCATCTCGCCACATCATTTATGATCTTCTTAAGCATCATTGTGACATTTTCTCCAGATCTCCTGTTATGCTGGTGAAGTAGAGAAAGACAATGATCATTCAACAATGCTCTGTATTTCCCCCAGAGAGCTGAGACTGCTCTAACCTGGGTGGGAACCTTACAGCAGGGTGGTAAAGTATTGCTGCTGCTGTACAGGATCTTAGTGAGATCACATCTGGAGTAGTGTGTGCAGATTTGGTCTCTTCAATGAAGAAAGGATTTGTTATATTGGAAACAGCTCAGAGATGGTCCCCTCAACTGATTCCTGAAATGAAGGTGCTAACTTATAACAAAAGGATTATCAGGTTGATCCAATAGCCATTGGAGTTTATAAAAATGAAAGAAGATCATATTTCAACATAGATGACAGGAAGGAGTCAACAACTGAAGAGAATTACACAGATAATGGAGGAATCTATTCCGTTCTTCAGCCTCTTACACACGACCAACAGAAGGATATTCAGGCCTTTGACCCTGTTACACCAGAATAGGACGAGGCTGTTCAGCCCTTGGAGCCGAATGTATATTTACAGGAGGAGGCCATTCAGCCCCTCGAATCTATAACACTGGCCCCTGGGTAATCCATGCGGCACCAGTATCCTATTACACAGCAACAGAATCAGCCCATTCAGCCACCTCAAGTCCGTAACATAGGAACTGAAAGCGGTCACACAGTGACTGGAAATTTGTAACACTGGGATAACAGGAGGCCATTCAGACCCACTGAGTCTGTTGCAAGAGAATTGGATAAGGATAAAAATTATCTGAGACTTATTTCATGAGAAAGGAGGAGGTAATTCAGACACGTGACTGTTGTATGGGAACAAGAGAAGACCAATCAATCCCTCGGTTCCATTACTGGGATACATGAGGTGACCGTTCAGTATCTCCACCTGTTATGGAGAAATATGAGAAGACCCATCAGCCTCTCAAAATGTTGCACAGCAACGGGAAGTTTCCATAATCCCCCACTCCTCTAACGCATCAACAGGGGGTGGTCATTCTGGCCTTGGAGATGATAACATGGGAACGCCAGAATGACTTCATCCCATCGATTTTGTACACCAGCAGGAGGATGGGTCCAGTCAGCCACACATACCGCTTATGCAGCAAGTGGAGCACACCTCTTAAAACCCTTTTGCCCATCAAACAGGAATTCAAAGAAAACGTAAAGGTTTTAGAAAGGGAAGAACTTATAATAACTGAATACATTGGGGAGTAAAATGTAACAATAAAGTATTGTAATTTAAGGCAAATTATTAGAATCCATTGTTGTGGACATTTGCAAACGTAAACCACAATTCATCGGAGTCAACATGGTTTTACAAAGGATAAACCATGATTGAAGTGTTTTCTTGCGTTATTTAAATATGTGACAAACAAGGTGGATAGTGGGAATCCTGGAAATGGAACATATCTGGTCTTCGTGAAGGATTCAGATATGTCGCTTCTCCAAAGAGTGAGTGGTAAGATCAGACAGCATCGGTTTAGGAGTAATGTATTGGCTTGGATGGAGGATTGGTTAACCAACAAAATGCAGTAAGATGGATTAACTGTGTCATTTTCTATTGGAAAATGCAATTTGTTGGGTGCCATAGATTTCAGTTCTCATGCTTCAACCATTTGTGATCGACATTATGACTCGGTTGACGGGATAGAAAGTACTATAGCTCCATTTTCAGATGACACTAACATTGGTGGGAAATTACGTCGGAATGATGATGCAAGAAATTTAAAAACTCAAAGTTTGTGCGAAGATTTGTAGCTCGGGTGCTCGTTGTTGTAGTTCTGTTCGCCGAGTTGGAAGTTTTTGTTGCAAACGTTTCGTCCCCTGGCTAGGCGACATCATCAGTGCTTGGGAGCCTCCTGCGAAGCGCTTCTTTGATGTTTCCTCCGGTGTTTATAGTGGTCTGTCCCTGCCACTTCCGGTTGTCAGTTTCAGCTGTCTGCTGTAGTGGTTGGTATATTGGGTCCAGGTCGATGTGTTTGTTGATGGAGTTTGTGGATGAATGCCATGCCTCTCGGAATTCCCTGGCGGTTCTCTGTCTGGCTTGCCCTATGATAGTAGTGTTATCCCAGTCGAATTCATGTTGCTTGTTGTCTGCGTGTGTGGCTACTAAGGATAGCTGGTCGTGTCGTTTCGTGGCTGGTTGATGTTCATGTATGCGGATTGTTAGCTGTCTTCCTGTTTGTCCTATTTGGTATTTAGTGCAGTCCTTGCATGGTATTTTGTACAGTACATTCGTCTTGCTCATGTTGGGTATCGGGTCCTTCGTTCTGGTGAGTTGTTGTCTGAGCGTGGCTGTTGGTTTGTGTGCTGTTATGAGTCCTAGGGGGCGCAGTAGTCTGGCTGTCAGTTCCGAGATGCTCCTGATGTATCACTACTATCATAGGGCAAGCCAGACAGAGAACAGCCAGGGAATTCCTAGAGGCATGGCATTCATCCACAAACTCCATCAACAAACACATCGACCTGGACCCAATATACCAACCACTACATCGGACAGCTGAAACTGACAACCGGAAGTGGCAGGGACAGACCACTATAAACACCGGAGGAAACATCAAAGAAGCGCTTCGCAGGAGGCTCCCAAGCACTGATGATGTCGCCTAGCCAGGGGACGAAACGTTTGCAACAAAAACTTCCAACTCGGCGAACAGAACCACAACAGATTTAAAAACTATTTGTATAGGTTGGGTGAATGGGCAAACATTTTGCAATGAAAATTAAAGCGTATAAATATGGGGTTATTCAAGTTGGCCAGCCTAATAAAAAGGCAAATTATTATCTAAATGGAGAGAAACTTCAAAGTGCTTAAGTACAGAGGGATCTGGGTGTCTGCTTGCATATCACAGAAAACTTGCTTGCGGGTACTTGAAGTAATGAGGAATGCAAGCATAACTTCAGCGTTTATTTGTAAAAGGATAGAGTAGAAAGGTAGGGAGTGTTAGTGTAGCTATGCAAGGCATTAGTGAGGCTGTAACTGGAGTACAGTTTGGGTGTCCTGCAGAATGAGGTATTTCCATTGGAGGTAATTCAGAAGAGCTTCATTAGTTTGATTCCATATTTGAAGTGTTTGTCTTATGAAGAGAAATTGAGCAGTTTAGGCCTATACTCTCGAGTTTATAAGAATGAAAGGAGAGCTTATTGAGGTCTGTAAAATGCTAAATGTAATTGAACGTATCGATGTGGAGTGGATATGTTTTCATGTGGCGCAATCTCCAACAAGAGACTACAGTTTTAGGATTGAGAGATGGCAGGAAAGTGGAACAGAGGCCGCAATGACATCAGCCGTGATTGTATTCCATGGCAGAGCAGGTTCGAAGGGTTGGATTCCTGACTGATGCTCCTTGTTCATATTCAGCTTTACGACTGTGTTACATAGTAATGGGGGAGGATTATGTATCAAACAGGAAGCAGGCACTCCGGATAATTCAGTCTAAATCAGTTTGACAGAACGTCACCAGAAGAGTCACACAGTGACCAGTGCTGGGTCCTCAACTACTTACAATCTATATCAATGATCAGGAGGATGGAACAGATATACAGATACTGAGTTTGGTCATGTTGCTGTGATAAACAAGAGATTAAATTATCAAGAGAGGGTGGAGGGTCTACAGATAGATACAGAGAGGTAAAGGCAATGGATAATAATTTGGCAGCTGCAATATAACATGATATACGCTATCATATCATTTACAGGAATAATGGAATTCAGTATGTTACTGAAATGGAGAGGGATTACAGAGATTAATGATACTGTGTACTGGGGGGTTCACTCAGACCAGTTCAGACATGAGAGATTTGCTCCATCCTCCGTCACCGAATGGTTACATTGATGGCAACATACTTTGAGATGATGGATATGTCACCCAATCCTGTTTGGAAAGTTCCAGAACATAGAAGCTGAATGAAACTGTGACCGTCACAGCCACTGGCAGCACCGTCCTTCCCCCTGGTGTGAAGCTGCAGGACGTGTTAAAGGAGGTGACACCGCTCTGTGACCAGCTTCTTGTTCTGTCAGGGTCCCTTCACACTCTGCTCCTGGGTTAAGTGGAGCTTGGGAAGGTGTTCCTGGAAAATACGGGGTGGACACAGCAGATCCCTTTCCTCACACACACTCACTGCGTGGTTTCAGAGCTTCCCCTCTCTGCAGCTTCTGCTCCATTTGTTGTTCATGTTGCAGACCCAGATGTTGTAACTACAGTCCCCAGACTCCATCCAAAGTTGGGTCACCAAATCCTCAGGTCTCCCTGAATGTCTGAGGCAGCTCACATCACAACTTCCAGCAAACCAACCCCAGCCCCTCCACGAACTTTTCAATAACAGGAGTCTGTCAGAAACCCCTCGTCTATAAGTGTTGTGGACCAGACCAGATCCCCACAAAATATTTTAAGAAGGCCGCTTAGACCCAAACCTTTCGTTATTTGGAATATAGATGTGAAGTGTGCGTTCCAGATATATTGTGACTGGTCAAACCACTCGACATCAAGCAAAATATAATCTATTTAAATGATTTAGATAAAATACTATCAAAGAAAAGAACATCTCAGGATGGCTTATATGTTTGAAAACTTACACAAACAATAGATCCCGTACCTTCTTGGCTTACACCGCTTGGCACAAAGACATAATCAAAAACAGATCGATACATGAAGTTTTCTGATCCAGGGGAAATCAACATCAACAGAGATCTCAGAGAGAAAGGCAGCTAGGGATCATGTATTGAAACTTCCAACCATTCTGGGACCCGAACAGCGTCTGAATGCTGCAGCTAAAAACAAAACGCGGAAACCTGGTCTGGGAGAGCTGGCCACTGCCCTTCCATCGTTACCACCGTTTTAATAAAACATAAAGGCTTTCTCAGTTATTTACTTAAACTGTTTTCAGACAGCAGTTCTGCACCTCTGCCTTTAAAAGCTCTCATAAAAAAAAACCCACGAAAAAATAACCTTTTTACAGTGATAGTATTCTCACAACTCCACCTTTAATCAAATGATCCATCAATATACAAAAATGGATTCATTTTAGATCTCCTAATCTTCCTCTGTTAGTAGACTGGAATGAACATATTTTACATTGACTCTGAGCATACAAATGTTCACAACTCGATTCGATTTCATTCATTTTACTCCTGCCACAGAATGCCTTTTGTCTTTCTTCATCCAAGTCTCCACAACGTGTCAAAACTTACTTTTTCTCACCCTGTCACCTGTATAATTTCAAATTGAATGGCAGCAATAATAAGCTCAGTTGAAACAGGCTGGTATTTTTCTCACTAAACTTCTCCGAAAACTTTAAGGGGTCACGATCCGTGACAAAGATTTGTCTCAGGTATGTTATTTGCAATTTAACTGCTGAAATGTTGTAATGCCAACACCAAGCTCAAGGCCTCCTTCCTCACTGTGGAATAAATCTGTTGATGTTTCCACTGGACACTCTGACCACACGTTACATAATGGAGCACTTCTCAGCTCTCCAATATTCCCTCTGAATGACATAGCTCCTCATGTCTCAGCATAAAAGAGTTACATCCTTCTGTACCCCTTAATGCTGTAACCTCTTTACCTGCTACTCCTGGCCTAGGCCAGTAAACCTTACTCTCACACGGATATGTTTTCAGAAGATCTCACACATTCATCTCAATCCCTCACAGAAACCAAACTTTGATTTCTGAACCCAATCACCATCATCAGCAATTTCAGCTTCTAATCTTGCCGTTTTAACTCTCTGCTCTTCCACACGAGTTCTCACGACTGCAGGAAGTGAATTGTTGAACTTCTCCAAAATTAGAGTCTCTCTCAGAGTGTCATAGCTTTGCTCTGTTTTTAATACCATTCCCCACCTTTCAAAATTACTTTGTTTGATTCTTTCAAACACAACGTGCGTTTAACCAGGGATGCTATTTTAGATCCCTGAAACACTGTCGGCTTCTGGCACAAGCTCATATGCACTTCAGATGGCTTTCTTCACCTCCTCCGATAGGGATGCAAATACCTATCAGCTTTGTTTGGATAAACTAAATCCACATGTTCTCTGGCCACTGCACTTGTTTAGCCACTTTCTGAAATGAAATTAAAAAGGCTCCCCCATCATTCTCATCAAATTTAGGTAATGCTTGGATGTATTTATACAGTTCCTGATCAGGCCTTTGGCTACCATAGAGTTGCTCAACCTCACTATCCTCTAATGAAAATCCATACAAAGTGAAGAGGAATTTAGAATAACTTAACTATTGGAAAACCTGAGCTGAAAATGTGTTGCTGGTAAAGCACAGCTGGTCAGTCAGCATCCAAGGAACAGGAGAATCGACGTTTCGGGCATGAGCCCTTCTTCAGGAATGAGGAAAGTGTGTCCAGCAGACTAAGATAAAAGGTAGGGAGGAGGGACTTGGGGGAGGGGCGTTGGAAATGTGATAGGTGGAAAGAGGTCAAGGTGAGGGTGATAGGTTAGAGTGGGGTGGGGGCGGAGAGGTCAGGAAGAAGATTGCAGGTTAGGAAGGCGGTGCTGAGTTCGAGGGATTTGACTGAGACAAGGTGGGGTTAGGCGAAATGAGGAAACTGGTGAAATCCGAGTTCATCCCTTGTGGTCGGAGGGTTCCTAGGCGGAAGATGAGGCGCCTATTGGAAAACCTGACCGAATAATGGATACAGTGCGTTCTACAAATGGACTGTTCAATCTATTAACATCACC
The DNA here is from genome assembly GCF_037043375.1 of Chiloscyllium plagiosum. NCBI lineage: Eukaryota > Metazoa > Chordata > Chondrichthyes > Orectolobiformes > Hemiscylliidae > Chiloscyllium > Chiloscyllium plagiosum. The sequence goes on along the minus strand of NW_028270188.1, from coordinate 35,725,998 downwards.
TAAACATACCCTTTGGCTAAAAGGAACATTCAGACATGCATTCTTGCATACAGTTCTCCAATCCAGGAGGAAACACCATCAAGTGAGGCTTTAGAGAGAGTAGCAGCTAAGGATAATTTACTAAAACTTCCAACCCCTCTGGGACCCCAAACACCCGGTGATTGTTACAGCTCCAGAAAAAAACAAACTAGAACGTGTGGTCTGTGCGAGCTGGCCATTGTTACTAGCATTTATTAAAATCCCTAAAAGCCCCGTAAGTTATTTACTTGAGACGTTTTCATTAGGCAGTTTGTCCTTTAAGACCTCTTACTAATAAAAATGAGAAACTAATGATTTATTAAAAAAATTACAGCATTGTCAGGCAATTTAGATGCCTGGTCCTTCACTCAGTGGGCTCCCTCGTGTTACTGATCGCAAGGTCACCTGAGAGGGACAACCACAGGTACAGACCAAGTTACAAGAATGTGTCTCATAACTTCTGAAACACGCCTGTCCATGGACCATCACATGGGACATACCGGGAAGTAAATAACAGCTTGATACACACCATTTCAGTATTTCTGAGCTACACAATGCCAGCACTAGATACACTAAGGAGACAAAACCCAAGGCCAGGAAAAGATACAGAGGGACAGAAAGAGTCACATTAAAGAAAGAAAGAGACAGTTAATTATTGTGGTTCTCTTCGCTGAGCTGGAAGTTTTTGTTGCAAACGTTTCGTCCCCTGGCTAGGCGACATCATCAGTGCTTGGGAGCCTCCTGCGAACAGTTAATTAACTGAAAAGATGCTGTGGAAATATGGGGGAAAAGACAGGGCAGTGGGACTAACTGGAGAAGTGAGATCTTTGTGAGTAAAATCACAGGAATGATAACATTGAATAAAGCATTGTCAGCTCAGCTGAAATGGTTTGTTACATCAAATTCTGAAACTGCTTCACCGACCACCACAAACAAATATTAACTGGGACAAGATGACAGCTCAGCATGGAGAGCTGTGCAGACCATGCGAGCGTGCTGCTCAGTAAATTGCACTATCTGCCCAGCATGGAGAGCATTGCAAACTTTACTATCATATGCTAACTATCCTCGCATCAGATTCCTGCCTGCAATGGGAAGATTTGCTCTGTGTGTTTGTGTGCGTATGCGTGGTTGAATGCGAAACTCATTGTTTGAGAAGGAACGCACATGGAGGAAATTATTTTAAATACGAACAACTGGCAGAAGTTTTGTTAGTCAACAAAGAGAATGAGGGAAGTTTCATGGACAGATGAGGTAAAGTGTTTGAGAATGTTAAAGTAAAGTCATTGCCAGACACAATAGCAATATATATCGGCGTGCACATGAATGACAGATGGATGGGAGTTTGGTGTGAGGTCGAATCAGATTTGCTTCAGCAGGTTTGAAGCCGGGAGTGTCAGCAGCAGATTATTGGCGTCATTAAGACTGTATTTCATAGCTCAAGGTTCAAACAGCAGATGGAATAAACCAGTGCGATATATTCTGGACTGGTGAGTATTTCAAGTTAGAAATGGTCAGGGAATGGTGTCAAGAATCAGCTCATAGTCAAAGGGATCTCCCACAGTTGTGACTTGTCTGCTTCAGCTGCAGATATTGGCCAGGGATGGGATGGAAACAGTGGAAGGAAGTGGAGTTTGTAACCAGAGCAGTAGACGGTGACCTCCATGCTCTTAACAGCAAAGGCAATGATACAATGCATTGTGGTTCTCCCCTGAAACTGAATAGATCAACATAGAGACCCGTGAGTAACAATGCCAGAGCAGAGAGCGAAACAGTAATTGAACACGTTCATTGATGTAGTTAGTAGTGGTCTGTAGAGTGAATATCTGGATTGAGAGATTCAACAGAACAATAGTATTACAGTGGTGGAAAGGACGATGGATGAGGACTTGCCATCTGAGGTAGTTTGGGCTGAGGTTAGGAATAGGAAAGGTGAGGTCACCCTGTTAGGAGTCTTTTACAGACCTCCTAATAGTCCTAGAATCATTGAAGAAAGGATAGGGAAGGTGATTCAGGAGATGAGTGACAGTAATAGGGTGGTTGTTATGGGGGACTTTAACTTTCCTGATATTGATTGGGAAAGCTATAGCTCAAGTTCGTTAGATGGGTCAGTGTTTGTTCAATGTGTGCAGGAGAGTTTCCTGACACAATATGTAGACAGGCCAACAAGAGGTGAGGCCATACTGGATTTGGTTCTGGGTAACGAACCAGGCCAGGTGTTAGAATTAGAGGTAGGTGAGCACTTTGGGGATAGTGACCATAATTCGGAGATTTTTACTCTCGTGATGGAGAGGGATAAGTGTGTACTACAGGGCAAGAGTTATAGCTGGGGTCAGGGAAATTATGATGCGGTGAGGCATGACTTAGGATGTGTGGCTTGGAAAAGTAGACTTCAAGGCAAGAGTGTAAATGATATGTGGAGCTTGTTCAAGGAGCAACTATTGTTAGTCCTTGATAATTATGTACCTGTAAGGCAGGGAGGAAAGGGTCGTGCGAGGGAGCCGTGGTTTAATAAGGAATTGGAATCCCTTGTTAAATGGAAGAGGGCGGCCTATCTCAAGATGAGACGTGAAAGTTCAATTGGGGCGATTGAGAGTTATAGGGTAGCCAGGAAGGACCTGAAGAGAGAGCTAAGAGCAGCAAGGAGGGGACATGAAAGGTCCTTAGTCGGTAGGATTAGGGAAAACCCTAAGGCTTTCTATAGGTATGTTAGGAATAAAAGAATGACTAGGGTAGGAATAGGTCCAGTCAAGGATAGTAGTGGGAAGTTGCGTGTGGAGGCGGAAGAGATTGGGGAGACACTGAATGAATACTTTTCTTCAGTATTTACTCAGGAACAGGGCATTGTCGTCGATGTGAATACTGAGTCACAAATAAGTAGAATGGATGGCTTTGAGGTCTGTAGAGAAGAGGTGTTGGAAATCCTGGAAAAGGTGAAAATAGATAAGTCCCCTGGGCCTGATGGCATTTATCCTAGGATTCTCTGGGAAGCAAGGGAGGAGATTGCAGAGCCATTGGCCTTGATTTTTATGTCCTCTTTGTCTACAGGAGTAGTGCCAGAAGACTGGAGGATAGCAAATGTGGTTCCCTTGTTCAAAAAGGGGAGTACGGATAACCCTAGTAACTATAAGCCGGTGAGTCTCACTTCTGTTGTGGGCAAAGTCTTAGAGAGAATTGTAAGGGATAGGATTTATGCACATCTGGATAGGAATAATGTGATCAAGGATAGTCAGCATGGTTTTGTGAAGGGCAGGTCGTGCCTCACAAACCTTATTGAATTCTTTGAAAAGGTGACGAAGGAGGTTGATGAGGGGAAAGCGGTAGATGTGGTATATATGGATTTTAGCAAGGCGTTTGATAAGGTTCCCCATGGTAGGCTACTGCAGTAAATACGGAGATATGGCATTGAGGGTGAGTTGGAGGTTTGGATTAGGAATTGGCTGGATGGAAGAAGACAGAGGGTAGTAGTTGATGGCAAAGTTTCTTCATGGAGTGCCGTCACTAGCGGTGTTCCGCAAGGATCTGTTTTGGGACCATTGCTGTTTGTCATTTTTATAAATGACCTGGAAGAGGGGTTAGAAGGTTGGGTGAGCAAGTTTGCGGATGATACGAAAGTCGGAGGAGTTGTTGACAGTGAGGAAGGATGTGGCAGGTTACAGCAGGATATAGAGAAGCTGCAGAGCTGGGCAGAAAGGTGGCAAATGGAATTCAATGTAGCTAAGTGTGAGGTGATTCACTTTGGGAAGAATAACAAAAAGATGGGGTACTGGGCTAATGGTCGGATACTTGGTAGTGTGGATGAGCAGAGGGATCTTGGTGTCCATGTACACAGATCTCTGAAAGTTGCCACCCAGGTAAATAGTGCGGTGAGGAAGGCATATGGCGTACTGGCTTTTATTGGTAGAGGAATTGAGTTCCGGAGTCCTGAGGTCATGATGCAGTTGTATAAGACTCTGGTGCGGCCGCATCTGGAATATTGTGTGCAGTTTTGGTCGCCATACTATAGGAAGGATGTGGAGGCACTGGAACGGGTGCAGAGGAGGTTTACCAGGATGTTGCCTGGTACGGAAGGAAGATCGTATGAGGAAAGACTGAGACACTTGGGGCTGTTTTCATTCGAGAAAAGAAGGTTTAGGGGTGACTTGATTGAGGTGTACAAGATGATTAGGGGGTTAGATAGGGTTGACAGTGTGAGCCTTTCCCCGCGTATGGAGTCGGGTATTACAAGGTGGCATAGCTTTAAATTAAGTGGGGGGGGGGGTAGATATAGGACTGAAGTTAGGGGTAAGTTCTTCACTCAGCGAGTCGTAAGTTCATGGAATGCCCTGTCAGTAGCAGTGGTGGACTCTCCCTCTTTATGGGCATTTAAGCGGGCATTGGATAGGTATATGGAGGATAGTGGGTTAGTATAGGTTGGGTGGGCTTGGATCGGCGCAATATCGAGGGCCAAAGGGCCTGTACTGCGCTGTATTCTTCTATGTTCTATGTTCTATAATTGTGGCAAGAAGTGTAGACTGTATGAAATAACAATAATACAGTCATAACTGGTTTATAGAAATCAAAATCTGGACAGTGGCACTCACCAGGAACATCAACGATAGCCAGGAAGGGATAATAAATGTATTGAATAATGAGAAGGGCGTAATAGATCTGAGATGATAATGACCACCAATAAAATGCAGAAAGATACCAAACATAATCGGATAAACTCCTGTCTATTGTTGGAACATTCCAGTCTAATGTTCTCAGATTCTGATCCATTGTTTGAATATTCTAGTTTAATGTTCTCAAATTCTGATCCATTGTTGGAACATTCCAGTCTACTGTTCTAAGATTCTGATCTCTCCTCCCCTTCTTTCTCGATCTGCTGTTCCCTGTCAGTGCTGCCGGTGATGCTCCCGCTCATGTTATGGGATAACACAATGAATGGAGCCCATTTATCATTAAAAGATGGAAATCCTCCACTGGCATAATTAGAATCCATGGAGATTGGCATTAATCGCACTTACCGAACAAGTAGGCTCAGTTAACCCGTTCAAAACATCACTTTTCATTTACTGGTTTTGGATGGAATGGATGAGGGTTGCTGAGGGATGGATCATAAATCTAAATCTTTTAAATCTTTTAATTAACTTGTATATGAGAGTATTAACAGGACACTGCAGGGGTCTATATATGTTCCACTCTGTTTATGAAAGGAGGCAGTTATAAAATAATAGATCGACTGCATAAAAAAAAGTCGTTTTGGGCAATTTTCTAGATACCTGAACACAAAGTACGGTACTTATTGACCAGTGTGCGGCCGCTCCTGGTTTTAATGCCCTGTTGTCAAATCCTTTCATAACCTTGAGACAGAACCTTGAGACTGCTGCTCAGGAACAGGCCGAAGCAATTCTGTCCCTATGGGCCTCTTACAGAGGGATAAGAGAAGACCATTCAACCCATATTAGCCTGTTGCTACTTGAATAGGTGGAAAGCTGGAATATTGGCATATTTTGCTGAAATAATCATTCAAAACAAAGAGATGTGTCGCTGCAGCTGTATGAAGTGTTACTGAGAGGGCACCTGGAGTACATTGTGTTGTTTGTGTTTCTGTAACTGAGAAGGGATGGACCTCCATCAGATACAGTTTCATGGCTGCTCGTAATCCACAGGTTGCTGTCTCATTTAATGTCTCGGATCTGTTACACAGGGACAGGAGGAGGCCATGAAGCCTCTTGAGTCTATTTCAGAGGGACAAGAGGAGGTCATTCAGCCTCTCTAGTCTATTACAGAGGGACAGGAGGAGCCTATTCAGACTCTTGAGCCTGTTACATCGGGGCAGGAAATGTTTATTTAACATTCAAGTCTGTTACACATAAATATTAATTTTAAACTAGTTGAGGAATAGGAAAGATCTGATGTAAATATTAAAGTTCTAACTTTGAATAAGGCCAATTGTGAAAGTGTTAGGCGAGCCCTGTGAAAGGCACATTGGGATACCTTATTCGCAGGTAAAGGGATGGTTGGAAAATGCAAGGGCATCAAAACGTGGTTTAAGAGAGTCCAGAGCCAACGTGTTCCTATTAGTGAGTTGGGCAAGTCTGGTGGGTGCAGGGAGTGCTGGATGGCTAGATATATTGATGCTCTGGTCAAGTTAAGGAAGGAGGCATATGTCAGGTAAACAGAGCTGAGATCAATTGGATCCCCAGAGGTGTAGAAGGGCAGGAAGTGTATAGTGAACGGTGAAATCGGACCAGAAAAATGTGGCCATGAGATGGCTTTCGAAATAGGGTTAACGAGGCATTGAAGCAACTCTAATAATTGCAAAATATTAACTAGGGAGAGAATAGGGCACCTTAAAGGTCAGTAAAGGCTACCTATGTGTGGAACCATAGGAGATGGAAGGGATACTAAACAAGTATTTCTCCTCAGTATTTAATGTGGAGGAGGTTACAAGAGCGAGAGAATGAAGAAATACATAGTGATATCTTGAAAAGTGTCTATATTACAAGGAGGTGTTGGACATTTAAAAACATATAAAGGTGAACAAAGCCCTGGGACCTGATCAGTTGTATTGCAGAATATTGTGGGAAGCTAGGAAAGAAATTGCTCAGCCTTTTGCTGATATATCTGCAACATTGATTGCCACAGGTGAGGTGGCAAAAGACTGGAGAGTTGCTAACATAGTGTCATTATTTCAGAAATTAAGGAAAACCCAGGTAACAATAGATCAGTGAGCCTGGCGTCAATGGTGACTAAATTGTTGGAGGGGATTTTGAGGGAAACGATGTATATGCATTTGGAAAGACAAAGACTGAAGAGGGCTTTTTACATTGGAGATCACATCTCACTGACTCGGTGGAATGTTTTGAGGAAGTGAAGAAGATGATTGATGAAGGCAGGACAGTGGATGTTGTCTATATGGAATTCAGTAATAAAACCCAAATGTTCTACATGGTAGACTGGTTAGCAAGGTTAGACTGCCTGGAATCCAGGGAGAGCTCGCCATTTAGATCCAAACTTTTCTTGAATATCGGAGACAGGGTGTGACAGTTGGCATTTGTTCATTAACTTGGAGACCTGTGACCAGTGGTGCTACTCGCAAACATCAATAGTGGGTCCACTGCCTTTTGTCACTTATACAAATCATTTGCACTTGACTATATGAAGTATTGTCAGTACGTTTGTAGATAATTCCAAATTTGGTGGTGTAGTCGACAGTGAAGAATGATCTCTCAAAATATAATGAGAACTTAGGTGAGCTGAGGAGTGGCAGATGGAGTTTATTTTCGATAAATGTGAGGTGTTTCATTTTGGCAAGAAAAATCAGGGCCAGACATATAGGTAGGATCCTGTCGAAAGTTGCCAATCAAAGAGAAGTCCATAGAAATTATAGAATCGCTACAGTTAGGAAACATGATTTTCGGCCCATCGAGACCACACCGTCCCTCTAAACAGTATCCCACTGGACAAACTCCTACCCTATCCCTCTCAGCCTGCATTTCCCATGGCTAATGCACCTCGCCCTCACATCCAAAGGTACTATGCACAATTTAGATGGCCAATCTACCCTTACCTATGTATCGTTATACTGACGGAGGAAAACATAGCACCCGGAGGAAACTTACAGACACGGGGAGAATGTACAAACTCCGCACAGCCAGTCATTCAAGGATGGAATTAAACCCAGATCGCTGCCCTGTGAGGCACCTTATGGTGCAGGTTCTCCGTTCCTTGAAAGTGCCATCACAGGTAGGCAGCGCAGTGAAGAAGGCACTTGGTGATATTCCCTTTATTGGTGCGTGCTTTGAGTCTATGCGTTTGCATGACAAGTTGCATCTGTACAGGACATTGGTTTGGCCACTTTTGTAATACTGCCTTTAATTCTGGTCAACCTGCTGTCGGAAAGATGTTGTCAAACTTGAAAAGGTGCAGAAGAGATTTAAAAGAATGTTGCAGGAGGAGACTATTCAGCTTCTGAATTCTGTCAGTCAGCTGTTTTGCTCAATTACTGACAGTCAAATATAAAAATAAATCATTCAGATTTTGATGGTGTTTTACAGAAACAGGAGAAAGGCTTTTAGTCAAGAAAAGCTGTAAAGAATGTGAAGAGGCCATTCAGTCCCTCAATTCCATTCCACAGGAACAGCAGGTGAGCACAGAGCTATTGCAGCCTGTTACACAGGAGCAGGAGGAGGACATCTATTTTCACAAAACTTCGATTAGGAGGCAGTCACTCAGCTGCTGAAGACTGGGAAACAGGAACAGGAGGCAGTCACTCAACTGCTCGAGACTGGGACACAGGAACAGGGGTCAGTCACTCAACTGCTCGAGACTGGGACACAGGAACAGGGGTCAGTCACTCAACTGCTCGAGACTGGGACACAGGAACAGGGGTCAGTCACTCAACTGCTCGAGACTGGGACACAGGAACAGGAGGCAATCACTCAGCTGCTGAAGACTGGGACACAGGGACAGGAGGCAGTCACTCAACTGCTCGAGACTGGGACATAGGAACAGGGGTCAGTCACTCAACTGCTCGAGACTTGGACAGAGGAACAGGAGGCAGTCACTCAGCTGCTGAAGACTGGGACACAGGAACAGGAGGAGTCACTCATCTGCTGAAGACTGGGACACGGGAGCAGGAGGCAGTCACTCAGCTGCTGAAGACTGGGACACAGGAGCAGGAGGGAGTCACTCAGCTGCTGAAGACTGGGGCACAGGAACAGGAGGAGTCACTCAGCTGCTGAAGACTGGGACATAGGAACAGGAGGCAGTCACTCAACTGCTCGAAACTGGGGCACAGGAACAAGAGGAAGACATTCAACTGCTCGAGACTGGGACACAGGAACAGGAGGGAGTCACTCAACTGCTTGAGACTGGGACACAGGAACAGGAGCCAGTCACTCAGCTGCTGAAGACTGGGAAACAGGGACAGGAGGCAGTCACTCAACTGCTTGAGACTGGGACACGGGAGCAGGAGGCAGTCACTCAGCTGCTGAAGACTTGGACACAGGAGCAGGAGGCAGTCACTCAGCTGCTGAAGACTGGGACACAGGAGCAGGAGGCAGTCACTCAACTGCTCGAGACTGGGACACAGGAACAGAAGGCGGTCACTCAACTGCTCGAGACTGGGACACAGGAACAGAAGGCGGTCATTCAACTGCTCGAAACTGGGACACAGGGAAATCTAGAGGCTACTGAGGCCCGAGGATCCTGTTACGCAGGAACAGGAGGAGGGGACTCACTCCCCACTAGTATGGGACACTGGGAGAGAAGGGGAGTTTGCTTGGAACAAACACAAATATATGAATAAGTTGCATTCGTGGTCCACACAATCCTGCCCCACCATTCGCTAAGACCACGGCTGATCTGATAGTGATTCCCTCATTCCATTTTACGGAGACTGTCCTCTTTGCAGCCTCTGCTCCATTTGTTGGTCATGTTGGGGACCCAGATGCTGCAACAACAGTCCCCATGACTCATCCAGAGGGTCGGGTCTAACCGGATGAGTCTGGATTTGAATGGTCCAATAACAAGAATGAAAACACAAAATAAAGGTATTGCCAGATGTTTAGTTCTCTCACATTCGCAATCCAACTCACATAACCAGCCCATCCATTATACTTTCAGGATGGAGCACTGTGTAGATATGGCTAGCGTACTGCTAAATACAACCCAGCAATGTCCAGAGTGGAAATCTGTGCAGCCCACACCAATACTTGATCTATAATCATGGTCTAAATGTCCAGCTTGGGGAGCTCTGCAGACTGCACTGGTTCACTCATATATAAACCCAGGCTGATGCATTGTTTGGTAACATTGTGTTAGATCGCTGCCCAGTGTGGGGAAACTTGCAGCCAATGCTGGAAGTGACAGGATGTGCAGCTCCCATCCATTTCGAGCTCCATATCTCCACTGTGCCTTGACAAGGGGTGCCATGGATGTGAAAATCACTGCGACGTAGAGATGTAAATGGAAACAGTTTAAATACCAATAGTTCTGATTAAGGCGAGTATCACACCAGTATTTAAAGTTGAAATACCTGAAATAATATCCAATGAGGTTTCGTGAAACAAAGTAGTTAGAGGGGGTTGGTAATGTTATAATCAACACTATTGCACTATAATTAACAATGTGAATTAGGGGAACAAATATGCAGGGGGACGGGGGAGACTTGCAGGAACAATAGGGTTGTTATAATAGGTGATTTCAATTTTCCTAACATAGACTGGGGCTTCCAGATGGTTAAGAACTTAGATGGAACGTAATTTGTTAAGTGTATTCAGCAAAGTTTCCACAATCAATATATAGAGTATCGTACTCGGGAAGGGACAAACTCGACCCACTGTTGGGAAATAGGGCAGGACAGGTGAAGGAGATAAAGAGGGGGACCATTTTGGTAAAAGTGATCAGAGTTGTATTAATTTTAAAATAGTTATGGTAGGGACAAAATTGGTCCACAGATTCAAGTTCTAAATTGGGGCAAGGCGCATGTTGTTGGTGTTAGACAGGGGATTGCAGGGGATGATTGGAGTTGTTTGATTCCAGGTGAAAGGATCTCGGGCAAGTAGGAGATAGCTCGAGTTCAAGGTTTCCATTTTGCTGTGAGGGTGAAGGTTATGTGAGACTGGAAGAGAGAACCCTGATGCCAAGAGATATTGAGGCTTTGACCAGAAAAAAGGAGGCGTGACTCATTTTCAGGCAGCTTGTATCAAGGGAATCCCTGGAGGTATACAGGGGATAATGTTCCAAATATTTCCCAGTTTCAGGAAAATGGTAGTGTCCCAATGCGTAACACATAAGAGTCACTTGACTCACCTTAATGATATTAAACCAAAAACAACTTCTAAACACGTCTTGTTATAAATACAATTTCGAGCAGAGACCATTTTTACCCTCAGGCGTTATCTTGACCGTTATTTGAACTGTACCACTTTCCTTACTATGAATGTTTCTCTTACCCTTTGTTTGTGACAGTTTCTGTCTTTAACAGTTACACGGTCTCCCACTCAGTTGGCAGGAAGGCAGGTTTGTGATGTAGAGGCAGGGCAACAGCGCCGGTTCAGTTCCTCACACTGACAGAGATTACCATGAAGGGGAGACTCTCTCAGCCTCACCCTATCGCCCTAGATGTGGTGATCCTCAGGATAAACCACCATGCGTGGTCTCTCTAATGAGAGTTTTTTTGGGGCTGTATTATATCAAAGTTAGCATTTTAATTAAAAAAATACTTAAAAAGAGTTTTTTAATATTATAATAAACCAATAACAACACAACTCAAATAACTGAGAAAAATTACATACAAAACAACTTAAAGCACTACACAGACAGAAGAAAAAAACAAAACTAAACAATAAATAATGAATAAATAATACAGCTCAGCATGACAAGATGACAGTTCTCGTTCATCAAGAGCATTAACTGATACACATTTTTATGTTCACAGTTCTTCCTCTCTGGGGGTGGGGGAGTTCAGACATCCAACACAACAGAATATTTTTCCTAGCACGGAAAGTCCGGAATGTAAGGATATAATTTTTTCCCATATTCATCTGTGGAAAATAACTTGGGCAGGCCCAGGAAAACAGAAACCAAGTCCATCTCCAATTCAGTCCTCAATACGCACTCTATCACATCTGACACAGTGCACCAAAATAGATGAAGTCTGCAGCAGAACCACAAGCAATGAATAAGAGTGCCTGTAGTCATTCTGCATTTCGGACATTCTGAAGATAATCCCACTTCGCATTTTGAGAGACAATTTGGGGTCAGATAGACCCTACGAAGTATTTTCAACTGCATGGTATGGGTCCTATTACAGATCAAAATCCTTCAAACATTTTCACAAATGTCCTCCCATGTCTCCGAAGTGTTCTGAACCCCCAACTCTCTCTAGCAGACATCACAAAGCTGCACAGTCTCGTCTGAGGGGACACTCTCCAACTAATGATAAAGGGTACTGATAGAGTGTATTCTAAGCAATAAACGCCCTCTTCCCTTTATCGGATCTGTAAGAGTGTGGTAAAAGTGTGTGTGTTTTTTAAATCAAATCTCTGATCTGGGAAAAAAATACAGAAGAGGTCCCTACTAGGTAGTCCATACGTACAAGTTATTTGATCAAATGATATCATTGTTTCTCCATCAAATAACACGTGGTGGCTCAGTTGTGAGCATTGCTGTCTCGCAGCACCAGGGTCTCGGCTTTGGTTCTGGCCTTGGGTGACTGGCTGTGTGGAGTTAACATTCTCGCCGTGTCTGTGTGGATTTCCTCCCACAGTACAAAGATGTGCATGTTAGATGAATTCGTGATTGATGAATCACCCATAGTGTTCAGGGATGTGTAGGTTTGGGCATTAGCCAGGGTAAATATGGGATGGTAGGGGAATGGGTCTGGGTGGGTTACTCTTCAGAAGGTCGAAGTGGACTTGCTGGGCCCAAGAGCTTGTATCCACACTGTAGGGATTCTATTAATTCCAAATCACCCAAACATGGTACACCCCTTACTGCCCGCAGTTTAAACCTGGAATCCATTCTCCCCGGATGACAACCCGGTGTACCAATTACAGGGGTAAGAAACATGATTTTGGCTGTATTGCCGTCGATCTGACGCATTGCCATTCATGCTTTAACAATATTGATAATTATTTGGTTATGACAATACTTCATAAATGTTGTCAATTTAGCTAAGAAAAACAGACGAATAAAGGTTCACTTTATCTGATAGGGTTCAATATCTCACAGTATTGATGCCGAGTCCTCAGCAGCCCAGGCACTAACATAGGATAAAAAAGAGCTTAATTGATAGCTTTTATCTGGGTGATCTACTTCCACCAATCTGTAGGGTAGTTGCAATTTGGTTAGCTTGATAAAGAGTTGCTTATGCTGCCAAATAAAAGAGCTAAACCCGCCATTATGTCTCCTAAATACCTATGTGGGAAACATCAAAGGAAGCATTCACACGAGATATTGTAAATGAGGAAGGACATTCCTTAATAAGAGCTATCCGACCTAGCCAGGATATTGGAAGTGCCTCCCATCTTTGAAGGTCTTGTCAAATAAATGGACATAGTTCACGTTAAATAAATGATCAAAGACGGATGTCATGAATATACCTAAATTGGGAAACCCTCCCCCACCACACCCCCCGTGACCATTTAAAAGGAAACCAGGATTTGCCCTCATCAGGTATTTCTCCAAGACCTCCCACAGGCATGGCCTCCAACGTTGTAAAATTAATCATAGAGCCCGAAAAGGCGACAAGCGAAGTATTGCATTGCATCACGTGAGCTGCCGAAATTGCGGCATTTGACAAAAACATAAGACCATCTGCATACAACATAATTTTATGAGACTTTTATCCCACTTCTGGGGCAGGAATGTTGGGATAATATTACCAATGGAATCTAAGATTGTTGCAGGGATGGGGAAGAGATCAACCCTCGTGTGCCATTTCTGCGGGTTAAAGAAGAAAATAAAATCCCTACTTGTGAGGTAGATCTGCCTCCAGACATCCACCAGCTCTAGTTCTAGACACAAATCCATTATTTGCTTACATTATAACGAGGGTATTGGGGGACTTTTGGACATTCTGTCCATCGTGGGGCCATAAGACAGTCGAAATCTCTTTCTACAATCATGTGCCATGATGCAAGATAACTGAATTTGGAAAATGCATCTACCAGGATTTTAAGAGGGTGCACCGGGTGGCAATAAACATTTAAAATACTGTATTAACTCCCGTAGTTCAAGACTTTGCCATTATGATCCTTCCATGGGTGTTAATACAATCTAGTAATTTAAATGGAAGATTCTTCCTATCCATTATGACTTTTACCCCACTCTTAGTATTAAAATACGAGAAATAAACCCGAGCAAACCCGCCCTGCTGTAATGTCAAATGTTCCTTGTCATCAAGGTGCATCTCCTGCAATAGGACAACTCACTTTTTTTAAGACGAGAAAGTATATTTTCCTCTTGACTGGACGATGGTTCCCCTTAATGTTCCAGGTACACCATTTAAGTACATCATTGCACACTGCAGCAACATTTGAACTCTAGAGAATTTCATATCGACTTACACATCGCTGAGCATTAATGACTAAAGACTCATCGAGCCTTAAATCTGTACAAACTAAAACTACTGCAACTAACAAGCTCTCAAAACTTTCCAAAGCTAAAAACATAAAAAAAGAAACAAAATCCAAAGTGCCAATGACACTTGATAGGGTTTTCACCCCCCCCCCCCCCCCCCCCGACCCAATGGGGACGCTGACGGCCTAGGTCTCTGTTCTACAACACTGACAAAGGCCCTGCTTTTAATTGTATAGGTCCTGCGCAAGTTTGATTTACCAAATCCAATACCTCGCATTAATCCAAATGAAAATCCATCTGCCACCCCTCAGCCCAGTGAGTGATATTACTGCCACCTCACCTTCCCCATTTAATTTTAAAATTCCCTCCCCCTCTCCAGGAGGCCTGCACACTCCGGCCTTGATTTTCACAAAGACCCTGAGCTTGGTTTGCCTTGTGTGGTTAGGGGGAGGAGGGACAGATTGCAGACACAGTCAGTGGGGAGGAGAGGCTGGCCAGTAATCAGCGGCCTGGTATCACGTCATGGTTTTAGGAAGAAGGCAGTCACACGTGAGAGTTGGGTAATACTGATCGGTTTTTTGGGACCGGAAATTATGATCTTTTTCCGTCTCTGGTGTTCAGTAATGAAAATCTATTTGAGACCCTTCATTGTGCAGATTGTGTCTGCAGGATTTCTTTCCCTAATATTGCAGACTACAGATAATGGCGATTAAAGCTGTTCATAGTTAACTTCGATGGCACAGCACGTACACTCAACAAAGTAAATACAATGACTGTAGATGCTGGAAACCAGATTCTGGATTCGTAATGCTGGAAGAGCACAGCAGTTCAAGCAGCATCCAAGAAGCAGTAAAATCGACGTTTCGGGCAAAAGCCCTTCATTAGTTGAGACAAATATTTTGCCTTTGTTTAACAATACAAAGTGTTTTGTGTAATTCAGGAAAGGTAACCTGATTATAATAAATCCACACCGAGCTGAAAGCTGACACTTAAAATATGACCCAAAATCTGGATATAGTAGTGTCGTGGGTAATGTCCCTGCCTCTGAGCCAGAGGTCTGGATTTGATTCCTGAACGTGCGTGGTGGTGTTCCAAGCTCTGGACTAGAAGGCCTGGATTCAAGTCCTGCCTGTTGCAGAGGTATGTCACAGCATGTCAGAACAGGCTGATGAACAAACACCCGGGAGAATAATGTTACAGCTTTATGGGTATTGCCCAGTGATGCTAGTGTCCCTACCTCCGGGCACAAAGGTCTGGGTGCAAATCCCACAGAGGTGTTTCATAACGCACCTGAACAAACTGATTAAAACGGATTTAGAATTGTGGCTTGATGGAGAAGGAAGAGGTGTCAGTATTGCATTTCAGAATTTAGGCCCAGGATGATTTAAAGCACAGCCATCCGTGTTGATTGGAGTCACATTATGCAGCAGTAAAGGTTTATAAAATCAAAATGGTTATGGATAGGGTGAGTAGTCAAGTTTTTCCCCAGATTGGGGTGTCCAAAACTGGAGAGCATTGGTTAAAATTGAGAGGGGAAAGGTTTTGACGAGCCCACGAGTACCATTTCACACAGAGGGTGGTGTACGTCTGGAATGAGCTGCCAGAGGAAGTGGTGGAGGCTGGTACAAATACAGCATGTAAAAGACATCTGGATGCTGACAGACCTGCCGAGCTTTTCCAGCAATATCTGTATTTGTTGCAAAATGAATTCATTTTAACACAATATTCTGAATACATGAAACGTTTTATTTTGTTTAATGATGCAGCGACATATAAACATATCTTCAAATCGACCGAGACCATTTTCTGCTAAGGATATGGCACTGTGTATGACAGCAACAATGATGCACCTACATGGAACAGGGAATGTGATGGAGACATAGTTTGGACAATGTACAAGGCGACCTCACATGTTTGGGAGAGGGTGACATTACTGTGTGATTCAGCTCAGAGAGAGAGAAAATGTAATCTGCCTGATTACACTCTCTCTCCTTCATTGTTCCTCATGACAGCAATGTGTCCGAGCTAAAACAAAAAAATCTACAGTCATCGTTACCATTCTTATTTTTATAGAATCCCTACAGTGTGCAAAAAGGCCCTTCGGCACAAAACGTCCTTACCAACCTTCTCAGGCTTGCTCCCTTACATTTACCCAGACCGATGCACCTAACCTAGAAACCCCTGAACACTTTGGACAAATTATCATGACCAATCCATCTAACCAGCACAGCTTTGGACTGTGGAAGGAAACTGGAGCAACCATTAGAAGGGGAGAATGTGCAACCTCTGCACAAGTAGTCACCCGAGTCTGGAATTGAACGCAAAGCCCTGGTGCTGTGAGGCAGCAGTGCTAACCACTGAGCCACTGTGATACCCTTGGGCGATCCCTGGCCAGAATTCATTGGAATCTCTTCACTGCCTAATGCAAAGGGAATTCAGCCAAATCCAACTGTTCCAGGATGAAATCCCATTGCTAGCAGTTTGTGTGAGTAGAATGTCTTCAGAAGCAGAATAACGTTTTGAACAATCTCTCAATTTTTCCTTTTGTCATGAGTTACAATAATATATGGACAAAGCGCGTTCAACTTGAAATTGGTGTGTGTGTGTCAGTGTTTTTAGAAAGGGAAATATCGATTTTTATTTGCAATTTCCAAACAGTTTGCCATTCATCTTTCCACCATAGTTTGAGTAACATTGCTCTGGATCATAAACGTGCTATTTTAGCAGATTAAAGAAACTAGCCTGACTTGTTGCTAAAACTGACCCTGACCCAGTCTGAGACCGATATCATCGGCCATATCACCGACCTGGTTACATTTGACATTTGTTGTGAGCAGTGGAGCAGTGGGAATTGAAAAGTAAACATGACCCGAAAAGTTGGGGAACTTTAGACCGGTGAGCCTGATGTCAGTGGTGGGTAAGTTCTTGGAGGGGATTCTGAGGGAAAGGATTTACATGCATACGTATGCCCGAAACGTAGATTCTCCTGCTCCTTGGATGCTGCCTGACCTGCTGCGCTTTTCCAGCAACACATTTTTCAGCTCATACGTTTGGGAAGGCAAAGGCTGTTCGGGGTAGTCAACGTGGCTTTCTCCAAGGGAAAGCATGTCTCATTAATTTGATTGAGTTTTATGAAGAGGTGACAAAGAAGATTGATGAAGCAGTTTGGAAGACATTGTCTACATGGACCTCAGTAAGGTGTTCACAACATTCCAATTGGTAGGCAGATGAGTAAGGTACGGTCACACGAGATAGAGAGGAAGCTAGTCACAATTGGCTTGAAGGAAGAGGGATATTTTTCAGACTGGAGGCTTGTGAGCAGCAGCGTGCTGTAAGAATCAGTACTGAGTTCACTGCATTTCATCATTTATGTAAAGGATTTAGATGTGAATATTTGGGCCATATTTAGTAAGGTTACAGATTACATCAGAAAGGTGATGTAGTAGATTATCTCAGAGTACAACGAGACCACAATTAGATGGGACAAAGGGACAGGGAGTGACAGATATAGTTAAATTTAGATAAATACGAAGTTTTGCATTTTGGGAAGGCAAATCAGGGCAGACATTATACACCTAATTGTAAGGTCCTGGGTCGTGTTGTGAATCAAAGGGACATAGGGCTGCAGGTACATTGTTCCTTGAAAGTGGGGTCGCAGGTAGACAGTGTGGTGCAGAACACATTTGGCACATTTGCCTTAATCAGTCAGAGCATTGAGTATAGGAGTTGTGGTGGTATGTTGTATCTGTACAGGATGTTGGTGAGGCAATACTGTGTACAACTCAGTTGCAGAACTGGAGGTTTGAGTTTCAGGGAAAGGTTGACTAGGTTAAGGTGTTTCCCCCTGGAGTTTCAGAAGCTGAAGGGTGACATGATAGAGGTTTATAGAATCATCAGGGGCATAGATATTCTGAACAGCCACGTTCTGCTTCCCAGGTTAGGGGAGTCCAGAACAAGAGGGCATAGTGTGAAAATGAGAGGGCGATTAATTTAGAGTGGACCTGAAGGTAAATGTTTCACACAGAGAGTGGTGTGTGTTCAGAAAGTGCTGTCAGAGGAAGTGGTGAAGGCGGCTACAATCGCACATTTAAAAAGTATCTGAAAGAGGAGGAATATTGGCCAAATGCTGGCAAATGGGACTGGAGCAGATTAGATATCTGATCGGGGTGAACAGATTGGACTAACGGGTCTGTTTCCGTTCTGCATGACTGTCAGATTCTGTAAGAGGGATGGCGAAATATTCTGAAAGGACCTTTCAAGTGGGAATTCTCTTCACTGGAAGTTTATCGTGCCTCTATGTTCACATGGATTGAAAGCTGTTTAATTAAATATTTGACAGGGAAGTGAGTCACGGGTAATAGTATACAGACAGGAATGTGGGGCTGAGTCCACAATCTTAGTGCGTGGTGGAAAAGGCTCAAAGTATCTAATGTCCCACTCCTGCTCCTCAGTCCCATGTTTCTGTATTCCATCCAGACCCGCATACCTGCTAGATAGGAGAGGTTGGAGGCCACTTACTCCTATAACCTGTTGTACAGAAACAGAGGAGACCATTCAGCCTCTCAAGACTGTCACACACGCTTTGAAGTGATTTGGGAAATGCTGTTGGAAAATCCAGGCACGGGTATGAAAGAGGCCCCTCATCTCTCTTTATAGAGCTTCCCCTCTTTGCAACTTGTGCTTCATTTGTTGGTCATGTTTAGACCCAGAATCACTGAGAATACAGCCGCGATATCTCACCCAGAGATGGCGCACAAAATCCTCTCGTCTCCCTGCCTGCAACATTCCATAACAGACATTCATGAAAATAACACCCACTAACTTTCCAACAACCGAATGTGAGAACATCAGAAACAGGAACAGGTCGTTCACTCCCCAAGCCTGCTTTGCCCTTCACTAAGATCATGACTGACCTGCTCTCTGTCTCAAATCCTCTTTCATACCCAATTCATTATTGCCCTCAACTCTCTGACAGATCAATATCCATCTACCTCCTCTTCAAATACTTTCAGTCATTTGCTCCCCACCACTCTTGAGAAGAGAAATCCTGACATTCAATACCACCTGTTTGAAGAAAACACTTGCTGCTCCTATATCATGGCTTATTGATATGAACAAAAGAGGTTGAGACAGGGGTTCAGGTAAAAATGACTGGCCCTGATATCAAGGCAGTGGTTGACGTCTGCTGACATCAAGGAGCTTAACAAAACTGGACGTAATGGGAATCAGAGAAAACTCTTCAGTGTTTGGAGTCAAACATGGCACAAAGGAAGATGTTCATCATCTCAGTCCTGGGTCACCTCTGTGAGAGATCCTCAGGTTAGCTTCCTCTTCACAAACAGCTTCAGCTGCTTCATCAATATCTCCCCGCCCCCACACTCCCCACCATAAGATCAGAAGTGGGGATTGTCACTGAAGATTCCACAATGTTCAGAACATTTTGTACCCCCGTCAGCTCCTGAACTAGTCTGTGTCCATGAGCAGACTCCATTGAGACTTGTGCTGTTAAATGGTCCGTAACATTCATCTACCAGCACTGCCTGAATTGCATATTGCCACAGTAAAATAAGAGTTCATTCAGCACCTCACGCTGGTTTCACAGGAATATGAGAAAGCCATTCAGCCCATTGACACGATTGGAGAAGAACAGGGACAGCCCATTCAGTGCCTCTAGCATATTACTCAGGAAGAGAAGGAGTCTAGTGTGATGGACCACACGAGAGCCCCTCGAAATTATTTGAAGGCGGTAACCTAGACTCTATTTATTTTTATTTTAAAGGGAATATAAAGTGACTGTTCCAGATGCAATGTGATAGGTCAAACTACTCGGTGTGAAGCTAAATACTATTTATTGAAACACTAAAAATAAAATGAAAGCAAAGAAAGAGGAATTTAGAAAAACGTAATTCTATTGGACAAGTTAACAGAATAACAAATCCAGGAACTATTACTAATTAACTGTTCCAATATAGGAAAATCCCATAAACACAGCCCCTGGCAGAAAGGAAAATTCAGACACAGATTGTCCCAAATATTTCTCCAATCCAGGAATTAAAAACAGCACCAAGAGACAATTCAGAGATGGTAGCAGCCTGGAGATAGTCACTGAAGCTTCCAACTCTGTGGAGACCCCAATAGTTTCTGATGCTACTTAGAAACCAAAACCCAGAGATCGTAATTTGTGAGAGCTGGCCACATCCATTCAGGCTGCATTAAAATTAACCCAAGACCTCCCTCGCTGTTTACTCAGTGGCCTTCACTAACCAGTTTGGTAACGAACATTCAATCTCTGAAAAGAAACCAGGACAAAATAACCTCTCAAGGCCTGCAGCATCATCACACTTGTCAGCACATCGAGCTGTCAAACAGGAACCGGGGTAACCCAATCAAGCTCTTGGTCCTGTCCAATCGGAAAAGAAGCCATTCAGACCGTTCAGTCTTTTATACAGGAACAGGAGGAGGCCATTCAGCCCCTAAAGCCACTTCCACAGCAACAGGATGAGGCCATTCAGCTCCTTCAGTCTCTTTCACGGGAACAGAAGGAGGTCATCCAGCCCCTAAAGTCACTTATACAGGAACAGGAGGAGGCCATTCAGCCCCTGGAGTCTCTTACACGGGAACAGGAGGAGGCCATTCGGCCCCTAAAGCCACTTCCACAGCAACAGGGTGAGGCCATTCAGCTCCTTCAGTCTCTTACACAGGAACAGAAGGAGGTCATTCAGCCCCTAAAGCCACTTACACAGGAACAGGAGGAGGCCATTCAGCTCCTTGAGTCACTTACACAGGAGCAGTACGAGGCCAAACCCCCTCAACGCTCTTGCAAAGGGACAGAATGAGGTAATTGATGCTGATTCCTGATGAATGGCTTATGTCCAAAACGTGGATTCTCCTGCTCCTCGAAGCTGCCTGAACTGCTATGCTTTTCCAGCATTCTACTCTCTACTACAATCTCCAGCATCAGCAGTCCTCGCTGTCTCCAGATTGATGCTCCAACATGATGAACAAGTGGAGCAGAGGCACAGTAGTGCACAGACAGACTGCTCAACGTTGGTCCTCCTGGCTCCGTTGCTCATGATAAACACGTGGCACTTTAACGTGGTTTTCTAGTGTTGAGGATGGAAGCCATATGTCTTGTGTGAAGTCTCAAGAAAGCACCTTCCATCTCCGAGAAGCCAGCCTGGTGTTCTCTATGTAGGGCGGAAGCTGGTGGGAATGGCTACCTGCTCAGATCGAAGGTATTGTGGCTGCTGTTGGGGATTGTATGCAACCTTGCAATCTCAGCAAGGAAGATGGCTTTAATTACATCCTCGAATCATCTTACAATGAGGGACAGCATTCCATTGACTGCACCCATTACTTACACAGGGTTTGATTCAGAGCTGTCAGCGTAGACTTGTGAGTGGGAGATCATGCTTCCCAAATTTGTTAGAGTTCTTTGATGAAGTGACCGAGAATGTTTACGAGGACAGAGCGGTAGACGTAGGGTCTCGATGGATTTCAGTAAGGTCTTTGATAAGGCTCCACACAGCAGGCTGCTCTGGAAGTTTCCATCACGTGGAATGCTTGGGGAACTGGCCAATCGGATACACAGTTGGATTGATGGTAGGAAGCAGAGGATTTAGTGGAAGGATGCTTGTCAGACTCGAGGCTGTGTCCATTGCTGTTTGTTATCTATGGTTTGGTTGAGAATGTACAAGGCAGGATTAGTAAGTTTGCAGATGACACTAAAATAAGTGGTTGCGTGACCAGTGAGGAAGTTTATCAAAAATTGCTGCAGGACTTTAATCAGGTGGGGAGGTGGGCCGAGAAATGGCAAATGGAATTTAATATAGAATTGTGAGGTCTTGCATTTCGGAAACTCAAATCAAGGTAGGAGTTTCACGGTGAATCGGAGGGTCTTAAGGGGTGCAGTGGGCACAGAGACCTTGGTGTTCAGTTGCACGGTTCTCTCAGACTGGAGTCACAGGTAGACAGGGTAGTGAAGAAGGCTTTTGGCACATTGGCCTTCATCAGGCAGGACATTGAGTATAGAAGTTGGGAACTTATGTTGAAGTCACACAGAACTTTAGTAAGGCCGCATTTGGAGTATTGTGTTCAGTTTTTGTACCCTTGTTATAGGGAGGTGGTTATTAAATTAGAAAGAGTGCAGAAAAAATTTACAAAGACGTTGCCAGGACCCAGTGGTCTGAGTTATAGGGAGAGGTTGGACAAGCTAGGACATTTTCTTTAGAGTGTAGGAGACTGAGAGAGTCCTTATACAGCTGCATAAAATCACGAGGGGTATGGATAGGGTTAATGCTCTCAGTCTTTTTCCAAGGTTTACAGAATCGAGGATTAGAGGGGATCAGTTTAAGGTTAGAGGGGAAGGAATAAAAGGGAACCTGAGGGGCCACTTCTTTACACAGAGGCTGGTACATGGATGAGCTGCCAGCAGACGTGGTTGGGGGGCTACATTAACAACATTTCAATGCATTTGGATAAATATGTCGATAGGAAAGGACTGGAAGGATATGGGCCAACTGCAGAGAAATGGGGCTAAAGTGAATGGACATTTACAAGGTGGAGATGAACCCCTCTGTTAATTAAAGCCAAACACCCAGAAAAGCTCACCTCACCTCGTAATCTGTTAAAATATGAGCGACACAGATCTCCTATATTCCACTATTTTAACAAAAAATAACAAGTTTGTTTCTTAACTTTAATAGTGAACACTAAACAGCAACTATTCACAAATACAACCCCTCTTTTCCAGGCTACTTTCTATCTGACTCCAACTCTGTAAAAATATGCTGTTCCAACAGCCCACATATTAAACATTACAATCTCAAGACTATATAGTTTCTATCTTCCCTGCTGTGTTCACTCTATCAGCTGCTGATCTCCCTGGGTCTTTTTTTAATTGCAAGTAGGTTTACATGAACATGTGTCTTTGATAGAGAGTGTTTGAGATGGCCAGTTCGCACTCCTGCTCTACAGCAGTTGCTCTGCTGTTGGATGGCAGTAGCTTTCCCACCAGTGTTCAAAATGCTAGGTTTGCATACTCCCCATGATATAGCAATTCTCATAATTTGGTTGCTTACCAGGTGTCCAAATAATAATATTCAAATTCTGTTAGCTTCTGGTTTCCTGAGCGTTATTTAAACTCTTTGGTTGCGTTTGAATGGCTGTCAAAACAGCAACCATAACTCAGGTATCCATATCTCAGCTAATGGTGACATGTGGAACAGTTTGACCTTTAGCTGGCATCTGTGGATTTAATTTCTATTCGGCAAAACCCGTTCTGTTTCAAAGTGTCCATACATGTTTTTGGCTTCATAACAACTCCCCGCTTCTGGAAATAAAGTGAACCAGCAGAATGAAAAGATGGCTACATTTCTTTTCCTCTAATTCTTAATCCCAATTATATGAAATACGAAAGTATTAATCTCAGTTATAACATTCATATTAATTCTGCACACCATTATAACACTGGAATAAGGCAAATCTTATCCACACTTTTTCCTTTAAATCCGCGATAGCACATCTGCTATCACATTGTAGGAGCCTCAGCATGTACATTTTGTAAGTTTAAAGTCGGTCAGGTAAGACTCCAATGAAATCGTCTCATATTCTGCTCTTTAACTGTTCCAAAAAATGCGAGAGATTTGTCATTGTCCACAACCATCTCCGATAATTTGTTTGTCATATACACATTAAAATATTGTCAGGCCAGTGCGAAACATAATCATTCTTGATCACTTGCTAAAGATCACTACATCATACAGATAAACTGCACAATTTGTTCATCTGGCCACAGCTCTTTTCCTGAGTCTTAAATGTGGCTGGTGCATTATTCATCCAAATGAAATACTCGATTAAGTTTTTCTGTCATCTCCAGTGTCTTTACTAGATAACTTAACTGGCTCCACATTTTTTTTTTAATTTGAAAGGGGCCACTAAACCTGGCTTTGAAGAGATTTCTTACTACTGGTGGCAATACTAATACGTCATTCGCACGGGAAGTCCTCAAAGTTTCAGAGTTTTTATCTGCCACCTGCTTCACTCTATGTTGTGCTCTTCAGATCCTATTTAGCTAACTCACCTACTCCATTCACTCTCTCCTTCACCTCACACACAGAATCTAAGTGTGAGATTTCCGACTTCGGTCCTGTCAATTTATATTTTATTAATTTCAAAGGTCCTCTCACTTCACAAACGAATATTAACTCAGAGGAAGAAAACTGAGGAGATTTATTTGCGGCATCTCTAATGGCAAACAATATAATGGGACACCTTTCTTCCAATCATTCGGGTAACCATAACAGTACGCTGTTAACATGGTCTTCAGCGTCTGGTGCTAACTTTCCAAGGCTCCCTGGGATTCAGGTTCTGACGCACTTGATTTAAACTGCTTATCCTGAACCTATCCATGACTTCATAAACAGCTGAGCGGTAAAATGAGATCATTGGTCTGACTGAATCTTACTGCCTAGCCCACAGCGAGTAAAGAAAGCTACCAACTCCTCCATCTCATTTTTTATCTTAACATTCCATAATGGAATTGCTTCTGGAAATCTGGTAGACACATTCATTATTGTCAGTAAATATAGTTTTCCACTTCTATTTTAGGAAGGGGAGCTACACAATTAACCATAACCCACGTGAAATGTTCTTCGAATGCAAGAAAGGTGCTGGTTTTATTACTGCCTGTTACTTACCTACCATTTGGTATGTATGTCATGTACAAAAAAAAACCACGTCCGTGTGCATTCCAGGCCACTAGAAATGCTTCTGTACCTTAGCCTGAGTCTTCTGTACATCTAAGTGACCGCCTGCAATTAGTATATGTGCTAGCCATAACATTGTATGCTACAGGTAACACAACGTGGTGCACTTCGTCCCATTTCCCTTCTGCACTAATCTATTGGGGTCTCCATTTTAATTTTAGGATTCTACCTTTAAGTCAATAACGTGTATATATCTGTTTTAAGTCCATTAGCCTTTCAGGACTAAACACCTCTGCCTGATCCTCTGCCTGTTCAGTTTTTTTTCTGCACCGTTACATCAACAGGGTGTCAGTTCACTAAGCGTCAACTCATTTGCCTTTTTCTTTCGTTTTTCCTTCCTGCTGTAACTTTTGAAAGTGGGATCTTGTTACTACACACTCTGGAAAAATTCCTGGGTACTTTTCTTTCAACACCTCAATTCCCTAATCTTCCGTTGTCTTCTTCACCACAAGGGGTGCGTCTCCCACCTCGCCTCCTGCTAAATCGTTCCCAAGAACAAACTGTATTCCGAGAACTGACACTCTGTTACTCACTGTCACTGTTACTTCCCTAATCTTGATTTGGCACTGCATCCTGATGTTACACAAGGGAATGCTTAATTTCTGTCCCCATTCTACAAATTATCACGCTCTTGATTAACATGCCAGAAAGAGTGAAACTACTTTCATCTCTTACTATTAGCGGCCGAGGGAAAGTGAGGATTGCAGATGCTGGAGATCAGAGTTGAAAAGTGTGGGGTTGGAAAAGCACAGCACATCGGCAGCATCCGATGGGCCGGAGACTTAACGTTTCAGGCATAAATCCTTCATCAGGAAGTGGGAGGTAAGGGAGGGGGAAGGAGGTTGAGAAATAAATTTGAGGGTGGGGGTGGAGCTGGGTGGAAGAGAGCTTGGAAGGCGATAGGTAGATGCAGGTGGGGTGTGATGGTGATAGGCGGACAGGAGGGTGATAGGACACCTATCGGTGGTAGGACAGCTGGAACCCTCAAACTGTACATCAACGTTGACTTCACCAAATTTCAGATCTCCCCTCCACCAACCTCTCCCAGATCCAACCGTTCAACCCAGCACTGCTCTCTTGAACCGCCCTAACTGGCCATCTTTTTTCCCACCTATCGACTCCACCCTCCCCTCTGACATATCACTATCACTCCCATCTACATCTTCTTATTGCCTTCCCATTGACCCTCCAACCAGCTCAGCTACTACCCTCGTATTTATCTTTCAGCCCCCTTGTCCCCCCACCATATTCCTGACGATGGGTTTCTGCCTGATATTCGATTGTCCTGCAGTTCAGACGCTGCCTGATCTGTTGTGTTTTTCCGGCGCCTCACCTCTCAACTATTAGAGACTGAGCAGATCCCAAATCTCACAAAATTATATCTTCTTGTCCTTTTTCCCCTGTTCTTTCTGAGTAAACTTTATCTACAGAGGCGAATTCTTTCAGAGATCAGGTACTAACTCCATAACCAGCCCTTACCTCGGCTGTGCACTCTCCTGCATGATCCCCGGCTTTTCTTGGGGTCTCCTTTACCAGTTTCACTGATTCCGCTGGGCTTAGCCTCTTCTACCACATCTTTCCTCAAAGTGCCTTCATTCAACGCCCATCACGGTGTGTCCCAGCTTACTGCAGTGAAACCACCTTTTCCCTGAGCCCTTCTGAAACCATTGGCACTGTCATTTTATGTTTTCCACTCCCTTATAGTGAGAACACCTGAGGCCTTTCATCACCTTTCAACCTCTTTGGGCTTCTTTTTCACCTGTGGTAAAGTATTGTGCGTTACTCTTCGCTTTGTAATGTGTGATCTTGCCTTCTCCCAATTTCTATCCCTCACAGGATGAAAATCCTGCCAGAAATTAAATATCATCCCATGTCCCAGTGCATATTTACCTGCCCTTTCTGACGTGCTTCTCACTTCTTGAACTTTCAGTACATTCACATTAATTCTTACTATCTCTGTAAGTGAGTCTTTTATCTTCTCCAGCAAATTAATCTTCCGTCAAGCCTCACAGGCCTTATCTATTTTTTAGGCCAGCACCAACCTATCAAAATGACTGTGGTTACTTCTTTCAAACTCAATATAAGACTGACCTGGTTCCGTCTCTATTTTTCTGAACTTCTGTCTATATGCTTCTAGTACCAATTCATAACCAATCAAAATTGCCAATTTGACATCTTGATAATCTCTTTACCCCCCATCTGATAGCGCTGCATCTACCTCACCAGCTGTGCCCACCAGCTTAATCTGAACTAGCATTACCCACAAGTTCACTGCACACGTCATCTGACGAGCCATTTTTTTTCAAATGAAATAAAAAAGGTTTTGACATTTTTCTCAACAAAAAATGGCAAGTTATTTACATAGTTTTATACATCCCTATGTTCTCCCTTCACCTCCATCCTGTTAATTTAACTTTCCTGTCTAATTCCCAACTTCTGAATTTCAAATACTCACTCTCTTTCTTTTTCCTCTCTTTCTGTTTCTTCTCTCTCTCTGTTTCCTTCCCTTTATTTATCTTCTATTTACAGTTGCCACATTTGCAATTTAAGTTTTTATAACTCTACTGCAGTTGCCTATTTCTCTGATACATCAAAGTGCTTAACCAACTCCATTACAATTTCAGCTTCCCTTTTCTTCCTGGCTAAACCCAATTCCAAACTATTTGCTAATTCTAGAAAATGTCCTCCTTCTGTCCTTCTAAACTTCCTTGGAAAATTTGGGAACCTCTTTAGTAATGTTAAAAGCCATTTCCCTCACTTTTGATTTAATCAACCACAAGTAACAAAATTAAACGAATTTTCCCACTGGTTTTATTTGAAGATCAAAATCACTAATTGCAAAGACGTGGAATTTGCTGGGACCTTTTGTATCCCAAATCTGTTCACGTCTGTCCAAATCCCATATAACAAGGCCCCAAACTGTTATGACATCAATGTCGAATCCCTCTGTTAATTAAAACCACACACCCAGAAAAGCTCACCTCACATCATAATTTGTTAAAACGTGAGCGACAGAGAACTCCTAAATTCCACTAATAAACAATTTATATGTGTGCAAGTTAGCTCGCTGAGCTTGAAGGTTTGTTTTCAGAAGTTTCGTCACCATGGTTAGGTGACATCATCAGTGAGAGTCTCCGCTGAAGCTCTGGTGGTATGTCCCGCCTCTCTATTTATAGATCCTGGTTTCTTAAAGTGGGTGATGTCATTTCGGTTATTTTAACAAGACAATGTAGACAGGATCTAAATCAATCCGTTTATTGATGGACTTCTGGTTAGAATGCCATTCCTCTAAGAAGGTCCTTGCGTGTCTTAGCATGTGTGTGTGTGTGCTTTGTCCCAGTCAAAGTAGTGCCTTGCTTTATCTGTATGTATGGAACATAGTGATAGTGTGTCATGTCTTTTGGTGGCGAGTTGGTGTTCATGTATCCTCGTAACACGACAACAGGACAGTTTCAATGGTGGTAAAGTGATTTTATATACACTGTTTAATCAATGTGTGTGCAGTTAAGTAACATTTTTCACATGTGCACAACACATTATAAATGAACAACAGAGACACAGTTAACGAAAAATGATGCATATGATGTATAAAATTGATAAAACATTAAAACATGATTTGATCCTCTCAACGTTCCCTCCTTTTCTGGAATTCCCAACTCTACTCTCTCATTCTTACCAGGATGTGTGCTCCAAATTCTTGATTCTAGTGTCCCAACTTATTTCAGTTAATCCCCTTGAATATATTGGTCTGTTGGGTTCTTTCCAAAGTTAGTGTCTGTCATATAATCGGAGATAAATATTCTGGCATCAGACTCAGCATTTGAACATATTTCTCTGTTGTACATGCAATGTACAAAGGACCGCAGCACACAGGCATTGCCAAAACATTGGGGATGTTCATCTATTTCTTTCGATAAT
Organism: Chiloscyllium plagiosum; assembly: GCF_037043375.1. Classification (NCBI taxonomy): domain Eukaryota; kingdom Metazoa; phylum Chordata; class Chondrichthyes; order Orectolobiformes; family Hemiscylliidae; genus Chiloscyllium; species Chiloscyllium plagiosum. Next base: position 35,697,220 of record NW_028270188.1, on the reverse strand, counting down.
GTAGTTTTCTCATTTTCCACATCTCCATATCAATATCCTCTCCTTTGTTTCTCCCTTTGTATCTAGTTAAGAAATCCACCAATTATTCTTCGTGTACCATCTCTTAAAACTCCTTCTTTCAGTTTATATCTAATGCACTCTTCAAGATGTAATGTGGTTATAATTAAGCAATGTAACTACAAAGACACGCGGCTGTAGCTGGCCAGAGTTAATTGGAAGGGGAGCTGAGCAGGAAATACCATGGAGCCGCAATGGGAGGAGGTTCTGGGGATAATTCGGAAGATAATACCAGAATGCAACCCCAAGAAGATGAAACATACTCATGGGAGGACAAGGCATCCATGAGTTACAAGGCATCAAACCAAAAGAGAAAATATACAATGTGGTGAAGATGATTGGGAATCCAGAGAATTCATTGGCTCTGAAACTACATAACGCTGGCATTACTGACACTGCAGAGCTCTTAATCGTGGTCAGGGAGAGAAACAGAGGTAACACATTCACTTTAAACACAGAAGATGGTATTTCTCAAGGAAAAAGATTCAGGTGAATTAAACATTTGAATTAAGATCAGTTAAATGCTTTTGCGGAATGTATCAGATTGGAAGCAAGACCCGGGGAGACAGACCCTCAGCAGAATGAGAGTTTGAAAATGGAAGTATTTCCACATCAGAAACCAGGTTAGATCACTGAGTGCAGGGCTGATGGGTGAATAGGTCTCAGTGAGAATTGGGGAACAGACAACAGAATTGCATTGCAGCTATTGCAGCTCGAAACTGCTGGACCACAGCAACAGGAGAAGCAGACCTGCATTCAACCACAACCTGAAACTTTTTGCCAGGATAACACTTCAGTCTGTCATTGCCATCAACACCATCTATGGTTCAGTGACGAGCGTAGGTGAACATGTCAGAACTTTAACCTGATGCTAATTCATTAAAGCTAACAGACTTGACCAACAGATCTGAACGAAGCCCTGCAGTCCTGTGACGTTCAGTTATAAAATAGTGATGGACAATTAAACGAATGACTGGAGGCAAGGTCTCCACAAACATCCCCATCCGAAATAATGGAACATATCTGCACATCAGTGTAAAAGATAAGGATTTTTCATCTGCACCATCCTCTGCCAGAAGTATTGAGTCGATGATGCACCTCACTCTCATCATGATGCCCACAGAATCACAGATGTCAGTCTTCAACCAATTTCAATTGCTGCAGGTGACATGAAGAAACAGCTGAACACAGTGGATATGACACAAGCAATGGGCCCTGACCCCATTCCTGCAATCGGACTGAAGACTTGTGCTGCACAACAAGCTGTGTCCCTGGGGAAGCTGTTTCATTCCAGCTCCAACTCCGACATCTCGCTGGCAACGTGGAAAATTACTCAGCTCAGTCCCGTCCCCTAAAACGGGAATAATTACAATATGACCAATTACCACCCCCTCAGTCCCATCACGACAGTCAAATCGGTGGGAGTTCTTTTTGACAGAGCTGTCAAACAGCACAGAAATAACCAGCACAGTGTGGTTTCCAATAGGTCCCCATGTGGAGATGGTGCTGTTGTGGAAATGTCACTGGATTACTAATACAGACCAGGCTAATGCTCTGGCAGCGGGTGGATGTTAAAAGCAATTAATAAAATATCGTGATCTAAAATCTGGGATCAGTAACAGTGACCTTGGAGCCAATATCGATTGTAAACAGAATTTCCTTCTCCAATGTACTTAGGAAGTGAATCTCCCGTGATTTCCTGGGCTGGCCTAAAACTGACTCCAAAGACCCTGACATGTGATAAACATTTCAATGGTCTCTGAAACGGTCAATCCAGGCACTCATTTGAATCTAACTACTCCGAGGTCTGAAAGGATGAAACCGGACAGAACATCCGGCCTCAGCAGCATTATCGGAAAAGGGAATGGGAACACAGTCCTGTCGACACTGCAGAGACCTCTTTCCTAACATCTGAGAGCTTGTGACAACATTTACAGAGCTTTCCCACAGACTGTACAGAAACAGCGGGAAAGGAGTAGGTCATACAACACATTGAGCCATTTGGTCCATCGAGTTTGCTACCCAATTCAAAGTAATGATGGTTGGCCCTTCATTTCCACACCGTACTCCTGCTCTCCCACCACCCCTTTACTGTCTCTAAATCCTTACCTATAATCAATGTCTCGGTTTCCAGGTGCGAGCGAATTCCCCAGGTTCACCAGTCTGTGAGTGCAGACATTTATTCTCATTTCAACGCAGAGTGATCTGCTTCAAATCTGACTCACCCTGTCAGAGTTTTGTATATTTCACTGAGATCTCCACTCATTTTCCTAAACCCCGTGGAATACTGGCCCAGTTTCCCCAATCTCTGCTCCCAGAACAAGCCCGTCATCCCAGAGACCAGTCTGGTCATCCTTCACTGCTCTCCATCAATGTCAGGTTTGTCCTTTATGAAGTGAGGAGACCAAAACTACACACAATACTGCACAATGTTCGAGATGGGGTCTCACCAGACCCTGTACAGCTGCAGTAAGACACCCTTTCTCCTGGACTCGCATCCCCCTGAAATGAAGGTCAATGCACCATTTATCTTCCTCACTGCTTTCTGTTTCTGCAATATTACTTTCAGCGTCTGGTGTACAAGGAGATGCAGATCCTTTTTAATGTTGCAGCGCCCCACTTGGTGGGTCTATGTACACTGCTCAGCGTGCCAATTGACCTTCAATGCCATTAGGGAGGGAATTCCAGGATTCTGATCCAGCGACTATGAAGGAGCGATGGTATATTTTCAAGTCAGGATGGTGAATGGCATGGAGGGGAACCTGAAGATGACAGTGTTTCCATACATCTGCAGCCTTTGACCTAGATTGACGTGGTCGTGAGTTGGGAAGATGGACTCTGAGGATCTTTGGCGAATCATTTCATTGCAGCATATAGATAGTAAAACACTGCTGCTGCTGCTGCTGAGTGTTGATGGTGGAGCATTGTGGATGAAGGGACAGTCAAACTGGCTGCTTTGTCCTGAATGGTATAAAGCTTCTTCAGTGTTGTTGGGGCTGCAATCATCCAGGCAAATTGGGAGTCTTCCATCACACTTCTGACTTATGCATTGCAGAGTATGGACAGAATTTTGGAAGTCAGGACGTGACTTACTCGCCGCAGTATTCCTAGCTTCGGACCTGCTCTTATAGTTGCTGTGTTTATGTGGCGAGACCAGTGAGTTTCTGAGTAATGATTACCCACCAGGACTTTGATAGTGGGGGATTCAGTGATAGTAACACCATTGAATGCCAAGGGGCAGGTAAGATTGTATTTTATTGGTGATGGTCATGGTCTGGCATTTGTGTGGCCTGAATATTACTTGGCACTTGTCAGCCTGGATACTCTCCAGATCTTGTCATATTTGAACATGGACTGCTTCTGTATCTGAGGAGCCACAAATGTTGCAGAACATTGTACAATCATTGGCGAACATCCCCACTTCTGACCTTAAAGTGGAGGGAAGGTCATTAATAAAGCAGCCCTGAAGAAGTTTTCGGCCACTGCCCGAGGGACTCCTACAGACTTGTCCTGGAGCTGAGTTAAGTGACCTTCATCAACCATGACCACCTTCCTACGTGTTAGGTATGATTCTAACCAGCAGGGAGTTTGCCCCTGATACCCCTTGATTCCAGTGTTGCTAAAGCCCCTTGATACCATACTTGGTCGAAGGCAGCCTTGATTTAAAGGGCTATCACTCTCATCCCACCTCTGGAATTCAGCTATTTTGTCCATGTTTGAACCACGATAATGAGGTCAGGAGCTGAGTGGCCCTGGTGGAGCCCAAACTGGGCGCCATTGACCACGGTATTGCTGAGCAGGTGCTGTTTAAAAGCACTGAGATCTTCCCCCACTTTACTGATAATCGAGAGTAGACTGATGGGGTGGTAATTGGCCGGATTGGATTTGTTCTGCTTTTTATATGCAGGAGATACTTGGGGTAATTTTTCACATAACCAGGGAAATGTCATTGTTGTAACTGGATTGAAACAGTTTGGCTAGGGGAGTGGCAAGTTATGGAGCACATGTTTGCAGAACTATTGGCAGAATGTTGTCAGAGTATGGACCCTTTGGAATATCCAGTATCTCCAACCGTTTCTGGATATCGCGTGGACTGAATCTCATTGGCTGATGACTGGTAACTGAATCGCTGTGGACCACTGGAGGAGGTTGAGATGGATCACCCACTCAGGATTTCTGACTGAAGATTGTTGCGAATGCATCAGCCTTATCTTATACATTGAGGTGCTAGTCTTTTCCATCATGGAGGAAGGGGTTATTTGTGGAATCTCTTCCTCCACTGGATTGTTTAATTGTCCTCAACGTTTCTCAACTAGATGTGGAAGGACTGCAGTGCTTAGCTCTGATCCTTAGCTCTGTCTATCACTTACTGCTTATGCTGTTTGGTGCACAAGGTGTCCTGTTTGGTGGCATCACCAGGCTGACACCTCATTTTCAGGTATGCCTGGTGCTGCTCCTGCCATCCTGAACGTCGATTGAACCAATGATGATCCTCTGGATTGATGGTAATTGTTGTGAGGGAGATATACCAGGCCATGAGGTCGTGTGGGTGTGCAATTCTGCTCCTATAGATGAACCACAGAACCTTATGGACACCCAGACTTGAGCTGCTAGTTCTGTTCGAAGTCTGTCCTATTTCGCACCGTGATAGTACCACCCAAAATGGCGGAGTTTATTCTCAATGTGCAGGTGTGACTTTGTCTCCACAATGACTATGCGGTGGTCACTCTTACCAATACTGTCATGGACAGATACTTCTGCAACTGGCAGATTAGTAAGGCTGTGGTCAAGTAAGTATTTTCGTCTTGCTGGTTCCTTCACTACCTGCCACAGAACCAGTCTAGCAGTTATATCCTTTAGGACCCGGCCAGCTCGATCAGTAATGCTGTAGCTGTGATACTCTTGGAGTTGGACATTGAAAGCCTCCACCCAGAGTACATCTTGTGTCCGTGCTACCCTTAATGCTTCCTACAAATGTTGGTCAGCATGGAGGAGTACTGATTCTTCAGTTGAAAGAGGCTGGTACATGGTAATCAGCAGGAGGTTTCCTTTCCCATGTGCAAACTAATGCTATTAGACTTTATGGGATACAGAGTCAGTGTTGAGGACTCCAAGAGAAATTCCCTTCCAACTATATCCCAATGTGCCGCCACTTCTGCTGTGTCCGTCCTGCTGATGAGACAGGAGATATTCAGGGAAGGTGATGGGGAGTCTGGGATATAGTCTGAAATGGATCATCCACTCAGCACTTCTGACTGAAGATTGTTACAAATGAATCAGCCTTATCTTATAAACTTAAGTGCTGGGCTCTCCCATCATGGAGGCAGGGGTGATTTGTGGAATCTCCTTCTCCAGTGAATTGTTTAATTGTCCCCAACGTTTCTTGACTAGATGTGGAAGGACTTATACCTTACAGAACCTTAGAGACAATGTCAGACTGTTGCCTGACGAGTCTGTTTATTTCTATTAACTGTTTCCTGCCAGCTGTCCCGTTCTAGAAACATGGCCATACATTAGCCCCAATCCACTCAGATTTGATTTTGTAAACTGGGCTTGGAGCTTTATCATTTTTTTTCTAAAACTCAACATGTTTTACATCCATTGCTTCTCTTTCATTTGTCTCCCAGTCTGTTTCTCAAACACAATTCCCATTCATAAATCTATGTTAGTGTTATCTATGACCATTACTTTCAGCCCCAATAATTTCTCCTAAACCATTTCCTTACTACGTTCTATGTTCCATGTACTCTATAATTTTCCCACACCAGACTTGGTTTTCCTTGTATTATTAGAAAGTTCTGTGAAGACTGAACTGAAGTAGTAGCTTCATAGCTCTGCCATTTCCCTGTTCCCCATTCTCCATTCTCTGGTTTCAGCCTGTAATGAAACTGCACTTGTTTTCTCATATTTCTCACATTGACATGATTTAACAAGTTATTACAGTTCACTCTTATAACCCTTGTGAATATATTCTTCTGGAACTCATCAATCCCTGCCTTAAGCTGCTCAATAATTGACCTTCCACACCATACACTCACAGGAGCATAGACTCTGTGCCTAGAGAAGTACAGCACGATCAATATTAGTCCCAATTCCCTCCAGCAGGCCCATAGCCTAAAATGTCATTACACTTCCAAATGCTCGTCCAAGTACTTTTTAATGATTGTGAGGTTACCCGTGATAATTCCCCTCTCAGGAAGTAATCCCAGAACACAATAACCTCTCAGTGAAAAAAAAGTTTAAATCCTCTCTGAACCTCAAAGTTTTCACTTTAAAAGTGTGCTCGCTTGTTCTTAGCCTCTGACTAAAAGGAACATCTGTTGTCTATCCACCGTGTCCGTGTCGCTCATCATCTTATCCTTCTGAATCACGGGCCCCTCAGCTTTCTCTGCTCCAAAGTAAACAACCCGAGCTTATCCAGCCTCTCTCCATAGCTGATATAGTCCATCCCAGGGAACATCCTGGTGAATCCCTTCTGCACCCTCTCCAGTACAATCACATCCTTCCTGGAACGTGGCTCCCAGTACTACATACAGTACTCCATTTTGGACGAACCAAAGCCCTGTATTGCTCTTATAATCTACGCCCTGATTAGGAAACACAACACCCAAGGTCCACTTCTTAACTAGCCCATTAACCTGTCCAGTCACATTCAGGGATGTGTGGAGAAGCACACTCTGAGGTTCCCAGTGTGCTGCCATTCATTGTGTCCTCCCCTGCCTGGTTCCTTCTCCCAAAGTGCATTACCCCATATTTATCAGGGTTACATTCTATCTGCTATTGATTTGCCCATCTGACCATTCCATCTGCATCTTCCTGTAACTTCAGGCCTTCCTCCTTACTGCGAACCACCCAGCCAATCTTTATGTCAAACATACACTTACTTATCACATCTTCCCCCGATCTCCATCTGGCCCCTTCCACATTCACATCTTTTTTTTATGAATATCACAAACAATAAGGGACACAGCACTGATTCCTGTGGTACACTAGGATACATTGGTCTTCAGTCACACAAACAGCCTTCTCCCACCACCCTCTCTCTCCTGCTACTAAGACAAATGTCGTTGTAATTTGGCAACTTATCCATCATATTGTGAGATTTTACATTATTTTTCAGTTTCCCAGGTGGAAATTTGCCAAAGACCTTCCTACAATACTAAACAATCGACCTCCTCAAACTAATTCAATCAAATCCATTGCATGTGACTTCCTCCTGATAAAGTCATGATGATTATCCCTGGTCAAACCTTGCAACTCTGATTGGAGTTCAATTTTCCTTCCCTATTTTCTCCAGTATTTTCCTAAACAGTGATCTAATACTCGCTCGTCTATAGTTCCCTGGTCAATCTCTCCAACACTTACTGTGAAGTGGAATCGTATTAGCAGATCTCCAGTTCTCTGACACCTCCCCTATGGTCAGATTCTAATTAAAATATTCAGTCAGGGTCTTTCCTCCCTTGACCCCAACAGCCGCCTGTGATACAACTCATTCAGACATGGAGATTGGACCAAATGTGTACAGAACAAACCTCAAATCCCTGCTCGTATTTTACATCAATCTGTTCAAGAGCTTCCTAGTCCATCTTCTTGAATTCTGTAGCTGCATCCTCCTTCTCCCAAGTAAAATAGATGTGAAGGTCTCATGTAACAATCCATCAATGTTCTCCAGCTTGACACACAGATTAACTGTTTGCTGATTATTCTGTTCTACTTGTCCGTGTAGAATATCGTGGGATTCTTCCTGATCTCGCCTACTTGTACTTCTCCATGTCCCTCTGTTATTCAGTACGCTCTATGTTTCTAAGTTTCACTGCAATCACCTCTCATGTTTTGAAACTCGAGATCACAGGCTGCGTTTCCACATCAGACAATCTTGCCATTTTAGGGATTAATCTGGATAATACATTTTGCAGTTCCTCTGTAGTCAATATATTCTTTCTTAGATTGGGACTCCGAACGATACAAAACACTCTAAGTGTAGTCTCATGAACACTCGATGCAGCTGGTGCACGACATCCTCTCTATTCCAATTACATTCACATGAATGTAAACCTAATTTTTACTTTCCCATTTGCATATATTCTTCTCAATACCTCTCGCTTTAACTTTTCTTATGAGCTTACTGTGTGAGTTCTTTGAAAAGAAAAGCTCATGAATATCCAGCTATATGTTATACATTGGTTGTTCATTGCCTATGTCCACAAGAATCATCTTCAAACCATTCTAAAAAAAATGTTTGCCACTTCTGGTTTTCCTTTCATCGATACATTCCCACACTCCCCAGTTATGTTATTACCTTCTAATTATCTAGTAGCATGTTCTTTGTAATCTTGTCCAACAGACACCTGACTGTGGATGGCAAGATAACTGGTCTGTAGTTCTCCACTCTCCAAATTCATCCTTTCTTAAACTGTTGGATAATATTTTATAACCTTATCCAGGTTGGCTAAATGCCGTTCTCTTTTTGATTTTCTTCTCAGTTTCTTAGCCATCCTTTGCTGGGTCCTACATTTCTCTGAATCCACTGGCTTACTGCAACACTTGGCATTTTTCTAAGCTGCCTCCTTTCATCTAATAGGTAAATGAAGGTGAGGTTGAAAGTGATAATCGGAGAGTAGGGTAGACCAGATTTATAGGAAGGAAGGTGGACACATAGGAACATTCAAAAGGGCGGTGCTGACTTGGAAGGTTGGAGCGAGATAAGGTGGGATTAGGGGAAATGGAGAAATGGTGAAATCCACTATGATCCCCTGTGGTTGGAGGGTCCCAAGACAGAAGAGGAGGCTTTCTTCCTCATGGCTTCTGGTGGCTCAGGTTTGGTGATGGATCACGCCTAGGCCCCTCATGTCCTTGGCAGAGTGGGAAGGGGAGTTAAAGTGCTCAGCCACAAGGCAATGGAGGTGTTCAATGTGGCTGTCCCAGAGATGTTCTCTGAAATGATCCACAAGTTGATGTTCTGTCTCGCCAATATAGAGAAGAACACATTGGGTTTAATGGATGCAGTAGTTGAGGTGTTCTGTCTCCCTTCGTCACCTATCACTTTCAACCCCACCTTCATCTACCTATCGCAATCCCTGCTAACCTCCCCCCTGTCGCACCCCCTTCTCATTTATCCCCCAGCCCGCTTGGCCCATAAGCTTAATACCTGATGAAGGGCTTATGCCCGAAACATCGATTTATCTGCTCTTAGTATGCTGCCTGACTGTGTTTTTCCAGAATCACACTCTTCGACTCTGATCTCCAGCATCTGTCGTCCCCACTTTCTCCTCACTCCTTCATGGCTTGCATGACTCAGATTTATAACGGTTACTTCAAATAAAACAAAAACTGCCGTGTACTCAAACAGCATAAAAGAAAACCAATACATTGTGGTCACTGTTCCCAAAAGGTACTTTCCAGCAAAATTTTCTATTTGCTCTTCTGCTCACTCAACACCAATTCCTAAATAACCTGATCTCGAGCTCAGTGCTCGACATAATGTTCATGTAAACCATCTCGCACGTGGTCACGAAATCCATTTTTCCCAGCATTAGCATTCAATTGGGTTAACACAGTTTAGATATAATTTAAACAGTAAATTATTACTGCAGTCGCCACAAAGGTGAATATCTCATTTCCTGTTTTATAACATGTCCAGCATTTGTACTGCAGCTTTCACTTTGATATATAACTCCCATTAATGTTTGCTCCTCCTTGCTGTTTGTGCGCTCCACCTTACAAGATTCTGTAGAATCTGAGCGACGTGGGCTCTGGGGAGATTAATGGTAGAGATCATCTCACCACATCATTTATGATCTTCTCAAACATTAATTTCTCCAGATCTCCCGTTATGCTGATGGAGTAGAGAAGGACAATGATCTTCCAACAATGGTCTGTATTCCTCCAGAGAGCTGAGACAGCTCTAACCTGGGTGGGAACCTTACAACAGGCTGGTAAAGTGTTGCTGCTGCTGTAAAGGGTCTTAGTGAGATCACATCTGGAATAGTGTGTACAGATTTAATCTCTTCAATGAAGAAAGGATGTTGTTATATTGGAAGCAGCTCAGAGATGGTTCCCTCAGCTGATTCTTGAAATGAAGGTGCTATCTTATAACGAAAGGGTGATCAGGTTGACCCAGTAGCCATTGGAGTTTACAAAAATTAAAGAGTGTCCTATTTCAACATAGATGACAGAAGGAGCCAACAAGTGAAGCAAATTACGCAGATAGTGGAGGAACCATTCCGTTCTCCAGCCTGTTACACAGGAACAACAGGGGGATATTAAGGCCTTCGAGCCTGTTACACCAAAACAGGACGAGGCTAGTCAGCCCCTGGAGCCTGATATACATTTACAGAAGGAGGCCAATCAGCCCCTTGAGCCTATAACAGTAGGCCATGCTGCACCAGTATCCTGTTAAACAGTAACAGGATCAGTCCATTCAGCCTCCTCAAGTCTGTAACATAGGAACTGGAAGAGGTCACACAGTGACTCGAGCTTGTTACACTGGGATAACAGGAGGTCATTCAGACCCACCGAGTCTATTTCAAGGGTGTTGGATAAGGATAAAAACGATCTGCGACTTCTTTCATGAGAAAGGAAGAGGTAATTCAGACACATGTCTGTTGTATGGGAACAAGAGAAGACCAATCACTCCCTCGGTCCCATCTCCAGGATACATGCAGAAACCGTTCAGTATCTCCACCTGTTATGGGGAAATATGAGAAGCCCCATCAGTCCCTCAAAATGTTACCCAGCAACAGGAGGATTCCATAATCCCCCAACCCCCTAACGCATCAATGGGAGAAGGTCATTCTGGCCTTGGAGACATCAGCATGGGAACACCAGAAAGACGTCAGCCCATCGAGATTGTACACCAGCAGTCAGTCACACATGCCTCAAACAGCAATTGGAGCTGATATCTTAAAACCTTTTGCCCATTAAACAGGAATTCAAAGAAAACGTAAAGGTTTTCAAAAGGGAAGAAATTATAATAACTGTTACATTTGGGCGTAAAACGTAATGATAAACTATTGTAATTTAAGACAATTATTAGAATCCATTGTTGAGGACATTTGCAAAGTTAAACCAAAATACATTGGAGTCAACATGGTTTTACAAAGGTTAAATCGAGTTTGAAGTGTTTGCATGAGTTACTTAAAGATATGACAAGCAAGGTGGATAGTAGGATTCCTGGAGATGGAATGTATCTGGTCTTCCTGAAGGCATTGGATGTGTCACTTCTCCAAAGTGTAAGTGGTAAGATCAGACAACATGGGTTTGGGAGTAATTTATTAGCTTGTATTGAGGATTGGTTAACCAACAAAATGCAGTCAGATGGAATAAATGTGTCATTTTATTTTGGAAAATGCAATTTGTGGTGTGCCATTGATTTCAGTTCTCATTTGCAATCAATAGTATTACTGTACTCGGTTGACGGGATAGAAAATACGATACCACATTTTCAGATAACACTAACATTGGTGAGAAATTACTTCAGAATTATAATGCAAGAGATTTAAAACTACATGGATAGGTTGTGTGAATGGGCCAACATTTGGCAAGGAACATTAAAGTGAATAAATATGGGGCTATTCAAGTTGGCCAGTATAATAAAAAGACAAATTATTATCTGAATGGAGAGAAAGTTCAAAGTGTTTAGGTGCAGAGGGATCTGGGTGCCTGCTTGCATATCACAGAAAACCTGCTTGTGGGTACTTCAAGTAATGAGAAATGCAAGCATAATTTCAGTGTTTATTTATAAAAGGATAGAGTAGAAAAGTGGGGAGTGTTGCTGTAGCTATGCAAGGCATTAGTGAGGCTGCAACTGGAGTACAGTGTGGGTGTCCTACAGAATGAGGTATTTGCATTGTAGGCAATTCAGAAGAGCTTCATTAGATTGATTCCATATTTGAAGTGTTTGTCTTATGAAGAGAAATTGAGCAGTTTAGGCCTATACTGTCGAGTTTATAATAATAAAAGGAGATTTCATTGAGATCTGTAAAATGCTAAATGTAATTGAAAGTGTCGGTTTGGAGAGAATTTTCTTTCCTGTGGCACAATATACAACAAGAGACGAGGGTTTAGGATGGAGAGATAGCAGGAAAGTGGAACAGAGGCCGCGTTGACATCAGCCTCATCGAGAGTTTGGATTCCTCACAGATGCTCCTTGTTCTTATTCAGCCCTTCGACTGTGTTGGATAGGAATGGGGGAGGCCTGGGTATCATCCAGGAAGCAGGCACTCAGGATAAATCAATCTCAATCAGTTAGACATAACGTAAGCAGTAGGGTGACACAGTGACCAGCACTGGGTTCTCAACTATTTTCAATCTATATTAATGATTAGGAGAATGGAACAGATATACAGATGCTGAGTTTGGTGATGTCGCTGTGGTAAGGAAGTGATTAAATTATCAAGAGAGGGTGGAGAGTCTGCAAATAGATTCAGAGAGGTAAAGGCAATAGATAATAGTTTGGAAGGTCGAATTTAGCATGATATCATCTATCATTTCATTTACAGGAATAATGGAAGGCAGTATGTGACTGAAATGGAGAGGGATTACAGGATTAAATGATACTGTGTACTGGGGGGTTCACTCAGACCCGTTCAGACATGGGAGGTTTTGCTCCATCCCTGATCGTCAGCTTCCAGACACTCCAAGTGACCCCATTGCTCTCCGTACACATGTAATACTTTGATGTGGTTGGTTGGAGATGGGGATGATGTTTTGAAATGTGCATCAAGGGGAAGGCCTTTATCCAAGATATATTCATTTCTTTCTACGTGGAGACCCGATGACGATGGGAATGGCTGACTGCTTCTGAATGAAGAGGCCGTGATTGCTGCCAGGACAGTGGGTATTCACCAACATGAAGTACTGGGAATGGGCACACTGTAACATTAATAGAGAGAGAGCTCCTTCAGTTCCTCTACCTCTCCCTATTGATATAGTTACTCCGCAGATGCCATGTACACCATCGGGAATCCCACTATACTTGACACACCCGGCAGCTCCCTGCTGTGGGAGAAACAATGTGTTGACCTCATCCACCATATACATACTCCGTCACCGTATGGTGACACTGATGTTGAGATACTGGGAAATGATGGATATGTCACCCAGTCCTGCCTGGAAAGTTCTGGATCATAGAAGCTGAATGAAACTGTGACGCTAACAGCCACTTGCAGCACCGTCCTCCGCCTGGTGTGAAGCTGCAGGTCATGTTGAAGCAGGTGACACCGCTCTGTGACCAGCTCCTTGTTCAATCAGGGTCTCCTCACACTTTGATCCTAGGTTAGGTGGAGTTGGGAAGCTGTTCCTGGAAAACCCGGGGTGGATACCGCAGATCGCTTTCCCCACACACCCTCACCGCGTGGTTTCAGAGCTTCCCCTCTCTGCAGCCTCTGCTCCGTTTGTTGATCATGTTACAGACCCAGATGTTGTAACTACAGTCCCAATGCTCCATCCCGAGTTGGGTCAGCAAATCCTCAGGTCTCCCTGAATGTCTGAGGCAACTCACAGCACAACCTCCAGCAAACCATTCCCCAACTCCTCCACTAACTTTTCAATAACTGGAGTCAATCAAAAACCCCTCGGCTACAGATCCCCGCAAAATATTTTAAGAAGGCCGCTTAGACCCAAAGCTTTCCTTATTTTGAATATAGATGGGAAGTGTGCATTCCAGATATGTTGTGACTGGTCAAACCACTCGACATTAAGCACAATATAATATAATCTATTCAAATGATTTAGTTAAAATCCAATCAAAGGAAAGAACATTTTGGGATGGCTTATATGTTGGAACACTTACACAACAATAGATACCGTACCTTCTTGGTATACACCGCTTGACACAAAGATATATTCAAATACAGATTCTTACATGCAATTTTCCGATCCAGGAGAAATCAACATCAACAAGAGATCTCAACGAGAAAGGCAGCTACGGATCATGTATTGAAACTCCCAACCCTGCTGGGATCCCCAACAGCTTCTGAATGTTGCAGCTAAAAACCAAACGAGAAGACCTGGTGTGTGAGAACTGGCCACTGCCCTTCGATTGTTACCACCGTTTAATGAAACCTAAAGGCCTCCTCAGTTATTTACTTAAACAGTGTTTCGACAGCAGTTCTGCACCTCTGCCTTTATAACCTCTCTTCAAAAACAACCTAAGAGAAACTAACCTCTTTACAGTGATAGTATACTCACAACTCCTCCTTTAATAAAATTATCCATCAATATACAAAGATGGATTAATTTTAGACCTCCTAATCGTCCTCTATTTGTAGACTGAAATGCATATATAGGTAAAAACAATGACTGCAGATGCTGGAAACCAGATTCTGGATTAGTGGTGCAGGAAGAGCACAGCAGTTCAGGCAGCATCCGAGGAGCAGTAAAGTCGACGTTTCGGGCAAAAGCCCTTCATCATGAATACAGGCAGAGAGCCGGAAGGGTGGAGAGATAAGTGAGAGGAGGGTGGGAGTGGGAAGAAAGTAGCATAGAGTACAATAGGTGAGTAGGGGAGGGGATGAAGGTGGCAGTCGGGGGGAGGGTGGAGTGGAGAGGTGGAAATGAAGATAGACAGGTAAGACAAGTCATGGGTACAGTGCTGAGCTGGACGTTTGGAACTGGGGTGAGGTGGGGGAAGGGGAAATGTGGAAAATGTTCAAGTCCACATTGATGCCCTGTGGTTGAAGTGTTCAGAGGCGAAAGATGAGGCATTCTTCCTCCAGGCTTCTGGTGGTGAGGGAGCGGCGGTGAAGAAGGCGCAGGACCTCCAGGTCCTCGGCAGAGTGGGAGGGGGAGGTGAAATGTTAGGCCACAGGGCGGTGTGGTTGATCGGTGCTGGTGTCCCAGAGATGTTCCCTAAAGTGTTCTGCTATGAGACGTCCAGACTCCCCAATGTAGAGGAGACCGCATGTCGAAGGCTCCTTTAGGGCCTTGGATGGAGGTGAGGGAGGAGGTGTGGGCGCAACTTTTGCAATTACTGCAGGGGCAGGGGAATGTGCCAGGATGGGAGGGTGGGTTGTAGTGGAGCGTGGACCTGACCAGGTAGCCACGGAGGGAACGGTCTTTGCAGAAGGCGGAAAGGGGTGGGGAGGAAAATATATCCCTGGTGGTGGGGTTCGTTGGGAGGTGGCGGAAATGTCGGTGGATAATTTGGTTTATGCGAAGGTTGCTAGGGTGACAGGTGAGCACCAGGGGCGTTCTGTCCTTGTAACGGTTGGAAGGGTGGGGTCAGTGGGCGGAGGTGCGGGATGTGGACGTGGTGCGTTGGAGGGCACCTTTAACCACGTGGGTACGGAAATTGCGGTCTCTAAAGAAGAAGGCCATCTGGTGCGTTCTGTGGCAGAACTGGTCCTCCTGGGAGTAGATACGGCAGAGGCGGAGGAATTGGGAATATGGGATGGCATTTTTGCAAGAGGAAGGGTGGGAAGAGGTGTAATCCAGGTAGCTGTGGGAGTCGGTGGGTTTGTAAAAACTGTCAGTGTCAAGTCGGTCGTCATTAATGGAGATGGAGAGGTCCACGAAGGGAAGGGAGGTGTCAGAGATGGTCCAGGTAAATTTAAGGTCAGGGTGGAATGTGTTGGTGAAGTTGATGAATTGCTCAACCTCCTCGCAGGAGCACGGGTTGGCACCAATGCAGTCATCAATGTAGCGGAGGAAGAGGTGCATATATATATTACATTGACTCTGAACATACAAATGTTTACAACTAGATTCGATTTCAGTCATTTTACTCCTGCCACAGAATGCCTTTGTCTTTCTTCATCCAAGTCTCCACAACGTGTCAAAACTTACTTTTTCTCGCCCTGTCACCTGTATAATTTCAAATTGAATGGCAGCAATAATAAGCTCAGTTGAAGCAGGCTGGTATTCTTCTCCCTAAACTTCTCCAAAAGCTTTAAGGGGTCACGATCAGTGATAAAGATTTGTCTCAGGTATGTTATTCGCAATTTAAATGCTGAAATGTTGTAATGCCAAAGCCAAGCTCAAGGCCTCCTTCCTCACTGTGGAATAAATCTGTTGATGTTTCCACTGGACACTCTGACCACACATTACGTAATGGAGCACTTCTCAGCTCTCCAATAGTCCCTCTGAATGACATATCTCCTCATGTCTCAGCGTAAAAGAGTTACATCCTTCTGTATCTCTTAATGCTGTAACCTGTTTACCTGCTACTCCTGGCCTATGCCAGTAAACCTTACTCTCACAGGGATATGTTTTAAGAAGGTCTCGTACATTCTTCTCAATCCCTCACAGAAGAATGTGAGAGTAAGGTTTACTCAATCCCTCACAAAACTTTGATTTCTGAACTCAATCATCATTATCAGCCATTACAGTTTCTAATCTTGCCGTTTTAACAGTCTGCTCTTCCACACGACTTCTCACGACTGCAGGAAGTGAATTGTTGAACTTCTCCAAAATAAGAATCTCTCTGAGAGTGTCACAACTTTGCTCTGTTTTTAATATCCTTACCCACCGTTCAAATTTACTTTGTTAGATTCTTTCAAACTCAATGTGCGTTTAACCACGGACGCTATTTTAGATTCCTGAAACACTGTCTGTCGGCTTCTGGCACAAGCTCATGTACACTTCAGATGGCTTTCTTCACCTCCTCCTACTCCCCAGACACCGCCTCCGATAGAGATGCAAATGCCAATCAGCTTTGTTTGAATCAACATGTTCACTGGGCACTGCATTTGTTTAGCCACTTTCTCAAGTGAAATTAAAAAGGCTCCCCCATCATTCTCATCAAATTTAGATAATGTCTGGATGTATTTAAACATAACCCCATCAAGCCTTTGGCTACTATAGGGTTGCTCATCCTCACTATCCTCCTCATCCAGCCTACCGTCTACCTTCATCACCACCTTCTATGCCCACTTTCCTCTCTAATTACTAACCTTTGAAGTTAAATCTCTCTGCTTTTCTTCTTTCTTAATCTCTCTTTCTTCTTCATTTCCTGTTCTTTAATTTCTACTTTTCAACATAATTCAAACTGTTTCAATTCCTTCTCATGTTCACGGTGCCTCATTTGAAATTGAATTCTCGCCATTTCCAAAGACTTTGATGGCGCTTCCACCAAATGTAATTGCTGAGCCATAGCTGTAATCATCTATCATTTTCTCACAAACAAACGCAACCCCAACTCCAGCCTGTCTGCCAATTCCTACAGCTTTGCCTTCATTACCTTTTGTAAAACACCCAACTTCACTTCTTCCACACCCAGAGAACTCTCAGTGACTGAAAGAATCTTTATACACAAAATACTGTTTAAACCAACTGAATTCAACATCGGGCACAAGAGACACTAACAGCTACCATCCGCGACCTTTGAACCCAATAGCTTCCCGGTGCGTGCTCTCCAGTATCTGCATGAGCTTATTCTGGATTCGCTGGTTTCCTCCCACAATCCAAAGGTGTGCATGACAGGTAAATTAGCCATGCTAAATTGTTTGTAGTTTTCAGGGATGTGTGGGTTCGGAATAAATGTGCAACAACAGGGTCGAGGAATGTGTCTTGGTAGGTTACTCCTCGGAGGGTCGGTGTGGACTTGTTGGGTCGAATGGCCTGTTGGCACACTGTAGGGATTGTAATTCTAAACCCAATTTGGTGTTACCGATTTAGAACCAAACAAGAGACCCCAGTTTGCTATAGACCAACCAGACTGCCTCAAACTATTTTAAGCAGGTAGCTTGGATACGAACCTTTTCGTATTTTAAATGTAGATGTGAAGTGGGTGTTCCACATGTGATGCTACACGTCACACCACTCACCATTAATTAAACCACAATATATTTAAACATTCTAATGATAAGCCATACACAATGAAGAGGATTTTAGAATAACTTAACTATTGGAAACATTAACCAAATAATGGATACAGTACCTTCTACAAATGAACTGTTCCAATATACTAACATCACCTAAACACACTCCATGTTAAAGAGGAGCATTCAGACATTCAGTTCTCCAATCCAGGAGTAAACAGCATCAAGTGAAGCTTCAGAGAGAATAGCAGCTCGGGATAATTTTCTAAAACTTCCAACCCTTCTGGGACACAACCACCTGGTGACTTACAGCTGTAAGAAAAAAACTAGAAAGCCTGGTCTATGCGAGCTGGCCATTGTTACTACTATTTATGAAAAACCCTAAAAGTCTCGTAAGTTATTTACTTGAGCCATTTCAGTAGGCAGTTTGGCCTTTAAGACATCTTGTTAAAAAAAGAGAAAATAACCTTTTATTTTTAAAGAAAATGACAGCATTGTCACACAATTTAGATGCCTGGTCCTTTACTCAATGGGCTTCCCCGAGTTACTGATCGCAAGGTCACCTGAGTGGGGCAAACACAGGTACAGTCCAAGTTACAAGGATGAGTCTCATAACTTCAGAAACATGCCTGTCCATGGCCATCACATGTGACATACCGGGAAGTGAACAACATCCTGACACACACCATTTCATTGTTTCTGAGCTACACAATGCTAGCACTCGAAACATTAGGGAGAGAAAACCTAGGGAAAGATACAGAGGGGCTGAGAGATTCACATTAAAGACAGAAACAGGCAGTTAATTAACTGGGAGGAGGTTGTGGAAATGTGGGGAAAAAAGTCAGAGCAGTGGGACTGACTGGAGAATGTAAGATATTCGAGAGTAAAATTACAAGAATGAGAACTTTGAATAAAGGCATTGTCAGATCAGCTGAAATGGTTTGTTACATCAAATTCTCAATCTGCTTACAACAACACCACAAACAACATGAACCGGGGCAAGATGACAGCCCAGCATGGAGAGCTGTGCAGAACATGCGAGTGTGTTGCTCAGTAAACTGCACTATCTGCCCAGCATGGAGAGTACTGCAAACTTTACGATCATATGCTAACTATACTCGCATCAGATTACTGCTTACAATGGGAAGGTTTGCTCTGTGTGTGTGTGTGTGCGCGTGTGTGTGTGTTCATCAGAAACTGAGAGAGAGTGCGTGTGCGTGCGCGATTGGCGTGGTTGAATGCGAAAGGAACACACGTGAAGGAAACTATTTTACATACGAACAACTGGCAGGCTTTTGGATAATCGACAGAGAGAGAACGAGGGAAGTTTCATGGACAGATGAGGGAAAGTGTTTGAGAATGTTAAAATAAAGGCATTGCCATACACAATAGCAATATACTCGGCATGCACATGAATGACAGATTGATGGGAGTTTGGTGTGAGTTCGAATCAGATTTGCTTCGGCAGGTTTGAAGCCGGGAGCGTCAGCAGCAGATTATTATCATCATTAAGACTGTATTTTATAACTCAAGGTTCAAACAGGAGATGGAATAAGCCAGTGAGATGCATTGTGGAGTGATAAATATTTCAAGTTAGAAATGGTCAGGGCATGGCGTCAGGAATCAGCTCATGGTCAAAGGGATCACCCACACATTTATGACTCGTCTGTTTCAGCCGCAGATATTGGCCAGGGATGGGATGAAAACACTAGAAAAAAGTGGAGTTTGTAACCAGAACAGTAGACAGTGACCTCCATGCTCTTAATATTTAAATAACAAAGGCAAAACCAGGTGCAGCTGTATGAGGTGTTACAAAGAGGGCACCTGGAGTACATTGTGTTATTTGTGTTTCGGTAACTGAAAAGGGATGTACCTCCATCAGATATAGTTTAATGGCTGCTCATAATCCAAGGGTTGCTGTGTCATTTAATGTCTCGTGGCTGTTATAAAGGGACAGGAGGAGGCTATTCAACCTCTCGAGCCTGTTACAGAGGGGCAGGAAATATTTACTTAACATTTCAAGTCTGTTACAAATAAATATTAGTTTTATAATAGTTATTGAATAGGAAAGACCTGATGTAAACATTAAATTTCTAACTTTGAATAAGGCCAATTTTGAAAGAGTTAGGCGAGCCCTCTGAAAGGCTGATTTCGATATGCTGTTCACAGGGAAAGGGATGGTTGGAAAATGCAAGGCCATAAAAACTTGGATCCAGAGAGTTCAGAGCCAACGTGTTCCTATTAGTGAGATGGGCAAGGCTGTGGGTGCAGGGATTGCTGGATGGCTAGATATATTGATGTTCTGGTCAAGGTAAGCAATGACGCATATGTCAGGTAAACAGAGCTGAAATCAAGTGAAACCCCAGAGGAGTATAAGGGCAGCAAATGTATAGTCAATGGTGAAATCGGGCCAGAAAAATGTGAACACGGGTTGGCTTTAGAAATATGGTTAACGAGGTATTGACAAATTTCTACAAATCTGTTCGTGGCAAAAGATTAACTAGGGAGAAAATAGGGCACATTAAAGATCAGTAAGGCTACCTATGCGTGGAACCACAAGAGATGGAAAAGATATAAACAAGTATTTCTCCTCAGTATTTAATGTGGTGGAGGTTACAAGAGTGAGAAAATGAAGAAGTGTATAGTGATATCTTGAAAAGTATCTAGATTACAAGGAGGTGTTGGACATTGGAAAACACATAAAGGTGAACAAATCCCTGGGACCGGGATCAGTTGTATCCCAGAAGATTGTGGGAAGCTAGGAAAGAGATTGCTCAGACTTTTGCTGATATATCAGTATTATTGATTTCCACAGGTGAGGCATCAAAAGACTGGAGAGCTGCTAACATAGTGTCATCATTTCAGAAAGAAACGAAAAACCAGGTAACTATAGACTGGTGAGCCTGACGTCAATAGTGACTAAATTGATGGAGGGGACTTTGGGGGAAAGGATGTATATGCATTTGGAAAGACAAGGACTGAAGAGTGCTTTGCACATTGGACATCACGTCTCACTGACTCGGTGGAATTTTGTGAGGAAGTGATGAAGATGATTGATGAAGGCAGGATAGTGGATGTTGTCTTTATGGAATTCAGTAAGAAAAGCAAAATGTTCTACATGGTAGACTGGTTAGCAAGGTCAGACTGCCTGGAATCCAGGGAGAGCTCGCCATTTAGATCCAAAATTTTCTTGAATATTCAAGCTGGGGCGTGACAGTGGACATTTGCTCATTAAACTTGGAGACCTGTGACCAGTGGTGTGCCACAAAAGTCAATAGTGAGTCCACTGCCTCTTGTCACAGATACAAATCATTTGCAATTGAGCACATGAAGTACGGTCAGTAAGTTTGTAGATAATTCCAAATTTGGTGGTGCAGTCGACAGTGAAGAATGATATCTCAGAACAAAGTGGAAACTTGATTAGGTGAGCCGAGGGGTGACAGATGGAGTTAAATTTAGATAAATGTGAGGTGTTGCATTTTGGCAAGACAAATCAGGGCAAGACATGTAGGTAGTGCCCTGTCGAAAGTTGCCAATCAAAGAGAACTCCATTGAAATTATAGAATCCCTACAGCGAGGAAACAGGATTTTCGGCCCATCAAGGCCTCACCGTCCCTCTAAACAGTATCCAACTGGACAAACCTCTACCCTATCCCTCTGAGCCTGCATTTCCCATGGCTAATCCACCTCGCCTACACATCCCAGGGTACTTGGGGCAATTTAGCATGGCCAATCTACACTTGCCTGTATATCTTTGTACTGTGGGAGGAAAACGTAGTACCCGGAGGAAACTCATGCAGACACTGGGAGAATGTGCAAACACCACACAGGCAGTCATTCAAGGATAGAATTAAACCCAGATCGCTGCGCTCTGAAGCAGCAATGCTAGTCACTGAGCTGCTGTGTCACCTTGTGGTGCAGGTTCTCCGTTCCTTGAAAGTGCCGTCACAGGTAGACAGCGCAGTGAAGAAGGCACTTGGTGATCTTTCCTTTATTGGTACTTGCTTTGAGTCTATGCGTTTGCAAGACATGTTGCATCTGTACAGGACATTGGTTCGGCCACATTTGTAATACTGCTTTTAATTCTGGTCACCCTGCTGTCGGAAAGATGTTGTCAAACGTGAAAGCGTGCAGAAGAGATTTAAAAGAATGTTGCAGGTGTTGGAGGGTTTGAGCTACAGGGAGAATTTGAATAGGCTGAGGCTATTTTCAAGCGTTGAAGCTGAGGGGCCATCTTAAAGAGGTTTATAAAATCATGACGGGCATAGATAAGGTATGATTCGGAGGTGCTGGTGTTGGACTGGGGCGTACAAAGTTAAAAATCACACAACACCAGGTTATAGTCCAACAGGTTTAATTGGAAGCACACTAGCTTTCGGAGCGACGCTCCTTCATCAGGTGATTGTCACCTGATCAAGGAGCGTCGCTCCGAAAGCTAGTGTGCTTCCAATTAAACCTGTTGGACTATAACCTGGTATTGTGTGATTTTTAACATAGATAAGGTAAACAGTCAACGTCTTTTCCCCAGCATAGGCAAGTCGAAAATTACAGGACAAAGGTTTAAGGTGAGAGGAGAAAGTTTTATCAAGGGAAATGAGGTACAAAGATAGACTGCTGTGTGTATGGTTTGAGCACCCAAAAGAGGTGGCGGAGCCAGACACAATTACACCATTTAAAAGGCATTTGAATGGGTATGTGCATGCGAAGTGTTTAGAGGGATATGGACCAGGTGCTGTCAAGGGGGACAAGATAAATTTAGGATATTTGGTCAGAATGGACGGCTGGATCAAGGGTCTTTTTCCATGCTGTACATCACTGAAACTCTGTTGACTCTTGAGTGTATAACACAGGAACAGGAAAAGGCTACTCTGGTTCTGAATTCTGTCAGTCAGCTTGTTTGCTCAATTACTGAGAGTCAAATACAAAAATACATCATTCAGATTCTGATGGTGTTGTGCAGAAACAAGAGAAAGGCTTTTAGTCAAGAGAAGCTGTAAGGAATGTGAAGAGGCCATTCAGTCCCTCAACTCCATTCTACAGAAGCAGCAGGTGAGCACAGAACGATTGGAGCTTGTTAGTCGGAAGCAAGAGGAAGACATCTACTTTCACAAACTTGGGATCAGGAGGCAGCACTCAGTTGCTCAAGACTGGGACACAGGAACAGGAGGGAGTCTCTCAACTGCTCGAGACTGGGACACAGGAAACGTAGGGAGTCATTCAACTGCTCGAGACTTGGATAGAGGAACAGTAGGGAGTCACTCAACTGCTCAAGACTCTGACACAGGAACAGCAGGCAGTCATTCAACTGCTCGAGACTGGGACACAGGAACAGGAGGCAGTCACTCAACTGCTCGAGTCTAGGACACAGGAACAGGAGGCAGTCACTCAACTGCTCGAGACTGGGACACAGGAACAGGAGGCAGTCACTCAACTGCTCGAGTCTAGGACACAGGAACAGGAGGGAGTCATTCAACTGCTCGAGACTGGGTCACAGGAACAGGAGGCAGTCATTCAACTGCTCGAAACTAGGGCACAGGGAAATCTGGAGGCTAGTGAGGCCCGAGGATCCTGTTACGCAGGAACAGGAGGAGGTGACTCACTCCCCACCAGTATGGGACACTGGGAGAGAAGTGGAATTTGCCTGTTACAAACTGAAATAGATGAATAAGTTACATTCGTGGTCCACACAATCCTGCCCCACCATTCACTCAGACCATGGCTGATCTGATTGTGATTTCCTCATGCCATTTTATGGAGACTGCCGTCTCTGCAGCCTCTGCTCTATGTTTGGTCATGTTACAGACCCAGATGCTGTAACAACAGTCACCATCACTCATCCAGAGGGTCGGGTCTAATCGGATGAGTCAGGATTTGAAGGGTCCAATCACAAGAATGAAAATACAAAATAAAGGCTTTGCCAGAAGTTTCGTTCTCTCACATTCGTAATCCAACTCACATAACCAGCCCATCCATTACATATTCAGGATGGAGCACTGTGTAAATCCGGTCCAGAGTGGTACTCTGTGCAGCCCACACCAATGTTTGATCTACAATCCTGGGCTAAATGTCCAGCGTAGGGAGCTTTGCAGACCGCACTGGTTCATTCATATATAACCCCAGGCTTTTGCATTGTTCGTTAACACTGTGTTAGATCACTGCCCAGTGTGGGGAAACTAGCAGCCGATGCTGGCAGTGACAGGATGTGCAGCTCCTATCCATTTACAGCTCTATGTCTCCACTGTGCCTTGACAAGGGGCTCTGTGGGTGTGAAAATCATTGCAAAGGAGAGATGTAAATGGAAACAGTTTAAATACCAATGGTTCCGATTCAGGTGCATACCACTCCAGTATTTAAAGATGAAATAACTGAGATAATGTCCAGTGAGGTTTTGTGGATGGTAAAAAGAAGTAAGAGGGAGGTGGTAATGTTACAGTGGTTGCGCTATAAGCCTCCAAATAATCAATGCGAATTGGAGGAACAAATATGCAGGGAGACTGGGGAGACTTGCAAGAACAATAAGATTGTCATAATAGGTGATTTTAATTATACTAACATGGACTGGAACGTCCAGAGTGTTAAGGACTTAGATGGAATGAAATTTGTTAAGTGTGTTCAGGAAAGTTTCCATAAGCAGCATATGGAGGGTCCTACTCGGGAAGGGACAAACTCGACCTACTGTTGGGGCATAGGGCAGGATAGGCGACAGAGGTAATGTGGGGGAGCATTTTGGAGCTGTATTAATTTTAAAATAGTTATGGGAGTGACAAAATTGGTCCACAGATTCAAGTTCTAAATTGGGGCGAGGCCAATTTGTTGGAATTAGACATGGACTTGCAAAGATTGATTGGAGTAGCTTGTTTCCAGGCAAAAAGATCTCTGGTAAGTGGGAGTTCTTTAAAATTCAAGGTCTATATGTGCCTTTGAGGGTGAAGGGAAAGTGAGGCAGGAAGAGAGAACCCTGTATTACAAGAGATAATTAGGCTCTGACCAGCAAAAAAGGAGGCGTGGCTCAGGTTCAGGCAGCTGGAATCAATGGAATCTCTGGAGAGACACAAGGGATACAGAAGTTTACTGAAGAAGGAAATCAGGAGGGCGAAAAGGGGGTATGATATAGCCTTGGCTGAGAAAATTACAGTGGATCCAAAGATGTGCTTTCAGTATAGTAAAGAAAAAGAACGACTAGAGAGAAAGTAGGACGCCTTAAAATCCAAAGTGGGCATTCATGTGTAAAACCACAAGAGATGGGCGAGGTCCTCAAATTCCCCTCTGTATTTACCATGAAGAAAGACATGAAGATCTGTGACCTTTTGGAGGGGTTAGTTGTCATATCATGGTACCGTTCAGATCAGAGTGGAGGTGCCGTTGGGCATTGTAGAATGCATAAAGTCAGATAAATCTCTTGGTCCTGACCAGATATATCCAAGAGCACTGCAAGAGACGAGAGAAGACAGGTCAGGGGCCAAGGTCCCGGAAGACTGGGCGGTAACAAATGTGCCCTTATTCAAGAAGGGCTGCAAAGAAAAACCTGGGAAATATAGACCAGAAAGCTTCCCATCTGTTTTCGGTAAACCACTTGAGAAGATTCTGAGAGATAAGATATGCATGCATTTGGAAAGACAGAGTTTGACTTGAACAGTCAGCATAGCTATATGCATGGCAGATCATGCCTTACAAATTTTGTTCGAATTTTTTTGAGGAAGTGACCAGGAAGGTTGACGAGGGCAGGGTGGTGGACATATTCTATATGGATTTCAGTGAAGTCTTTGATAAGGTTCCACATGTAGGCTGCTCGAGCAGGTTAGATCGCATGGACTCCAAGATAATCTGGTAAATTGGCGACACAATTGGCTTAGCGTTAGGAAGCAAATGGCTATGGTGGAGGGATGCTTGTCGGACTGGAGGCCTGTGACTAGTGGAGTGCCTCAGTGATCGGTCCTGGGCCCATTGCTGTTTGTTATCTATATCAATGATTTGGACCAGAGTGCACAACGCAAGGTTAATAAGTTTGCAGATGACACTAAAAAAGTAGGCATCCAGTGAGGAACATTATCAGAAATTGCAGCAGTACCTTGATCGGCAGGGAAAGTGGGCTGAGAAATAGCATGTGGAGTTTAATATAGATAAGTGTGACGTCTTGCATTTTGGAAAGTCAAATCCAGGTAGGAGTTTAGTGATGAATGATAGTGCCTTAAGTAGTGCAGTGGAACAAAAGGACGTTGGAGATCAGGTGCACGGTTGTCTGAAATTTGAGTCACAGATACACAGGACAATGAAGAAGGCTTTTGGCACACTGGCCCTCATCAGCGCATTGAGTATAGAAGTTGGGACATTGTGTTGCAGTTGTACAGGGTGTTGGTAAGGCTGCAGGTAAGGCTGCAGTTGGAGCATTGGTTTCAGTTTTGTTCTCCTTACTGTAGAAAGGACATTATTGAATTAGAAAGAGTGTAGTAGGAATTTCAGTGATGTTTCCTGATCTAAAGAGTTTAAGTTATAGGGAGATTATGGACAGGTCAGAACTTATTTCTTTACAGCCTAGGAAACTGAAGGGGTTCTTATAGAAGTGTAGATCTTATCAAATTGTGAGAGACGTGCATCGGGGTGAATACTTCAAGTTTTTTCGCAAGGTTGGGGAATCGAGTACTAGAGGACATCCGTTCATGCTTCGAGAAGAATAAAATAAAAATTAACTCGTAGGGGCAACTCTTTTACACAGATAATGGTACACATATGGACTGAGCTGTTACACTAACAACATTGAAAAGGCACTTGGACAAATACACAGATAGGAAATGATTAGAGGATACTGAGCAAGCGCAGGGAAATTGGATGAGTGTGGATGTACATTTTGTTCAGCATGGAACATCTGCGCCGAAGGGCCTGTTTCCGTCTGTAGAACCGTATGACTGCAAATACGTGCGTTTTGTGATAGAGAAAGGGAGGGGGAGACCGAGGAAAAAATGTCATGGAAAGATATGTTCACTGGTTCCAGAATGCTGAAATGAAGACATTTCGATAGTATCATGCAATACGGGTCAGTATTATGAAGAATTATGAGTGAATGGTATACTAGTGTGAGTTCAGGCGATGGAGAGTTTTGAATGAGAATTTGTCCTGCAGCTTTGCAACTGGGAGGGAGGACTACAGAGTCTTCGACACATTGAGCTGTATACAACAGTAATTTGTCTCAAATTCATTTTCATTGACTGTGACAGAGGGATTGTCTGTACGAAGCTGAGCTAGATTCCTGGTGCTATCTTATCGAACTTACCTCATTAGCTACCTACCCACCCCATGGTGTCCCTCTTATTCAATACCAGCCCGATTCTCCCACCCATCATGACTGGAGGTACACAAGTAGCCAGGGTGCCCCTGGATATTCCGTGATCCCTGGCACTGGTGCCATCTTTAAAAGGCCAAGGGGCACACAGTTGAGCTTTCTCAGGTTGGTGCTGCCTTGCACAGATTACCCCAAGCATGGCATATAAGGGGCAATTACACCACAGCTTGTTGATGGAGCATGGCGGGCATAGTGGATGGGCTAGTACAGAGGGGGACCATTCCCTTCCCAGAGGGGGCCATACCACCAGACCTACCGAGCATGGTCTGTGCTCACCACCCAGCTCAGTGCAGTATCTGCGGTCTGAAGGAATATCCAGCAATACAGGACACGCATCAATAACCTTCCCCATTCTGCCAGGGTAAGTGTCACCGTATTCTCTCTGTTCCCTCACAGTCACTGTATATCGGTTATAGCACCGAGCCCCAAACAAGGCTCATGCTCCAACACGCTCACTGCTGCGCCTTCTCTCTCTCTCTCTCGTTTGCAATATCCACCCCCCCCCTCGCCCCCCCATTACAGTTGTAGAATATTCTGGGGAATACCACTTATTGAAAATTCCAGATGATGTTCCAAATAATTCCCAGTTTCAGGAAAATGGCAGTGCCCCAGTGTGTAACACATAAGAGGAAGGAGTAGAGATGTACGTTTTTCAAACCACACACAATTCAAACCACGCTGAGGTCATTCAGCCCTTCAAACTTGCTCTAGCATTTCATCAGGTCCGGCTGATCAGATGGTTTTCTCAGCTCCATCTTACAAGAACTTTCAGTCATTCAACTTCCTGGGTTCCTGTCACTGACCAGACGACACTCAAGCACTTTTACCCCAGTTTTCTTTAGGTGTCTGTTTGAGGGCATTTCCCATGGAATGCACTCTCCTAACAATATATTCCATCAGCTATATACTTTCATGCAACGGTCAGCATGCTTCACACAGGCCAAACAAAAATCTACACTTTTTTCGTTATAGATGTCCAATCACACTTAGTAATTCTGGTTATTTCACTTGACTAACTTTAATAATATTAAATCAAAGACAGCTTCTAAGCGCGTCTTGTTATAAAATACAATTTCGAGCAGAGAACGTTTTTACCCTCAGCCGTTATCTTGACCGTTTTCTGAATTGTACCCTTTTCATTGTTGTGAAAGTTTCTCTTGCCCTTTGCCTGTGACTGTTTCTGTCCGTAACAGTTGCTCTGCCGTCCCTCAGTTGGCTGGACGGAAGGTCTGTGATGTAGAGGGAGGCCAACTGCGCAGGTTCAGTTCCTCACACTGACTGAAGTTACCATGAAGGGGATGCTCTCTCAACATCACCCCATCACCCAAAATGTGGTGACCCTCACGGTAAACCAGCATGAGTGGTCTCTCTAATGAGAGTTCTTTGGGACTCTATTCTATCAATGTTAGCATTTTAATTAAATAAAAATAGTAATTTTATTGAAAAAGAGATTTTTAATATTATATTAACCCAATAACAACACAACTCAAATAACTGATCAAAATTACACTCGTGAGCATGTACATACAAAACATGTACATTTAAAAACACTAAATAGACAGAGAAAAAAAAAAAAAAATAAACAATAAATAATGAATAAATAGTACAGCTCAGCATAACAAAGCGATAGCTCTCGTTCTTCAAGAGCATTAACTGATACACATTTTTATGTTCATAACTCTTTCTCGCCGGATATTAGATTCATTAGGCCATATCGTCATGACTATTCACAAGCCCTTATTAATGTGACAGATAAGCCTGTATCGTGGTAATCCAATAAGGGCTGCCATGTCTTATATAAGTCTCTGTTTTTTGATGCACCATACTGGTGAGAAAGTCCAAAGAGATATTCTCCATGAAGAACTTACGACGACCCAACAGACCCGGGGTTTTCAGATATCCAACACAACAGAACATTTTTCCTAGCACAGAAAGTAAGGATATAATTTTTCCGCATGTGCATCTCTGTAAAGTATCCGGGGCAGGCCCAGGAAAAGAAAAACCGGGTCCATCTCCAATTCAGCCCCCAAGACCCACTCTATCACAGCTAACACAGTGCTCCAATATATTTGAAGCCTGCAGCAGGACCAAAAGCAATGAGTAAGAGTGCCTGTAGTCATTCTGCATTTACGACATGCTGAAGATAATCCCACTTTGCATTTCGAGAGACAATTTGGGGTCAGATAGACCCTACGAAGAATTTTCAACTGCATGGAATGGGTCCTATTACAGATCAAAATCCTTCGAGCATTTTCACCAATATCCTCCCATGTCTCCGAAGTGTTCTGAACCCCAACTCTCTCTTGAAGACATCACAAAGCTGCACAGTCTCGTCTGAGGGGACACTCTCCAACTAATGATGCAGGGTACTGACAGAGAGTGCATTCTGAGCACTAAGCACCCGCTTCTCTCTATCCGATCTGTAAGAGTCTGGTAAAAGTGTGTGTTTTTTTAAAAAATCAAATCTCTGATCTGAAAACAAAAACAAACAGAAGAGGTCTCTACTAGGTAGTCCATACTTACGAGTTATTTGATCGAATGATGTAATTCTTTCTCCCTGAAATAAAACATTGTGGCTCAGTAGATAGCAATACGGCCTCACAGCAACAGGATCCAAAGATGTACAGGTTAGATGAATTGGCTATTGATAAATTACCCATAGTGTTCTGGGATGTGTAGGTTGGGGCATTAGTTAGGGTAAATATAGGATGGTCGGGGAATGGGTCTAGGTGGGTCAAAGTCGACTTGTTGGGCCCAAGGACCTGTTTCCACACTGTAGGGATTCTATTAATTCTAAATCACTGAAGCAAGGTACACCCCTGGCTTCCCACAGTTTAAACATGGAATCCATGATCCCCAGTTGGCAACTTGGTATACCAATTATAGAGGTAAGGAACAAGGTTTTGGCTGTATTGCCCTCGATCTGACTCATTGCCATTCATACTTTAACTTCATTAATGATTATTTGGTTATGACAATACTCCATAAATGTTGTCATTTCGTCTATGAACAACAGACTAATAAGGGTTCATTTTGTCTGAGAGAGTTCAATATCTAAACATATTGACGCCGAGTCCTCAGTGGTCCACACACTAACATATGATAATAAAGAACTTAATTGACAGCTTTTAATCTGGGAGATCTACTCCCCACAATCTGTGGGGTAGTTGCAATTTGGTTAGCTTGATAAAGAGTCGCTTATGGTGCCAAATAAAAGAGCTAAACCAGCCATAAAGTCTCCTAAATATCTGTCTGGGAAACATCAAAGGAAGCATTCACACGGGGTATCGTAAATTAGGAAGGACATTCATTTTCAGAACAGCTATCTGACCTAGCCAGGATATTGGAAGTGCCTCACATCTTTGAAGGTCTTTTTTTAATTTTGTCAAAGAAATGGACATAGTTCACGTTAAATAAATGATCAAAGACAGATGCAATGAATATACTGAAATAGAGAAAGCACCCCCGTGACCATTTAAAAGTAAACCAGGATTTTCCTTCAAAATCAGGTATTTCCCTGAGACCTCCTATAGTTATGGCCACAAACTTTGTAAAATTAATCTTAAAGCCCGAAAAGGCGATAAGCGAATGAATGCATTGCATCACGTGAGCTGCCGAAACTGTGGGATTTGACAAAAACATGAGACCCTCATCTGCATACAACATAATCTTATGTGACTTCTATCTTAATTCTGGGGCAGGTATGTTGGGGTAATATTCCCAATTGTGCAGTATGCCACCGTGTCTAAGATTGTTGCAGGGATGGGGAAGAGATCAACCATATTGTAACATTTGTGTGGGTTAAAGAAGAAAATAAAATCCCTACTTGTGAGGTAGTTCTGCCTCCAGGTATCCACCAGCTCAAACCCACTAATTGCTTACATGATAATGAGGGTATTGTGGTACCTTTGGACATTCTGTCCACCGTGGGGCCATAAGACAGTCGAAATCTCCTTCTACAATAATGTGCCATGATGCAAGATAACTTACTTTGGAAAATGCATCTTTCAGGATTTTAAGACAGTGCACCAGGGGGCAATAAACATTCAAAAAACTGTATTATTTCCCATAGTTCAAGACTTTGGGAATGATCTTCCTTCCGTGAGTGTCTAATACAATCTAGTAATTTAAATGGAAGATTCTTCTTCACTAGTATGGCTTCTCCCGTACTCCTAGTATTAAAAGACGAGAAATAAACCCGATCAAATCCACCCTGCTATAAGGTCAAATGTTCGTTGTCATCAAGGCGCATCTCCTGCAATAGGAAGACATCCACTCTCTCTGTTTTAAGACTAGAAACTTCATTTTTCCTCTTGACTGACAGATGGCTCCCCTTAATGTTCCAGGTACAACATTTAAGCACATCATTATCCAGAACACACTGTAGCGACATTTCAACTCGAGAGTTTCACATCGAATTACACATCGCTGATCATTAATTAAGAAAATACTCATTGGGCCTAAAACCTGCCCAAACTAAAACTACTACAACTAACAAGCTCTCAAAACTTTCCAAAGCTAAACACATAAAAATTCAAAGAACGAAATAAAATCCAAAATGCCAATGACACTCGATTGGGGAATTTACCCCCCACTGCCCACTGGGGATGCTTACATATCTCAAAACGTTATCTTCTGCCCGCTACCAATATGGAATCCAAGGCAATTAACAACAAACATCGGGCTTGAACTGCCCTTCGGTCGGCACTTAGTCATCACAACTACCTTTGTAACTCCCTCCAGCTTGAGCTGCACCCCAGACACAAGCAAAGAAAGAGAAAAAGAGTAGTAATACTAATGAAGATGTCAAAAATGAGTACTCTACCCACTCCCGGCTATAATTTAACACTGGTTAATAGCAGAAAAATCCAACAAAAATTCTATCTAAAATGACTATCTAAATATCCAGCTTACTTTAAAATGTCCACAAAGTTTTCGCTTTCTCTGGAGAGTCAGACGAGCGTATGGATCCATTGAAAGCAATATGGAGCACCGCTGGGTACCGTAAGGAATACTGAATCTAGAGTTCCCTTATTCTTCTCTTGATATCATCAAAAGATTTTCTTTCCTGAATCACCGCCGTTGAAAAGTCCTGAAAGAAAATAATCCTGGAGCCCTCGTGAATTAAACCCATCGGTTCTGGAAGATTCCATCAGTCTTTGTTTGGCCCCATAACTATGTAATCGCGCAAGGGCAGGATGAAGGCGTTGGTCTGAGTCTCACTCCCGCACCGTAACCCGATGAACTGTCTCACTCTTCACCCGTCCCTCCTCAGTTTTGAAGTGAAGGAATCGCTGCAGCCTGTTCTTGAAAAAACTCACCGGCTGACCATCTTCTGTCCGCTCCAGCAAACCGACGATGTGAATATTCTTCATCTTACCCCTGTTCTCGAGGTCGTCATCTTGTTCAGTTAAGGGGCAGACCTAATTTTCAAGGCTGACGATCCTCTCCCGAGAGAAATCGATCACGGTCTCTGTCACTGCAGTTCGGCGCTTGGCATCGTCTGTTCTGTTTCCAAGGCTGTCAAGTTGCTGCTCATGTTTTTGGAGCACGGCTGAGAGCGGCTTTAGCCACTGCTGAACCCTTCTTCAATCATGGCTTCAATCATTTCACATAACTTGATGAACTCAGTGACCAAGGCCTGGTGAGGCACTGGGTCTATGGAACGAGCAGAGTGGGTTGCAGCTGCAGCCCCAGGCAGGCTCGATGCTTCTGATGGGTGCACCGTGTGTTGGGACTTACTCGATCCTTTCCCACGTTTTGTCATTTCCACTTGATAAAACGGGATGACTAAAGATTCTATCGCTCTTTTAGTGTTGAATTTTAAGTAAATGGCTTGGATGGGGTGGGTTAGAGAACCACTTTGCCCGTGTGTTGATGCAGAGCCCAGCATGGATCGCTGCCATCTTGTATTCCCCCTTAACATTTTATCGATATTATCATTTCATTTTGCATTATATTCCTGGAGGTTCTGAAGCCGTGTTATTTGATACCACTGTCTACATTTCCCCCCACACTGCACATTGCTGCCCATTCCTCGATAATCCTTGACTCTGTTGTTATTTATGAACCTTCCATCTGTGCCTTAAAAATATTCAATATTTCTGCCTCCAATGGTCTGTGGGGAAGAGAGTTCCAAAGACTCACAGCACTTTGAGAAAACAATTATAAACATTATGATCTGAGTGTGAGATTAGTTTTTTTGTGTCTCCTTATGTGAGAAAGGATATAATTACACTGGAAGCAGTCCAGAGATATTTCATTTCACGTATTCCTGGGGTGAAGGGCTTATATTATGAAGGCCTTAACAGGTTACTCTTGGAATGAGAATGAAACAGAAAAGACCTTGATAAGAGTGGATTAGGTATGTATCCACTGAGTATTTGTATTGTCCAAATTTATTGTCATTGTCATAGAATCTCTACAGTGTGGAGGCAGGGCATTACGTCCATTACGTCTGCACTGATTCACCAAACAGCATCCCACTTGGACGTGCCCCCCAATCTTATCCATGTAACCCTGCATTTCCCATAACTAACCCACCTAACCTACACATCCCTGGGCACTATGGGCAACCACTTTAAACTGCACATCTTTGGACTGTGGCAGGAAACTGGAGCACTGAGAGGAAACCCACACAGTCACGGGGAGAATGTTGAAACTCAACATAGAGGGTCGCCTCAGGTTGGAATTGAACCCAGCTCCTTGGTGATGTGAGGAAGCAGTGCTACCCACAGATCCACCATACTCCTCCGTTAGTTCTGTCAGTAACTTGTGGCTGACTAAAGAAATCTGCCTGACTTGTTCTTATCATTGAACCTGACCCAGTCTGAGACCTTTAACATCGGCCATATCACCAACCTGGTTACATTTAAAATTTGTTGTGAGCAGTGGATGAGTGGGACTAGAAAAGGAAAGAGTGACACCCCCCATCCTCAGTCACAACTGGAGTGAGAAAAAAATCACAAAGTGGGAATTCCTTCAAGTGGGAATTCTCTTTCACAGAAGTATGGGATGGCTGAATCTTTATATTATATCGAGGCTGGCTTCGTCTGATTTTCCATAGACAGGTGAATCAGGGATAATGGTACAAGGAGAGAAAAGTGCAGCTAGAACCACAATGAGATGAGCCATGACCTTATTTACTGGTTGAGTCGTGTCAAAGGGCCAAATGGCCCACTCTGTCCCTCAGACCTATGTTTTGATGTTTCATTCAGCCCTTCGGACCTGCTAAATAGGGGCAGATCGAGCCACTCCGATGGTTAGGTGCAGTTTTTGTAATGTACTTGGAAAATCCAGGCTGGGTCAGGAAGTGACACTCACCCCCAATCTCTGTTTCCAGGCTTCCCCTCTCCGCAACGTCTGCTCCAGATGTGGGTCATGTTACAGACCCAGATTTGCTGTAAATACAGCCCCTTTTCCCCCACCCAGTGCTAACCTAAACAAATCCTCTGCTCACCTGAATGTAGCATTACACAACACAACTTCCGGAAAAATAAGCAGTTACTTTGCAAAAGCATAACATGTGAAATTAATAAATAAGAACAAGAGTAGGCTATTCGGCCACTCAAGATTGCCATGTAATTAATTACAAACATGGCTGATCTACTCCAGGTCTAACTCCACTTTCTTGCCAACTCCTTGTATCCCTCCACACCTCTCTGGGTTAGGGAATTCCAGACATTCACTACCTTCTGAGAGAAAACATCACTTTGCATCTCAGATAGAAATCGATGTTCCATATTCGGTATCTATCTCATCGAGTTCGAGACTCTACTCAGGAATGGTAACAACTTCTCAACATCTACCTTCTCCAGTCCCTTCCGTGTCTTGTATTTTTCAGCAGGATCACTCCTCATTCATTTAAACCCCAATGAATAATCGCCTCTCCACTTTACAGATCCTCAATAACACAACCCTTTCATCGGTCGAAGCCGGCTAATGAACCAAACTAGTTACTTGCTGCAACAACATGCTAACTTTATGTTTCATACACAGGAGCACTCCAATGCCTTTGTACTGTTCTTTTTCTGGAAGTCCTCTCCATTAAATAACAGCCTGCCTTTTGATTCTCAGTGTCATCCTCAAACTCGGATGTATATTGCACTCAGCTCCCTCCTTCAGGCTATCAGTATAGAGTGTAAATAACTGATGCCATCGGTCTGATAGCTGTGGTCCTCCAGCAGATATACCTTTATCATGAAGATCCATTAATCCTGACTCTCCGATTTCTATATGTTAAGCAATCATCATCCCATGTTAATACATTCTCCATCATCCTACGGGCTTCTGTCTTGTGTGAGAACTTTTATTTTGTAATACCTTGTGGAAAAACTCTGGAAAGCCTGGTGTCTAATAGATCCCCATTATCAAGTCCGCTTGTTACATTCTCAGGCATCTCCAGAAATACTTTGCATGATTTTACAGGGCAAAATATAACTTCCCTTTCACAAAACCACTCTGACCCTGCGCGAAGCTTTTCTAAATGTCAATGTGAGCCAGGTTTTCCAAATTAAGCTAGTCCCATCTGCTTTCATTTGACCAATATGCCTCGAAATGTTTCCCATCCATATGTTTGTCTAAATGAGTTTTAAATGTGTTAGCTGTACTGGCATCTATCACACTTCCTCTGGCAGCTCATTCCATACCCACACCACCCTCTGTGTAAAAACATTGCCCCTGCGTCCCTTGTAAATTTTCCCTCTTTCACCTTAAACCTATGCCTTCTTCGGCTGAACTCCCCCATCCTGTGGAAAAGACCTTGGCTTTCACCCTATCCATACCCCTCATGATTTTAGAAACTTCCATAATGTCATCCCTCAACCTTCTACACTGCAACCAATACTAACTTCAAGAACAAGCATTTAAAGATAAATACTGCAAATTTGAAACTATAGTAAACATGACAGGTAAACAATACTCAGTACAAACTTCGTATGATGATTTGTGTTTCTCCATATTACAATACTAAGGCAGCATGAAACGCTCCCTCGTGCCAATAAGATGTCAAGCACCTGATATCCTTTGTCTCAAGGGGGCGATGATCTCGACAGTGAAAACGTATTTATGGCCAGATCTTTATAATGCCACATACTCAACATTCTCCCTCCTGGCCTCCCTATGACCTTGGGTGATTGTGTCTTGTTTATCTTGCACTCAATAGAGAGTACTCCTTTCTCCATTCACACCTTAATTTAAACCCATTTTATATCATCTTCTCATTCACCACTGCTAAAAGCCGGTTTATCTTTGCCACGCCCTTTTTTCCCTGTCACCTATCTCCCACCTCTGGAAAGCTATTACGAAGCCAAGGTTCCAATCCTTTTCAGTTGTGAAGAAGTGTCACACTGGGCTTGAAATGCTAACGCTGTTTCTCTGTCTCTGCAGATGCTGATAGACCTGCTGAATTTCTCCAGAAATGAATAGGCACGGAACAAATTTTCACAAAACAAATGGCATTGGATACTGGTAACAAAAAAATACTAAAATTGCTTGACAAACTGGGAGCTTTGTCGAGGGTCACTGTACCTGAAAGATAAACACTGCATTCATTCCAGAAGATGCTGCAATTTCTTCAGCAATTTCTGTCTTTGGACAATTTCCAAAGAAGTATGTCAAAGATGCTCAAACATCCTGTCCAACATGGAGTGCCGTACACTGGGAACTGAACAATAATGCATGGTGGACAAGTTCCTTGACTCTGAAACTACATTAGTCTGGCATCACTGACACTGCAGAGCTCTTAATCATGGTCAGGGAGAAAAACAGAGGGAAACACATTCACTTCAAATACAGAAGTTGACATTGTGGAAGAGAAACGATTTCGATCATTACTTTAAATGGATTGAGTTAAAGTAACAAATTAGAGGCGTGACACCAGGGAGAGGTCCTCAGCAGATTGAGAATATGAAAATGCAAGTGTTACCGCATCAGAAACCAGGTTAGGTAGAGAATACAGGACTGATGGGTAAATGGGTCTCGGTGTGAATTGGGGGACAATCAGTAGAATTGAATTGTAGATATTGCATCTCAAACTGTGTTATCATTTGATGCTGCAGCAACAGCAGAAGCAGAACTGTATTCAACGACAATCTGTAACATTTTCCTGACGATAATTCATCAGTCTACCATTACCATTAAGCTGATCCATGGTTCAGTGATGAGTGTGGCTGAACATGCCAGGGTCGGAATCACGTGGTCCTAAACCTGTTGACAACCCATTAAAGCTACCACACTTAACTGGTTAAATTCCGACCAGCAGAACTAATTTCTGATGGAGCGGGGAAATGATCCCAAGACTAACAGATCCGATCTAAGGTCTGTCCGTCCTGCCAAATCCAAACAATAATATCGATGGACTATTAAACAATTTACTGGAGGAGAGGACTCCACAAATATCCTCATCCTAAATATCGGAACAGTTCTGTACGTCAGTGAAAAATGCCAAGGATGTGGTGTCTGCACTATCCTCAGCCAGACGTGTTGAGTGGATGATCCACCTCACACTCATCATGATTCGCACAGAATCGCAGATGCCAGTCTTCAAGCAATTCGATTTGCTGTACGGGCATGAAGAAACAGCTGAACACAATAGATACAACAAAGGCAATGGGCCCTGACCCCATTCCTGCAATAGGACTGAAGACTTGTGCTGCACAACAAGCCGTGTCCCTGGGGAAGCTGTTTCATTCCAGCTCCAACTCTGACATCTCCCTGGCAATGTGGAAAATTACTCAACTATGTCCAGTCCCTGAATAGGAGAATAATTACAATCTGACCAATTACCACACCCTCAGTCCCATCACGACAGTCAAATTGGTGGGAATACTTTTTGATGGAGCTGTCAAGTAGCACCGAAATAATCAGGTCAGTGTGGTTTCTGATCGGGCCCCATGTGGAGATGGTGCTGTAGTGAACATATCATTGGATTACGAATCCAGACCAGGATAATGCTCTGGCAGCTGGTGGAAGTTAAATATAATTAATAAAGTATCGAGACCTAAAACCTGGTGTCAGTAATAGTGATCATGTGTCCAATGTTGATTGTAAACATCAATCTCCTTCACCAATATTCTTTCAGGAAGTGAATCTTCCGTGCTTTCCTTGTCTGGCCGAAAAGTGACTCCAGACGCACAGACATGGTCTCTGAATCGGCCACGTGAGACACTCAATTATATCAAACTACTCTGAGGTCTTAAAGGATAAAACCTGACAGAACACCCGGCATCAACCTCGTTATCAGAAAAGGGAATGGGAAACACAGTCCTGTTGACCCTGCATAGACATCCTTCCTAACATCTGAGAGCTTGTGACAACATTTGCAGAGCTTTCCCACAGACTGCACAGAAACATCGGGAGAGGAGGAGGTCATTCAGCACATTGAGCTTTCCCCATGCTATTTCATGGCCGAACATCTCCTCAATGCAGTTTTCCCCACACAATGTTCATATCCCAAAATATGTTTAAACATTATGAACTATAGTGCCTTCGGCCCATCAATATATAGGGAGTTCTCTGATAGTGCTTGTTTATTAAGTGCCATTTGACTGCAATGCGATTCGTGAACCGCTTTCTATAAAGTGAACTATCATCCCTGCTTCCAATCTGTCACACCCTGGCAGAGTTTTATATATCTCACTGAGATCTCCACTCATTTTCCTGAAGCCCATGGAATACAGGTCCAGTCACCCCAAACTCTGCTCCCACAACTAACTGTCATCCCAGAGATCAGTCTGGTCATCCTTCACTGCACTCCCTCGATGTCAGGTTTGCCCTTTATTAGGTAAGGACACCAAAATTGCACACAATACTACACATTGTTCGAGATGGAGCCCCAAAAAGGCCCTGTACAGTTGCAGTAAATGACCCTTACTCCTGTATTCTAAATCCCCTTGAAATGAAGAATAATAAACCATTTATCTTCCTACCTGCTTTCTGCTCCTTCAATATTGCTTTCAGTAACTGGTGTACAGGAAGATCCAGATTCTTTTCAATGTTACAGCTCCCTACTTGCTGGGTCTATGTACACTGTATACAGCGTGCCAATGCCATTCCCAGTATTGGCTTCCGTGTTCAGAAGTCACTGCCCTACATAGACTCAGAAGGCTGCGCAGAAATAAACAAAAATGCAGCTTAAGTTCATTTATGTATCAACATTTTTCAACCAATCCCTTTTCAAATGGCAGGCTGCCATTCAATTGATCCCATCAACGTATACAACCTCTCATCTCTGCCATTGCTCTTTTTCTGCCAGATATTTGCCCAGTCACTCCACTT
The DNA here is from genome assembly GCF_037043375.1 of Chiloscyllium plagiosum. NCBI lineage: Eukaryota > Metazoa > Chordata > Chondrichthyes > Orectolobiformes > Hemiscylliidae > Chiloscyllium > Chiloscyllium plagiosum. Next base: position 35,657,791 of record NW_028270188.1, on the reverse strand, counting down.
GTCTCAATCAACTTGGAGCCTTTTTGACATCCTCCTCATCCACTCACAAGCTGACATCGTTTAGAGCTGTCAGCAGACTTGGGAATATTGCAATTGAGCTCCACAACCAAAGATATGATGTGTATTGGGATTAACTGGATCCCAAAACCCGATCCTTGTTATATCCCCCAAGCCTTCCATTCAAAAAAACATGGTTTTGTTCATACTCACTATTTCCTGCCAGCTCTCCCATTCTAAAACCATGACCATATATTAGCCCCAGTCCCATAGGATTCGAATTTGCACAATAGGCTTGGGGCTTTATCAAAAATCTTTCTGAAAATCCAATCGTATTGCGTTGATACCTTCTCCATAAGTTTGCTAAAAGCCATTTTCTCAAACATGATTCCTATTTTATAAACCTCTGTTGACTTTGTCTATGCCCATTAATTTCAGTCCAATATTTTTTCTAAAACGTTTTAGTTACTAATGTCAATCTATTCCCTTTTTCTCACCAGACTAAAGTTCCCTAGTATTGCGAGGACATTTTATTTTTGTGTTTTTTTTTGTTCTTCTGTGAAGGCATAACCGAAGTATTTGCTCCATTGATCTGCTATTTCCCTGTCCTCAATTATTTTGTATTAGACTGTAAGAAAGCTGCACCTTTTTCTCTTAATTTTGCCATTAACTTATTTTCAGAAGATATTACAAGTTCACTCATATGCACTGTGATAAGATATTCTTCAGAAACCCATCAATTCCTATCATAAGCGACTGAATGATTGACCTTCCACAGCCATACAATCACACAAGCACAGACTCTGTACTATCAGAAATACAGCGCGGCCTACATTAGCCGAACTTTCCAACACAAAACCTGTCGCTGCGAATCTTATGGCATTTCAAGTGCACAACCATGTATTTTCTAATGGTTTTGAGGTTACCATGACAATTCCCCTCTCACAAAGTGCATCCCAGACCCCAACACACTTTGGTTGAAAAACATTCCTCAAATTCTCACTAAGCCTCAAACCCTTCACTTTAAAGGTGTGTCCCTTTGATTAAAAGGACCAGCGGCTGTCTATCCACCCCATCCATATCCCTCGTAATCTTATCCTCCTGATTCACGTCCCCCTTAGCCTTCTCTGCTCCAAAGTAAACAACCCGAGCTTATCCAGGCTCTCTCCATAGCTGATATGCTCCATCCCAGGCAACATCCCAGGGAACATCTCCTCTGCACCCCCTCTAGTACAATCACATCCTTCCTGTAATGTAGCTCCCAGAATTACACACAGTATTCCATCTTGGCTAACGAAAGTTCCGCATAGTTCTTATAATCTATGCTTCGATGTGTGAAGGCTATGTTTACGCTCCCGTACGCTTTCTCAAATTGTGTGTTACCCTGTCCAGCCACATTCAGGGATGTGTGGATTAGCACTCTCTCAGCTTCCTAGTGTGTTGCCATTCATTGAGTCCTCCCCTGCCCGATTCCTTCTTCCAAAGTGCATGACCTCATATTTATCAGGGTTACATTCCATCTGCCATTGCTCTGCCCATCTGACCATTCCATCTGTATCTTCCTGTAACATAAGGCCTTCATCCTCACTGCCATCTACCCGGCCAATCTTTGTATCAAACACAAACTTACCTATGACACTCCTCACGCCTCGTCCATATTCACAGCTGCATCCTTTATGATAAGGTTTAAAATCAGGAAACATCAGCTTATAGTCAACAGGTTTATTCGGAGGCACGAGATTTCGAAGCGCTGCTTCTTCATCAGGTGATTGTGAGCTTTGATGAAGCACTTCGAAAGCTCGTGCCACCGAATACACCTTTTGGCCTATAACCTGGTTTATGCAATTTTTAGCTTTGTCCACCCCAGTCCAACACCAACACTTCCGAATCCCAAATATTAAGAGACACAGCACTGATCCCTGTGGTACACCATTGGACACTAGCCTCCAATCCCACAAACGGCCTTCTACCACCACCCTCTGTCTCCTACCACTAAAGTTGATTTGGTTGCACCTTGGCAAGTCACTGATGAGTCCTACCTGTTACCTGGTTATTCTGTTCTGCTGGACACCCTTGGAGAATATCTGGAGATTCTCATTAACCTTGCCTGCCAGTAGGTTTCCATGCCCCTGTATTAGTCAGTCCCCTGCAAGTGATGAATTTCCTCCTTATTGTAGCCTTAACTGGCCTGTCCCCGATCCTGCCATTATAATGCCTTGACTGTGGAATAGACAGCGAGGGAAACGTCCTGTTAATTTCCAACTTGTCAGATGTTTTGTGTATTTTCTAAATTTCACTGTGACCCACCTCTCATTCTTTGAAACTCTCGAGAACACAGGCCGAGCTTCCTCATCAGGCAATTTCACCATCTGAGGGATTAATCTGGAGAATGCACTTCCTCTCAGGTCATTATATTCTTTCTGAGATTCGGTCACCAAAACTGTACAGAATACTCCAGGTTCAGTCCCATCAACACGCAGTGAAACTGCTTCAACAAGTCTTCACATCAATGTTCTGACTCCCCTAAATGAAGGCGAACCAAACTTTAACTTTCCACTTACATATGTTCCTCCAAATACCCTTCACATTCATTGCATTTACGAACTCACTGAAATCTTATAGAAACCCTTCCGAAAATACAATATATGCCACTTCTACTGTTTCCCCGTTATCTGTGCTTTAAGAAACATCTTCAAACAATTCCAGAGTTTATCAAGTATGATGTCTCTTTCAGAAATGCATGCTGATTCTCTCCATTATTGCTGTTAATTCTAAATAGCAAAAAGGTCATCCTGTGTAATAGATTCCAACAGTTTCCCTACAAATGTCAAGTTAACTGGTCTGCAGTTCTCCACACTACGTCTTTTTCCCTTTGTAGCTGTTTGGATCCCTTCCATTCATCTAAACTTTATCCACAATAGTTTCCAGTCTCTGCAGAATGTACAGGAAAATAAAACAAAGTCATCGACAATGCAACTAATACTACTATTGGTGGTTTATTTCCGACATTTTGATGTGAAGAACATCTGTTTCGTCAGACTTAGCAATGCTCAATCCAGCTCCATGTTCAAGTACTACCTTGTTACTGATATGAATTGACTTTATGTCTTTAGCTCCAGGAGTCCGATATGATCACTTGGTATTACTGGATGACTTTCTGGATCTTCCTCCATGAAGACAGATGCAATGTAACTGGTTGTTTTCTTGGCCATTTCCTCTCCCGATTACAAATTTCCACAGCTGAAAATGTGTTGCTGGAACAGCGCAGCAGGTCAGGCAGCATCCAGGGATCAGAAGAATCGACGTTTCGGGCATAAGCCCTTCTTCAGGATTCCTGAAGAAGGGCTTATGCCCGAAACGTCGATTCTCCTGATCCTTGGATGCTGCCTGACCTGCTGCGCTGTTCCAGCAACACATTTTCAGCTCTGATCTCCAGCATCTGCAGACCTCACTTTCTCCTACAAATTTCCACATTTGGCCATGCTTTTATTTTGTTTCCTTTGAAATATAGATCGCAGATTGATGCAGTCTTTGTGTTCCTGTGTGTTAGCAGGTATGTTCTCTTTTTGATTTCCTTATCAGTTTCATGGCCTTCCTTTCCTGGATCGTTAATTTCTGAGAATTTTCAGGTTTCCACAATAGCTGGAATTCTTCTGAAATCACTTCCTACGATGAACATATTTTCTAATTTGTTATGTTAACCATCACTGAGTCACTTTCTCACTCTTTGGTGTTTGTACCTGAAATAAATAGATGCATGTTTCAGACTTTTCAGTATTTCTAAAAACTCCTGGTCCCGACCAGTTATATTCAGGAACACAGCAGGAGGATAAGAGGATAGAGAACAAATTGCGGGAGCACTGCTTGGCTCTTTTCTATCATCGCTGGCCAACGAGTGCCGTCCTGGACGATTGGAGCAAAGCGAATGCTGAGCCCTTATTCAAGAAATGCTACAAAGATAAACCTGGGAACTAAAGACCAGTAATCCTAAAATCTAGTGGGTAGGTTACTTTAGAAGATTTGGAGAGATTGGATATACATGCATTTGGAAAGACAGGGTGTGGTTCGGAGTAAGATTAGAATGGTGCTGGAAAAGGTCAGGCAGCATCCGAGGAGCAGGAAAATCGATGTTTCGGGCAAAAGCCCTTTATCAACTTCAGCACGGGAGTTTGTGCAAGGGAGATCATGACTCACAAATTTGTTGGAGTTCTTTGATAAAGTGACCAGCAACGTTGAGGAGGTCTGGGTGGTATACGTAGTCCAGATTGATTCCAGTAAGGCCTTCAATAAGTTTCCATGTGGTACGTTGCTCTGGAAGGAGAGATCGCATGGAATTGAGGGGGAGCTGGCAAATTAGGTACAAAATTGCATTGATGGTTGGAAGCAGAGATTAATACTGGAAACATGCTGGTCAGACTGGAGGCCTGTGAATAGTGGAATGCCTCAGGGATTGATGCTATTACCACTACATATTACATATATCTATGATTTACATGAGAATGTACAGGCATGATTTGTAAGTTTGAAGATGGCACTAAATCAGGCGGCATCAAGGAAAGTGAGGAAGGTTATCACAAATTTCAGAAATTACAGCAGTATCTTGATCAGCTGTAGAAGTGGGCTGAGAAATGGCAAATGGATTTTAGTATAGATTAATGTAAGTTCTTGCATTTTAGAAAGTCAAATCAAGTTTGGAGTTTCATGGTGAATGGTTGGGTCCTAAGGAGTGCAGTGGAACAGAGGGACCTTGGAATTCAGGTGCATGGTTCTCTGAAAGTTGATTCAGAGGTAGACAGTGAAGAAAGCTTTTGGCACACTGGCCTTAAGCGGTTTGTATCACTGAGTATCGAAATTAGGGATTTATGATGCAGTTATACAGGATGCTGGTGAGGTCATATTGGTAGCGTTATGTTCAGTTTTGTTCACTTTGCTATAGGAAGGATGTTATTAAACTGGAAAGAGTGCAGGAAACATTTACAAGGATGTTGCCAAGGTCTCAATGGTCTGAGTTACAGAAAGAGGTTGGACAAGCTAGGTCTTTTTACTGTTGTGTGCATGAAGCTGAGGGAGGATCATATTGAAGTTTATAAGATTATGACAGGCATGGATAGAGTGAATGCACCCAGTCTTTTTTCCAAATGTTGGACAATCACAGATTAGAGGGCATCAGTTTAAGGTCAGAGGGGGCAGAATAAAAGGGAACCTGAGGAACAACTTTTTAACACAGGGGCTGTAACGCATATGGAATGAGAAGTGGTTGAGGCGGATACATTAACAATATTTAAAAGGCATTTGGGCAAATACATGAATAGTAAAGGATTAGAAAGATACGGGACGATGGCAGGGACATGGGGTTAGCGTGGATGGGCATTTTGGTTGCATTGGACCAGTTTCAGCTGACGGGCATGTCTCCGTGCTGTCTGCCTCTATGTCTCTAACAACCATTGCTTGTTTCCCACTGAATGTTATATTGTACATTCCCAATTTACTGAAGATATCTTGACACTCTAGCCTCCGGTCTTCCATAATGTTTGACTAGAATATTCAAGCATTCTATATTGTATGCAGACACCTTGTAAACTGAACCTTATAAATGCTATTATTCCTTAAAAGCAGCTTCAGACCAAGGTTAATAAGTCGTCCTTCTGACCACACAACATCAAATTCTAACTAACCTGCTCTCTAGTTTGCTTCACAAAATACTCTTCAACCCACCTCATATACACTTACGGAACTTATTTTTCACAGCTTCAGCAGTCACTTAGTTAACGCTGTTAACCATCCAATAAGACTGCGGTATCCACAATACTTGCCTATCTAATTTCCAGGGCATATGATGCTCCGATTTTCTGCTACCGTTTTGGTTTCGATATATAACACACCAATATTTGCTTCTCCTTGCTATCTGTAAACTCTACCTAAACTGATTCTGTGGAAGCTGAGGGACAGGTCTGTGTTGTTATTAGTGACAGATTTGGACAAGACATTCGGGGAGCCTCACCTCGACACTGAGATGATCTGAAGAAATGTCCTGCAATACAGGATAAGCATCCATATCCTCCCCGCTCTGTCAGGATAAGAGGTACCATATACTCTCTGCTCGCTCACACTCACTGTATATCTGTTATAGCACCTAACCCCGAACAAGGTTCACGCTCTGTCTCCAAACAAGGCTCAGGCATTACCACTCTCACTATTGAAATCAGCAACTAATAATACTATATGGATTCAAAACTGTCGACTGACTCATTCCAGACACCTCACAACTCCCCCCACCTACAAAAGCACAAACAGCAGGGTCATCCATTCACACTCTCCTTCCATCCCTTTCTCCCATTCCAGGAGAAACTGCCTGGAATAGGATATAAACTCCAAGCCGGGTAGTGGAGTGCCCGATATCTGTTCCCTCACTCCCCTCCCCCCGTCATATGGGGAGGACACTTAAAGAGCTGGAGAGGACCAGGAAGCCGCATGTGGAGAACCTGAAACATCCACGTCCTACTGACCAGTTAAGGAGCAATGTTCAGTGAAAGACAATTCTCACTTTAAACCCACTGGCAGCTCCCACAACAGTCAAAACAGTCCTTTCACTTCCAAACAAAAACCACAGATACCTCACTGCACAGAGACGCAGACACAGAAATACACAGACGAACACATACAATACTTACAAGGAGATAGGCATACACACACACATATAAACACACAGAGACATATACAGTCACATACAAATAGACATAAATACAGATAGCAACACAGGCTGAAACACAGACAGACAGATGTAGACGCACAAACACATAGATAACAAGCACACGGACACACACATACGCAGGTACGCACACAAACACAAAAGGGCACAGACACACACATACAGATACACGCACAAACACTTACTCACAGACAGACACACAGAGGCACAGACAATAGTGTTATTAAGACCCAAGTCGATATGTTTTTGATTTGTAAGGGGATCCATGATTCCAAGGAGAAGGTAGAAGAATGAGGCCGAGGTACTAATAAGAAATTATTGAACAGAATTTCAGACTCAATAGGCTGAATGGCCTCAATCTGCTCATTTCCCTCATGCTCCTGCGGTATTATGCGATCAGGCATTCTCTTCCTGAGACAGCAGCAGAGGCTAGGTGTGATAGATATTTGATTGGAAAGGGTCAGTGGGAATGTGGGACAGGTTTACTTTTATTCCTAATTATTCTGTCCTTGTGTCTGAAAAGAAAAATTGACTTGATGTTCAGTTAACACAGTTTTAAAATAACAGTTGTCCCACAATGAAATAAGGACGTCCCTTTCACTTTAGTGTTGTGCTACCTGTGATGTCCTCATCCTCAGGGAGCAGTGAAGACTCGGTTATAGAAGATATTCCAGGCAGAGCTCGACTGATCTTTACTGGACAGAAGGGTCAGTGTTTATTGGGAACAGACAGGAAATGGATGGTCAGGCACACTCGGATCAGCCATGAGCATTCTGAATGGTACAGCCGAATGGGCAACGTCTGCCCCTACCCCATGTGTTCCCTCAATCCACCCCTCGAGGCTGTTACAGGTTTGGTGACCACTCCATTAAGTCAGACAGGATCGTTACAATGAGGCAGGAGGAAACCATTCTGCCCCTCTAAGGAATTACACAGAATATAGAATGAAGTAATTCAGCTCGTTCAGTACACTACAAATTCGAGGAGGAGGCCTTTCAACCCACCTGAGCTGCTACACAGGAACAGGGGCGCTGTCGCTAACAGGAAATAGAGAGGAGAGACAAATGTTTATTTTCAGGCTGCAAAGCTGTAACTGATGGAGTGCCTCAGAGATCACTGTGGGGTTATCAATGATCAATAATCTGTATCAAAGATCTGGAGGAAGGGGAGGGAATAGCTTGGAGCTCAATTAGCTCATACACCAAGATGGCCATTCAATGTGTCGTCAAATGGAGGTAGTGAGTCTGCAAAGTGATACAGGCAGGGAAGGTTAGTGAGCAGACCTTCAGCAGAAATAACTTAACGTAAGTTGTCAATTTTGGCATGAAGGTAAATTATATTTTGGCATAAACAATGTTAAATAATTTAAATGGAGAGAGATTTCCGAACTCTGTGATACAGGAGGTTTCCATATTCTTGCGACATGAATCACATGAAGTCAGATGCAGCAAGTGATTTGGAAGGTAAGTGGAATAATGCTGTTTTTGGCAAAAGGTATCAGGTTTAATTGCAGGAATGTTTAACTGCATCCGTACAAGGCATTGCTGAGACCACACTTGATGTACTGTGTGCAGGATTGATTCCCTAAACTAAAATAAAAAAGATATAATTCTTTTCGAAGATTTTCACAGAGGTTTCCCTTTACTCATTCCTGGAATGCCGGCCTTCTTTTATGGGGGATTATCCGTTTTGATCTTATCTGAGAAATAGTATTTAACCATCCATGACTTTCTGAAAAGTTTATCAGCTGGATGCATCTTATCTCCTGTCAGGGAGACTAAAGCTAGAGAATAAACTTTAAGAAAAACATGCATTGATATTAACACAAATACGATGAAGACACCTACCAATATTATAAATTACACAGACACATGTAAGCATGTCTTCAAATTATAAAGTGGGGATTTTTTTTTGCGATTGGAAGAATTGTGTACAACAAGAGCAATGACGCATCTGCATATAATCGATAATCAGGTTTTCCAGTGAATGTTCCAGGAGATCGCACATGGTCCAGTTTGGTGTTCAGTTGACAAAATTGTACGTTCCAACACAGAGAGGGAGAAAAATGTTCCCTGTCTGAGAAGGAGCAGCCGATTGATCCCTCTCTCTTACTTTGTTCCGCCAGATAGAAAAGTGTGAGATCATAAAATCCTTGCGTCATCTTTACCACTTGTGAGGGTACTGCCTCAACAACACTCTCAGGGATGGTCAAAAAACATATTTTCCCTCATTTAGACATCGCCATTTATTTCATGTGCCACAAAAAGCCATTCCTTCTCTATGCACTACGACTGACATGGAATTTATAAGTCCCTGACATCTGTACGTCAGCATCAATAAAGCCAGCACCAGAGATACCTATGGAGCCGTGCATCACTCTCGGGGAGAATTTCAATAAGATTGAATACACCTAAAATAGGGGATGATCACGTACCTGAATGGAAATGAGATGCAGCAATACAGAAAACAGGCAGAGAAAGGGAGCTTTCTTTACCTTTATTCTTCTCTCACAGGATGTATGAAGCCCTGGTCAGGGCAGTATGTTGTGCAGATCTTGAACTGAGTGGCTGGTTCAGCTGTTCCACAGTACCATAAAGAGTAAAACGCATAGCTTTGGGTTTGAAGTGTCACAACACAGGAGAAATCTTCCTGCTTAATTAAAACCAGCAACAGAGAAAAGATTTATCCCATGCAGTAATCTGTGATAATTCTAGAGTCCAAATCTATTTAAAGTAAAAAATAACAACTTTATTTCTTAAAGTATAACAGAGAATAATAAACGAACAACTATTTACAACTTCTTCCTCTAACCTGTCTTTTACCTTCCCCCTCCACAATACTAGTCCGATTAGACTCCTAATTAAGATTTACAAAACAAAACTTCTTTTCTCAAAACCAGGAAGCTTTCGGTTCTTCTCCATATTCCTGTCTTCTTTTCGTCTTGGGGACTCTGCTTCACCAAATACGAATCAATAAAGGTACCTATAGGAGAGCTATATTTCAGACAGTCTTTGCACGGTGGTAGCTCGACAGTTCTTCTCCCATTTTTTCAATTTTCCATGGTCTTGTACCGCCAAACTATTGGATTGTATCATTTGCTGTTAAGATTGTCAATATAATAAATTGAAACTTGTTTGGAGGTGGGTATTTTGGGGTATAATTTAAAATGGTTTGCTGAATTTGTTTCAAGACAATGAGCTAATCGGGTTGTTCGACCAAATGTTACATTATATCTGTTGTTCAGAACTCTTGGTGCTGTCAGGTTGTTATTGTTGGCTTTTAATTCTCTAAAAGGTACAGTACACCCACGTGTTCATCACAGAAGTCACACGGAAACCTGAGGAGGGAATCATGCCACATTGACTTCCCTAAAGATCATGAGGCAAGCAGATTGGTTTTTATAACAAATGATAATGGTTGCTATTAAACTCCCCAATTTCAACAGACCATTATTCTGTGGCTCTAGATTATGAGTCAATGGCTTGACCACCATAAACTGACTTCCCTTATGTGCAGAGAACAAGTTAAACATTCTCAATAGCAATTATTTAGTCACGGACATGGTTACTAAGAACGTGAAACTGTTGCATCCTGATTTAACAAAGGCACGAATGGTTTATTCAGATATTGCACTGAGACAGAGGACGAGACTGGGATATCATGATGGTGGTATTGACAGGATTGGTGAGTGAGGAGGACATGGAGATGTAAATCTGTGAAGGACAAAATGGATTATGGAGTTTGAGAAGAGTCTGGTTCCTTCTTGCATATCAATGAGTAATTTATAAATCGTAGTTTGATAGTTATAATATATAAGGAAATGAATTTTTGTTTGGAACTGAAGATATTGACTTTCACTTTACAAAATGTACATATCATGAGCCGAAATTCAGTTCAACCCAGTTTAGTAGACAAATATAATGACTTACCAGAAGCACCAACTATCGCGAGGATGGGATAGTAACCACCTTGAATAATCCAAAGGATATCCTGTATCCGATATGCTAATGATATCCAAGGCTGAGAAAGCCAGTAAAGACCCCCGGATAAACTCCTGTCCATTGTTGGAACATTCCAGTCTAATGTTCTCAGATTCGGATCCATTGTTGGAACATTCTAATCCATGGTCCTCAGATTATGAACCATTATTGTAACGTTCCTGTCTAATGTTCTCAGATTCTGATTTCTCCTCCCCCTCTCTCTCGAGTTGCTGTAAGTGATGCTCCTACTTACACTATGGGATTGCACATTGAACAGAGCCAATTTATCTTTCAACGATGGAAACTCTCCACTGGGATAATTAGGATCCACGGAGATTTTCTTTAATCACAGTCACTGAACAAATAGCTCAATTTAACCTCTTTGAGTTCAATATTGATTTTATTCAAATTCAAAAGAACGTTCAAAATTTACTCATTTAGGTTAGGATATGTGGGGGTGGCCGAGGGAGGGAATATTGGAGATGGTAGATTGATTGCGTGTAATCATTCAATCTGCCTTGGATATGGGAATAATGTCAAAGGATTGTCAGAACATAAACAAGATTCGCCGTTTATAAATAGAAACATCCAGTCTGTAACTACTGATCAGTGATTATAATGTCAGTAAAAAATGGAGAGAACTTTTCTAGTCCTTAATCTGACAGGCACACGTGCCTTCGACAACAGGAGCTATAACAGACAAATGGCATGGATATGTTAACAGAGAATATGATATGACACACAATTCAGATGGTTAGTCGAGGATCAGAGAGGGCATGTGAGTGTCATGCTGTTAATGTTGTCGATGTCAATCAACTGTGATTAAGTACCATGCACTGGTTTTCAATTTGAGTGTGTTTATGTTTTTGGGGACATGGCTGCAGAGACTGGAGGGAGGGAACATGATATTTACCAGTCATCAGTACTGGGATGTTACTCTTTATAAATCATAAGAAAATCAAATTCCAGGAGACATCTCCAATGGGGAGTGAGGAGAGCCAATATTAACCATACGACCAGAAGACATTGGAGCAGAAATTTGGCCATTCAGCCCATTGAGCCTGCTCCGCCATTCAATGATGGCTGTTAAGCTTCTCAACACCATTCTTCCACTTTCTATCTGTAACCCTTCATCGCCTTTACAATAAAGAACCTATCTGTCTTACTCTTAAATACACTCAATTACCTGGCCTCGACAGCCTTCAGTAGCAGTGAATTCCCTAGATGCACCACTCTCTGGCTGAAGAGGTTCATCTTTATCTGTGTTTGAAAACGTCTTCTCTTTACTCTGTCCCCTCGGTCTTAATCTCCCCTCCATTGGAAATATCTTCCCAAAATCCACCCTGTTAAAGTCATTCAATAGTCTGTAAGTTTCAATTAGACCTCCTAATATTCTTGTGAACTCTATCAAATATAGACTCAGAGCCCTCAGATGTACTTCATATGTTAAGCTTTTCATTCCTGGGACCACTTTCGTGAATCTTATAGGAAAATGCTCCAGGGCTAGTACATCCTTCCTGAGATATGGGACCGAAAACTGTGCACAATAATCCAACTGTAGCCTGGCCAAAATCTTATAGAGCCTCAGAAGTACATCCCTGCATTTATATTCAAGCCTTCTTGAAATAAATGGAATCATTTCATTTGCCTTCCCAACTGCTGACAACCTGCAGGTTTACCTTTCAAGATCCCTGGACTAGCACCGCTCCCCCTCCCCCCCACCGAGTCTTCTGAACTTGCTCGCTATTTAGAAAATAGTCCATGCCTTTATTTTTCTGGCAAACTGCATAACCTCACACTTGCCCACGTTATACTCCATCTGCCACTTCTTTGCTCACTCCCCTAACCTGTGCAAATCCTTCAGCAGGAGAAAGCGAGGACCGCAGATGCTGGAGATCAGAGTCAAAACGTGTGGTGCGAGAAAAGCACAGCCAGTCAGGCGGACTCTGAGGAGCACAATACTCGACGTTTCAGACATAAGTCCTTTATCGGGAATGAAGCTGGTGGGCGGAAAGTGGTTGAGAGATGAATGGGAGGGGTTGGGAGGAAGGTAGCTTGGAAGACAATGGCTAAATCGAGGTGAGTGGTGAGAGCGGAAGGTGGAGTGGATAGATGGGAAGGAAGATAGACAGGTCAGACAGTTCAACAGGGGGTGTTCAGTTAGAAGGTTAGATCTGGGATAAGGTGGCGGTAGAGGAGATGAGAAAACTGGTGACATTGCGCTGGATACCATGTGGTTGAAAGGTTCCAAGGTGGAAGACGACGCGCTCTTCATCCAGACGTCTGGTGGCTAGAATGCAGTGGATGAAGCCAAGAACTTGCATGTCCTTGGAGGAGTGGTGGGAGAGGCGAAGTATTCAGCCACAGGGAAGTGGGGTTGTTGGGTGTGTGACGGAGAGTGTTCCTGAACCGTTCTGCAAGTTGACGTCCTGTCTCCCCAGTGTAGAGGAGACTAGGAGCAATGGACAGAGTAGCTGAGGTGTTTGGATGCACAGGATCTTCTCTGCCTGATGTGGAAGGATCCTTTTGGGCCTTGGATTGAGGTGAGGAGGAAGTTGTTGGCACCAGTTTCATACCTCTTGTAATGGCAAGGGAAGGTGCCGGGAGTGGAAGGTGGCTTGTTGGGGTATAGGACGGGGGGACGCGTGAACTAACAAGGGTGTCGTGAAGGGATTGGTCTCTGCAGAATGCTGATAGGGGTGGGGAGGTAAGTATATCTCTGGTGGTGTGGTCTTACTGTTGGTGGTAAAATTGGCGGAGGGTGATATCCTGAGGTTGGTGGTCTGGAAGCCGAGTATCAGAAGGGTTGCTAGAGGGTGCTACTGCACCCTCCTGCAGCTGAGCCACCTCTTCGGTGTTACCTATCCCTCTATTCCATCTTTGCACTGTTGGAAAACGTAGTCAGAATTCCCTCAGTTCCTTCATGTAGACCATTAATGCACAAAGCGAATTGTTGTGGTCCCAACACTGAGTCTTGAGGAATACCACTTATCACTGGATGCCATCCTGAGAAGGACACTTTTATCCCCATTCTCTGCTTTCTGTCAGACAACCATGCATCTATCCAAGCTAGCACCTTGTCTGTAACACCAGGGGCCCTAATCTTTCTCAATAGCCTCCTGCGTGGCACCTTATCAATGGAATTTAGAGAAGCAGGTGGATAACATCTACTGGTTCTCCTTGGTCAAATCTGCTCGTTACTCCCTCAAAGTATTCCAGCTGGGCATGACCTCCCATTGATGGAACAATGCTGACTTTGCACTATTTTGCTAAATCCAAGTATTCAGAAATCCCATCCTTCACGATGGATTCCAGGATGTTACCCACAAACAAGGTTAGGCTAATCAATCTGTAATTTTCCATCTTCTGCCTAAACCCCTTAGTAAATGGACTGTCACGTTAGCAATTTTCCAGCCATTCCTGATTTTAGTCATTCCTGAATGATTACCACTTTCACTTTCACTACCTCTTCAGCTATGTCCCTTACAATTCTGGGGTGTATTCCATATGGTTCCGGTGATTTATCCAAATTCAGGCCATTCAGTTTTCTAGCATGTTCTCCTTGGTGGTGACCACCATACTCAGCTCTGCCCTCTCACTCTCTTCAATTTTTGAGAAAGTACTCGTGTCTTCCACCATGAACATTGATGCAAAGTTCCTCATTAATTTCTTTGTTTTCCACTACTGTCTCTCCAGCATCATTTTCCAGTGGTCCATATTCACTTTTCGCCTCTCTTTTGCTCGTTATATATCTAAAGATCCTCTTCCAGTCTCCTTTGTATTACTGGTTAGCTTACTTCCATATCTAATCTTCTCTGTCCTTTTTTTCCCCTCAGTTAGTCTTTGTAAGTGTCCCAATTCTCTAGTTTCCCACTGCCCTTCACCATATTATACACTTGCTCTTTTGCTTGTATGCAATCCTTGACTTCCGTCGTCAGCCCCGGCTGCCTCATCCTCCCTGTACCATGCCTCTATTCCTCGGCAAGAATCCCTGCTGTGTCTCCTGAATTAATCTCGGAATCTGCTGCCATTGCTGTTCCCCTGTCTTTCATGCTTGACCCCTCTCCCAGTGAATTCTACCCAGCTTCTCCCTTATGCCTCTGTAGTTGCCTTTATTCAGCTGAAATAGAACATAGAACATAGAAGAATACAGCGCAGTACAGGCCCTTGGGCCCTCGATGTTGCGCCGATCCAAGCCCACCTAAACTACACTAACCCACTATCCTCCATATACCTATCCAATGCCCTCTTAAATGCCCATAAAGAGGGAGAGTCCACCACTGTTACTGGCAGGGCATTCCATGAACTAACGACTCGCTGAGTGAAGAACCTACCCCTAACATCAGTCCTATATCTACCCCCCCTTAATTTAAAGCTATGCCCCCTTGTAATACCCGACTCAATACGCGGGAAAAGGTTCATACTGTCGACCCTATCTAACCCCCTAATCATCTTGTACACCTCAATCAAGTCACCCCTAAACCTTCTTTTCTCTAGTGAAAACAGCCCCAAGTGCCTCAGTCTTTCCTCATACGATTTTCCTTCCATACCAGGCAACATCCTGGTAAACCTCCTCTGCACCCGTTCCAATGCCTCCACATCCTTCCTATAGTATGGCGACCAAAACTGCACACAATATTCCAGATGCGGCCGTACCAGAGTCTTATACAACTGCATCATGACCTCAGGACTCCGGAACTCAATTCCTCTACCAATAAAAGCCAGTACGCCATATGCCTTCCTCACCGCACTATTTACCTGGGTGGCAACTTTCAGAGATCTGTGTACATGGACACCAAGATCCCTCTGCTCATCCACACTACCAAGTATCCGACCATTAGCCCAGTACCCCATCTTTTTGTTATTCTTCCCAAAGTGAATCACCTCGCACTTAGCTACATTGAATTCCATCTGCCACCTTTCTGCCCACTCTGCAGCTTCTCTATATCCTGCTGTAACCTGCCACATGCTTCCTCACTGTCAACAACTCCTCCGACTTTCGTGTCATCCGCAAACTTGCTCACCCAACCTTCTAACCCCTCTTCCAGGTCATTTATAAAAATGACAAACAGCAATGGTCCCAAAACAGATCCTTGCGGAACACCGCTAGTGACGGCACTCCATGAAGAAACTTTGCCATCAACTACTACCCTCTGTCTTCTTCCATCCAGCCAATTCCTAATCCAAACCTCCAACTCACCCTCAATGCCATATCTCCGTATTTTCTGCAGTAGCCTACCATGGGGAACCTTATCAAACGCCTTACTAAAATCCATATATACCACATCTACCGCTTTCCCCTCATCAACCTCCTTCGTCACCTTTTCAAAGAATTCAATAAGGTTTGTGAGGCACGACCTGCCCTTCACAAAACCATGCTGACTATCCTTGATCACATTATTCCTATCTAGATGTGCATAAATCCTATCCCTTACAATTCTCTCTAAGACTTTGCCCACAACAGAAGTGAGACTCACCGGCCTATAGTTACTAGGGCTATCCCTACTCCCCTTTTTGAACAAGGGAACCACATTTGCTATCCTCCAGTCTTCTGGGACTACTCCTGTAGACAAAGAGGACATAAAAATCAAGGCCAATGGCTCTGCAATCTCCTCCCTTGCTTCCCAGAGAATCCTAGGATAAATGCCATCAGGCCCAGGGGACTTATCTATTTTCACCTTTTCCAGGATTTCCAACACCTCTTCTCTACATACCTCAAAGCCATCCATTCTACTTATTTGTGCCTCAGTATTCTCATCGACAACAATGCCCTGTTCCTGAGTGAATACTGAAGAAAAGTATTCATTCAGTGTCTCCCCAATCTCTTCCGCCTCCACACGCAACTTCCCCCTACTATCCTTGACTGGACCTATTCCTACCCTAGTCATTCTTTTATTCCTAACATACCTATAGAAAGCCTTAGGGTTTTCCCTAATCCTATCTACTAAGGACCTTTCATGTCCCCTCCTTGCTGCTTTTAGCTCTCTCTTCAGGTCCTTCCTGGCTACCCTATAACTCTCAATCGCCCCAATTGAACCTTCACGTCTCATCTTGAGATAGGCCGCCCTCTTCCATTTAACAAGGGATTCCAATTCCTTATTAAACCACGGCTCCCTCGCACGACCCTTTCCTACCTGCCTGACCGGTACATAATTATCAAGGACACTGAATAGTTGCCCCTTGAACAAGTTCCACATATCATTTACACTCTTGCCTTGGAGTCTACTTTTCCAAGCCACACATCCTAAGTCATGCCTCACCGCATCATAATTTCCCTTACCCCAGCTATAATTCTTGCCCTGTAGTACACACTTATCCCTCTCCATCACGAGTGTAAAAATCACCGAATTATGGTCACTATCCCCAAAGTGCTCACCTACCTCTAATTCTAACACCTGGCCTGGTTCGTTACCCAGAACCAAATCCAGTATGGCCTCACCTCTTGTTGGCCTGTCTACATATTGTGTCAGGAAACTCTCCTGCACACATTGAACAAACACTGACCCATCTAACGAACTTGAGCTATAGCTTTCCCAATCAATATCAGGAAAGTTAAAGTCCCCCATAACAACCACCCTATTACTGTCACTCATCTCCTGAATCACCTTCCCAATCCTTTCTTCAATGATTCTAGGACTATTAGGAGGCCTGTAAAAGACTCCTAACAGGGTGACCTCGCCTTTCCTATTCCTAACCTCAGCCCAAACTACCTCAGATGGCAAGTCCTCATCCATCGTCCTTTCCACCGCTGTAATACTATCTTTGACAAGCAATGCCACACCTCCCCCTCTTTTACCCCCACCTCTAAACCTACTAAAACATTTAAATCCCGGAACCTGCAACAGCCAATCCTGTCCCTGTTCTAGCCATGTCTCCGTAATAGCCACAACATCGAAGTCCCAGGTACCAACCAACGCTGCAAGTTCACCTACCTTATTTCGTATACTTCTTGCATTGAAGTATACACACTTCAAGCCACTTCCCTGTTTACAGGCACCCTCCTTGGAAATTGATGCCATGTTCCTCACCTCCCTACACTCCAGGCCCTGCACCCTGAAGCTACAATCTGGGTTCCCATGCCCCTGCCGAGTTAGTTCTCTCTCCCTATTCCTCGAATCTCTATCACGTGGCACGGGTAACAAACCAGAGACAACAACTCTGTTTGTTCTAACTCCAAGCTTCCAACCTAGCTCCCTGAAAGCCTGTCTAACATCCTCAGCACTCCTCCTACCTATGTCGTTGGTGCCAATGTGGACCACGACTTCGGGTTGCTCCCCCTCCCCCTCCAGGACCCGGAAAACACGATCAGAGACATCACGTACCCTTGCACCTGGGAGGCAACATACCAAACGTGAGTCTCTCTCGTTCCCACAAAACCGCCTATCTGTGCCACGAACTATCGAGTCCCCAATTACTACTGCTCTGCTCTTCTTCACCCTTCCCTTCTGAGTAACGGGGACAGGCTCCGTGCCAGAGACCTGAGCCCCGTTACTTACCCCTGGTAAGTCATCCCCCCCACAAGTATCCAAAACGGTATACTTGTTCTTGAGGGGAATGGCCGCAGGAGGTCCCTGCACTGGCTGCTTCCTCCCAGTCCCCCTCACTGTAACCCATCTATCTGCCATCTTTGGAGTTACTACTTCCCTATAACTCTGATCTATGACCCCCTCTGCCTCCCGAATGATCCGAAGTTCATCCAACTCCAGCTCCAGTTCCCTAACACGGTCTTGGAGGAGCTGGAGATGGGTGCACTTCCTGCAAGTGTAATCGGCAGGGACGTCGATAAATACTGTTACCTCTGATTCTATCTTCTCTCTCTATCAAATTGCAGAATAAATTCAATCATGTTCTGATCATTGCTTCCGAAGTTTACCTTCACCCTAATCTCCCTTACGAATCCTGCGTCATTAAATCCAGTATCATTTGTTCCCGAGTGCGCACCACCAGATATTCCTCCAAAAAGCCATCTCATAAACATTCCTAAAATTCCTTTTCTTGCGAACCACTGCCAATCTTATGTTACCAGTGCCCCTGCATGCTGATATCACCCGTGATTACTGTACTTTCCCTTTTCTACACATCTTTTCTATCTCCTGGTGTATCTTGTGCCCCAGCTCTTGACTACCCTTTGGAGCCCTGTACAAGGCTTCAACTGTGGTTGTCTTACCTTTGTGGTTCCTCAATTCTATCCAGGCTGATTCTACACCATCTGACCTTACTTCCTTTCTTACTATTCATTTAATCTCAATTCTTGCTTATAATGCAAATCCACTCCCTCTGCCCACCTGCCTATCTTTTTGATAGGATAAATATCCTGAAATATTCAGATTGCCTTGCAGCCACATCTCTCTGATGCCCATCGCTTCATACCGGCTGATTTAATTAGATTAGATTAGATTAGATTACATTACAGTGTGGAAACAGGCCCTTCGGCCCAACAAGTCCACACCGACCCGCCGAAGCGAACCCACCCATACCCCTACATTTACCCCTTACCTAACACTACGGGCAATTCACCTGGCCCTGCACATCTTTGGACTGTGGGAGGAAACCGGAGCACCCAGAGGAAACCCACGCAGATACGGGGAGAACGTGCAAACTCCACACAGTCAGTCGCCTGAGGCGGGAAGTGAACCCGGGTCTCTGGTGCTGTGAGGCAACAGTGCTAACCACTGTGCCACCGTGCCGCCCACAAGCGCCACAAGCTCTGCGCCACAAGCTCATTTACCTTATTCCTTATACAGCATGCATTCAGTTATAACCCCTTCAGTCCTGCATTAACCGTCCCTCTTCTCATTGTCATTCATTTGTGCAGTGTGCTTGAAGTTTGATATGTTAAACATTTCCAGATGCTCTATCATATTTGTGTGTGTGCTGGAAACTTTAATAACCTCTCCTGAGTTCTGTCCTCTTACCTCCTCTTTTAATTCGTCTTTTCTAATTAAACCCTATAACTGCACCCCCAACCCGCACACACACACACACACAGACACACAATCACACACACACACACACACACACACACTCACACACACACACACATATACACACACACACACACGGATACACACACACAGACAGACACACACAGACACACACACAGACACACACACACAGACACACACACACATACACACACTGAGGCACACACACACACACACACACATACACAGACACACACAGACACACACACACGCACACGGACACACACACATACAACACACAGACACACACACACACTGACAGACACACACACACACATATACAGACACACAGACACACATACATACACACACAGAGACACACAGACACACACACATACACACACACAGACACACACACACATACGCACACACAGACACACACACAGACACACACACACATACGCACACACAGACACACACACAGACACACACACACATACACACACAGACACGCACACACAGACACACACACATACACACACAGACACAGACACACACAGACACACACAGACACACACTCACACACAGACACACACACATACACACAGACACACACACACAGCCACACACACACATAGATACACACACAGACACACACACACAGACACACACACACATAGATACACACACAGACACACACACACAGACACACACATAGACATACACACACAGACACACACAGACACACACACACATATATATACACACAGACACACACAGACACACACACAGACACACACACACATACACACACACAGACATACACACACATACACACACACAGACACACACACACACAGACACACACACACACACACACACACACACGCTCCTAATCAGTTTAAAGCTCTGTCTCCAGCCCTGGTTAGGATTCACTCGGACTCTGGTCCCAGCGCGGTTCAGATGACGACTGTCCCATTGGAGCAGGTCCTTTCTTCCTCAGTAATAAAATGTGTTTATTCAACACAAAATACAAGGATAAAAAAAGCTTTTCTGTACATACCAAAATATGAAAACTACAAAAAGACAATATTATTAAAATATACTTACTATGTGGAGCTATATAAATTGTAATGTGAATTACAAAACCATGGAAGTGGTGTGTAGACTTTATCAATCATTATTTGAGCCAGAGCTGAGGTCCTGATTTCCCCTCTGCCAGTGATTCCCTTCACTGAGACTCCCCCCTGCCTCTCACGCAGTGTCGAGAGGGGCTACAAGTTCCTATTGGCCCAGCATATTTAAATTAATCCACCTTCTCCCTGGAAGCAATCTATTGGTCTATTGGATTGTGTTTAACTGTTAGCAACTCAGCTCTGGGATGTTATTGGCGATAAATGATCTGGGATGACAGCCAGTATCAGCATGGTGTTCATTGGGTATGGCACCAGACAAAGGGCTTACAGTCTGTGAGAGTTTCTAAGAAAAGTTTCTGTGTATTTCTCTTCATGCTGTCTCCTGATCTAACTTCACGTTCGTCTGACACCCCTTGCTCTCACTCACTCTGTCGCTCCTTTTATTTCACTTTGTTTATCTCACTTCACTGTCTTTCTCTCTGTTTATTCCTCTCCCTCTCAGTCTAGCTCCGATCATTCCCTCTATTTTCAAGTTGTCATTCTGGTGAGCTCATGAACGCATGGTGAGCTGAATGGCCTCCTTCTGTGTTGTATTAATTCTGAAGTTCTCTGACCACAGTAACAAGTTTTGGTGCCTGTAGAGACAAGCTGGTCCAGTGAAGGACACATTGGACAATTAACCATTATCTCTTCCTATTTTCTGACATGCAGCGACATCGAAATATCTGTTCAAACAAACAGATTCCTCAAATTAAAATCAGCACACTTCAGATTGCCAGGCCACTGTGTTCAGTACCCTCTGCCTGTTTTTTTGTTTTGTTGGTCTTAGCTGTACTGGGATTAGTTTCTAACTCAGTCTCTGTACCTGTGGCCTACTGCTGTGATTCCACACACCCCTCCCCCACCGCCGCCACACACTAGTTTAAACCCTCGTAAAGGACAATAGCAAACCTGCCTGCCAGGAGATTGCTGCCAGTTCAAGTCCATCCCGTCCATCTTGTCTATATCCTACCAACCCAGGAATCCCAATGATCCACTTATCAGAGAGTGTTATCAGTTCATGTGCATCCCGTCCTTCTTGTATGTATCCTACTGACCCGTGTATCCCAATAATCTACATATCGTAAATTGCTGCCAGTTCAGGTTCATACGGTCCATTTTGTGTATATCCTACCGACATGGGAATCCCAATGATCCACATATCGGAAGTGCTGCCTGCTCAACCAGCACTTTGATCGTGTATTTAACTGTGCTACCTTACGATTCCTAACCTCACTCACACATGACATATTCTAATGTCTCCAAAAGTCAAATAACCTTTCAGCACAACTCCAGCAAGGCATTTTCTTTAATCTGGATAGACTTGATAATAAAAACTTAAGTGTGACGTCAGGAAAGTGAGACCACTAAATCAGTCCAGTGACCACCGGATCTGATATCTATCCCCGCCACCAAACCTGTTTGACAAGGCATACATATGGACCATCTATTTGCAGATGGACGAGAATAAGCAGAAGATTAGAACATGGCAGAGCAGATGGATGTAATGCAGCCTTTTTACTCTGCTTTGATATTCTGTTGAATTCTAGTTATTCTGTTCCTTTCAATGGGTCTTTACCCAGCATCCCCAGCGGATCAGAAAGTTACCAGTGTCATTGTGTGCACAGTCCTGCGAAGGGAGTATCCAGTGCCTGGCAATGGGGTGTGAGGTGGCCCAGGGGTGGCACAAGGAAAGGCTGCATGTAGTGCCGATGGACTGAGTGAACTGAGAGAGATGGAATGGGCATTCAGGGACACTGCACTCAGACAAGTGGCCGGGCAAGATTCCTAACCACCCAGGGAACTCGTGAACCACGACTGCTTTAACAAAAACCTGTCACATTTGCTGCATTTCATCATCGAACAAAAGCAAAAATATTGTAGATGGTAGAAATCTGAAGCAAACACAGAGACGTATTGTAGAGAAAGAAAAGAGTTAATGCTCCCAATGCAGACACGGGAAGAATGTACAAAGTCCACACAGACAGGGTCCAGAGATTGGAAATGAACCCAAGTCCCTAGCATTGTGAGGCAGCATTGTTGTGTCACCAGGCTGGCCAATGCTGGATAATTGGGGATAGTATAGTTAAAAGCATAGATACTGTTCTCCGTGATCGGGATTAAGAGTTCGGAAGGTTGTGTTGCCTACATGGTGCTCGGGTTTGGGATATATCATCTGGGTTGCAGAACTTGAAGCGGGAGGGGAATGATCCAGTGGTCAGGGTCCGTGTAGGTACCGACAGCTGGACAAACAAATGACAATGAGAAGAGCGACGGGTAATACAGGACTGATCTATTATATCGGAATGTATGCTGTCTAAGAAATAAGGTAAATGAACTTGTGACTCATCCATAAATTGGCAGGTCCGACATAGTGGACATTACAGTGACATTGCTGCAACAGCATCAGGATTCAGAGCTGAATATTCAAGGATCTTCATCCTGTCGAAAAGATAGGCAGTTGGGCAGAGAGATAGAGTTGTCTCAGTATTAAGAATGGAATTGAATCAATAATCAATAAGAAGAAATGAAATAAGGTCAGATGGTGTAGAATCTGTGTCGGTAGAATTGAGGAATCAAAAAGGTGAAGAAATGCAGTTGGAGTTATATACAGGGAGCTGGGGTATAAGATACACCAGGAGCTAGAAAGATCTGCAGGGAAGGCAAAGTTACAGTGGGATTTTATTATACAGTTGGATGGGAATTCAGACTGATGGTGATTGGCAGGAAAAGGAATTTGTGGAATGGCTTTTGGAGCAGCTTATGCAGGCAGACTAGATGAGGGGAGCTGAAAATGACAGTGATGATAATATGATTGAATTTACTCTGCAATTTCAGGTGGAGAAGTTAGAATCAGAAGTAACAGTATTACAGCTGAATAAAGGCCATTGCACAGACATGAGTGAGGAGCTGGGTAGAATTGACTGGGAGACGGGCCCAGCAGGAAAGACAGTACAACAGCAATGGCAATAGATTTTTGGAGTAATTCAGGATACAACAGAGATTTATCCTGAGGAAAAAGAGGCTTATATAGGGAGGATGGGACAACCATAGCTGACTAGGGAAGTCAGGTATAACATAAAAGCAAAAGAGAATTGATATAAAGTGGCAAAGTGCAGTGGGAAACCTGAGGATTGGAAAGCTTACAAAGACAAAACAGAGGGCAAACAAAATAAAATTAGGAGAGAGATTATTAAATATGGGGGTAAGCTAGCCAGTAAGATAAAAGAATAGTGTAACAGTTTCTTTCGGTATATAAAGTGTAAAAGAGCGGCAAAGTGAGCATTGGACTGCTGGAAAATGGTACTGGAGAGATAGTAGTGGGGAACGAGAAAATGGCCAAGGAACTGAATAATTACTTTGCATCAGCTTTCATGGTGGAAGGCACAAGTAATACCTTAAACATTCAAGAGATTGAGGGGCCAGAACTGAGTATGATGCCCCCCACCATGGAGAACATGCTAGAAAAAAATGTAGTAGTCCGAAGGTGGTTAAATAACCTTGACCAGATGACTACATCCCAGTATTATAAGGGAGATAGATGAAGAGGGAGTGGAGACACTCGTGGTTATCTTTCAGGAATCACGAGAGTAAGGAACGATCCCACAGCACTGGAAACCCATGAACGTGGCATCCCTTTTTAATAAGGGAGTAAGGAAAAAAAACAAAACAAACACCATTTTAACCTCTGTCATGGGTAAGATCCTGGAATCCATTGTGTAGGATGAGATTTCTGAATAGTTGAAAGCGTTTGGTAAAATAGGGCAAAGTCCGAGGACACAGCCTTAAATGAAAGGGAACACTTTTTAGAACAGAAATAAGGAGAAAGTTATTTAACCATAGAATGGTGACGCTATGAAATTTATTCCCCCAGAAGGCTGTGTGGTCAGGTCATTGATAATATTTGACACGGAGATAGATAGTTTTTGATTATCCAGGGGATGAAGTGTTACGGGGAGAAGGTCGGAGAATGGGTTTGAGAAACCTATCAGCGATGATTGAATGACGGAGCAGACCCGATGGGCTAACTGTCCTAATTTATGCTCCAATGTCTTATAGTCTTCTGGTTCTAAACCTTAAGGAAGTACCTTGCATCTCTGAGAAGATAGATTCATGTTATTCATGAAGGTCAGAAGCTGTTGGGAATACTTAACTGTTTTAAAATGAAGGTATTGTGGCTGCTGTCAGGGTGGTGGATAATATGACATTCCGTGCAGGATCACACACCAACTGCACTATATTAATGTGGGGAGAGTTTATTCAAAACTTGGACCTCTCCGTCTCTCTCAATTGGGAGTAGGCGTTGGGGTGGGTGGGCGGAACGTCCGCCCAGGCACTTAAACTATCCCGAATCATGCATCCTGAGTGAAATAGCAGTCATGGAAATTATCACCTTCCCATTGTCTGTTTATAATATATGGAGTGATTGTCCATCCCACTCAGGGTTCAATACAACCACCTTATTCCCTCACAGCGCTACAGATCAACCTTCACTCACTCCTCATGGTGCCATCATTTCAGGGATTAATGTGGTGGAACTCCTCTTCACCCACTCTGTGGTAAGGAGATCACTCCATATTAAGGAAAGAAAATCTGTCCACAATACCCCAAATACTGCCTCAACAACACTCAGGTTTGATCACAATAATTCATTTCCCTCACTTAGCTGGCTCCATTTCTTTCGTGTGACACAGGAAACAATTCATTTACAATGCACTGCCACTGATGTAGAATTTAAAAACATCCTCTCATCTGTAGGTCAGCATCAATACAGCCAGCACCAGAAGTGCCCAAGGAGATGGTCATGACTCTTGGAAGAGACTCGCTCACAAAGAATACATCTAAAACAGTGAATGGCTAACTACCTGAATGGAAACGAGCCGTTGGAATATGGGATGCAGGCAGAGGAAGAGAGCTACCTTTCCTTTTGTTCTGCCCTCACGGGATGTGTGCAGCCATAGTCAGGCCAGCATGTTATGCCGATCTTGAACTGAGTGGCTGATTCAGGACAATAAATAGTAAAACAAATTGCCGTGGGTTTGCAGTTAAACAGAGACGTGACCAGAGAAGGATGACCCACCGCCTTCTCTAATGGGTATAAGGCATTATCAACAGATTACCATTCTGTGGTTCCAGAATACGAGCCAATGACGTGACCTACAATACACTGTCTGCCCATCTTTCAGATTTTGTGCAGAGAACAAGTTAAACATCTGAAGTGCAATTATTTTGTCATGGACACGTGGTTAGAAGGGACTTGAAGCAGATATATGTGGAAATAACAAAGGCACAAACGATGGTGTATTCAGGAATTGAGCTGAGGATGAGGAGGAGACTGGGATGTCTTAATGGTGGAACTAGACAGGATTGGTGCATGGGGAGGATATGGAGATGTACACTTTGCAGGAGAAAACGAATCAGAGGTTGAGAACAGTGTGATTCTAGAATACGAGCCAATGACGTGACCCACCATACACTGTCTGCCCATCTTTCAGATTTTGTGCAGAGAACAAGTTAAACATCTCAATTGCAATTATTTTGCAGTGGGCACGTGGTAAGAAGGGAGTTGAAACGATGTATCTGGAATTAAAAAAGTCACAAACGATGTTTTATTCAGGAATTGAACTGAGGCTGAGGAGGAGACTGGGACGTCTTAATGGTGATACTGGACAGGATTGGTATGTGGGGAGAATATGGAAATGTACACTTTGCAGGAGAAAACGAATCAAAGAGGTTGAGAACAGTGTGTTTTACTCTCACGTCTTGGTGAGTAACATGTAAATAATAGTTTGCTAGGTATAATTCTTAAGGAATGGAATTTTTGATTGGAGCTGAAAACGTTGGCTTGCACCTTCACAAAATCTACATATCATGAGCATCGAATCAGTTCAGACCGTTTCACTAAACAGACAAAGTGACTTACCAGGAGCACCAACTATAGCAAGGATAGGATAGTAACCAGCTTGAATAACCAGCAGTACATATTCAATCCGCGATGCTAATGATATCCAAGGCTGGGAAAGCTTGTAAAGACTGTAGGCTAAACTCCTATCCATTGTTGGAACATTCCAGTCTAATGTTCCCAGATTTCCATCTCTCCTGCCCTTCCCTCTGAAGCTGCTAATCCCTTTTCTTGCTGTTGGACATGCTCCCGCTCACACTATGAGATAAAACACTGAAAGCATTCCCATATTGATAGAAGAGACAAACTGTCAAGGGATGCATACGATCCATGGAGACTGACATAATTACAATCGCTGAACAAATAGCTCCAGTTAACCCTTTGAATTCAAAGCTACATTATTGAAATCCAAAATAACGTTGAACATTTATGATTTCTGGGTGTGATATGCAAGTGTGACTGAATGAAGGCATGTTGAAGATGGCAGATTGATTGTGTGCACTCATTCAGTCAGCCTTGGATATGGAAGTAATGCCAGAAGCTTAACGGAACATAGACATGCTTCTCTGTTCATAAATACAGAAATAAATCCCGTAACTACTGATCAGTCATTGCAATGTCTGTAAAACATTGAGAAAACAACTATCATCCATGATGAGATAGCAAAATCTGCCAATAAAGAAAACCCTGGGTTACAACAAACAAACGGCATGGATACGTTAACAGAGAATTGCACGTGACAAACACAGTTCAGATTGTTATTCCAGGATCAGAGAGGGCAGCTGTGGGTCATGCTGTTGATGTTATCGATGTTATGGAACTGTCATGAAGTGTCATTTAATGGGCTTCGATTACATTGTGATTATGATGTTGGGGAAAAGACAGAAGACGGAGAGGACTGGGGGACATGGCTGATTAGACTGGGTGGAGGGACAGTGATGTTCCCCAGTTACCAGAATTGGAATGTTACTCTTTGTAATTCATACGAAGAACTGATTCAAGAATACATCTACAATGAGGAATTAGCAGAGACAATATTAATGAAATGTGTTTATGCAATATAAAATACAGGAACAAAATGATTTCCTGCACCCACCAATATATGCAAAGTACAAAGGGATAAGGTTGTTAAAATACACTCCTGATATTGAGCTATATAAATTGAAATGTGAATTACATAACTAGGAAAGTGGTATGCAAACTTTCTCAATCATTATTTGACCCACAGCTAAGATCGTGATTTCACCTCTGTCAGTGAATCCCCTCACTGAGATTCTCTGGCCTAGTCTCTCAGACAGTATCGGTGTGGGGGAGGGCGTCGTGGAGGTGGGGTGGTGGTTATCATTTCTTGCTGCTCTTAGCACAGTCTATTTAAAACCTCTGCTTTCTCCATGGAACCAATCTATTGGCCTAATGGGTTCTGTTTAGCTGTCAGTAACCCAGCTCTGTGATATTGTGGGAAATAAATAATTTGGGATGACAGCCAGTATCAGCACAGTGCTCACAGTGTATGGAGCCCAGACAAAGGGCTTGCCGTCCAGAGGAATTTCTAAATAAAGCTTCTAAATATTTATCTACCGTAATGCAGTCTTCTGATCTATCTGACTTCACCCTCATCTCACACCTCTTCCTCTCGCACTCAGTCAGTCGCTCCCCTTTCTATCCTCTCTCAGTTTATCTCCCTACACTTGCTTTCTCTCTGTTTATTTCTCTCTCACACAACCTCTCTTCACAAACTCTCTCTGTCTCCAATTGTGCAGTTGGAGAGCTTGGACTCCACAGTGGGCTGAATGGCCTCCATCCATGCCATAATAATTGAGGTTCTCTGACCCACAATAAATACTTCCTGGACAGACCTGCTGGTCCTGTGACAGGTACAGTGCACAATCACCCATTTGCTTTTCCTGCTCTTCTCTGGTGTACAGCTGCCTTGAAATGTCTGTTCAAACAAAACAGACTGAATGAAATCCGAGCAGTCGAGAAGACGTTCATGAGTATGTATTTCAATCAAGATTTAATGAAGGATGAGATTCCAGAATAACATAAGCAATGAATGAAAAACAGGGTAACACAGGACATGGCAGCTGAGTACAACATGTGTTTACAAGTAGGTCTCTTGGTATTACCAATAGATTATCGATCCAGAAATATCAGCTCCTGTTCTGTGGATCCAGGTGGAATCCCGCCACTGCAGATGGTGGAAATTCAATTCAATAATGTAAAGATATCCCTGGAATTAAGAATCTACTGATGAGAATAAAATCATTGCCGATTGTCAGAAAAAATCCATCTGGTTCACCAATATCCTGCAATGAAGGAATCTTCCATCCTCACCTGGTCTGGCTGACATGCAACTCCAGACCCAAAGCAATGTCATTGACTCTCAATCGCCCCCTGCAATGGTCTAATGAGTCATTCAGTTGTACCAATCGCTACATTGTTTGAAACAAATGAAACCGGATGGAACACTTGGCATCGAAATGGGAACCAGACAAGTCAACATTCGAAACATCAATGTAGAACCTGCAAAGTCTTCCTTACTAATATCTGAGGTCTAGTGCCAACATTGGAACAACTGCCTTACAGACACGTTAAGCAACAGCCTGACATAGACATACCCACGGAATCATACTGTAAGAAATGGGAAAATGTGTTGTTTTTCAAGGGAGTATATGATGGATCTAGGAAAGTATTAGGGAAATGTATATTTACTTTTAATGCGGATTAAAAGTACTAAATTTCATGTAGAATTATTAAAGAAATGTTTAAAACAATAGTTTCAGCAAAAAACCTAAGATTGCTGAAACATATAAGCGAGGCATTAAAAGGTACATTGTTAAGATGTATGTTCAAGAATGGAATGTACCTATGAACAATGAAAGATATTACAAAATGGAAGAAGGGAACATCAAGATACAAGTTTAGCCTTATGTCAGCACATACAAGGGGGAAAATTGCCAACTTGGAAAGAAGGGGGCAATGGGCGTGGAGTATAGATGAGCAAAGATGAAATGGTAAGAAAGATTGGGTAATGTAGGGATTGGAAGAGGTGGCCTCACGTAGCTCAAAAAGTATAACTGTGTAGTACGTTGAAATCTCTTGCCTTCAATTGCTTTCTGAAATTGGGGTCCTTTCTTGCAAGATCGTAAAATAAATTGTCTTGTTTCCAGCTTTGGTGGTCTCATATAATTTTATTGAGTTTGTTTCTTACAGATTTGAGGGCTCGTCCGGGATGCCAAGCTCCTGTCGCTCGGCAATTTCGGAAAAATCGGAGAAGGTGAACCCACCGATTTCGGCAGTCTCAACTTTCCCCCATTGCCGCGGCGGCTCGGGCGAGCGAGATCGGACTGAGAGACCCTGGAAACAAGACGTGTAGACGCGACGCGACGGGTTCAGTTGGGTAACTCTTGTGCAAAAAAAACGGGTAAGATAAAGGTCTTAAAAGAGTATTATCCCGGCGACCGGGGTAGGCAGCGGGTTTTGTTTTGTTGTCAGTCTTTGCCACGAGCAAGGCGCACTAAGACACGGTGGGTTGGTCGTGTAACTGTTATGGACTTAAGACCCACATTCACGGGCGGCCGGGATTTGCAGCAGCATTTGTTCTTTCGCCGTGGTTCTAGGTCCGCTGAGACGTAGTGTTTTGACGGGTAACTCTGATGTACACAAGACCGATCTAGATTTGTAGCGACATTTGTTGTTGTGGTCTTTGCCACGGATGAGGCGCACTGAGACGCAGCGGATTGGTCGGGTAACTCTTATGGACTTAAGGCCCGCATTCGAGCGGCCATGATTTGCAGCATTACTTGCTGTTTCGCCGCGAAGGGCACTAAGACGTGTTGGTTCGGTCGGGTTACTCTTGTTTACATAAGACACGGGTAAAGGTAAATTTCGGGCGACCAAGATTGACAACGGTTTTTGCTGTCTGGTATTGCCGCGGGATGGGGCGCGCATTCGACCAGGTAACTCTTGGGCACAGACCAAGGTATGAAAATTGACCTTTAAGTATTACCTTGGTGGTCGGTACCGTAGAGAAGTACATGGGGAATGGCAACTTACAAACATAGAGAATAAAGGTCTTTAATTGGCTAGATCAATCTAACCAGTAAGGTGTCTAACTGATTCGATCACCCAGCCATAGACCGGTTTTCAAGAGAGGAAATCCCCTTGTCATTTCTTGTCATTTTTATTTAAGTTCTGTCATCAGCAGTGGTAGGACTTGAAACAAATCACTTGAAACAATATCTTTCGTTTAATTAGCTTTGCTTCTGAAATGCATCCAGTGACATTCTTACATTCATACAGTGTCCTAATCATGAAGTAAGATCCGAGACAAGAATAATTTTGTGCTTGAAATATTTGTATTTGGAGAAATGGTCAGCAGAGAGCTTGAAACATGAAGTCTGAATTTTACCAACGTGCAGCCATTGGTTTGTTCAGCAACAGCACTGACACAGAGATGGAGTTTGGGGAGCGGGTAGTGGACAGGTTTCGTGACAGAGAGAACACGAGACATAAAGCAGTCCAGGGCAAAAAGAGATCTCGAGGTTGTGAACAGTTTTGTTCGCAGATGTTTCTGAGGTAGTGGTCTGCAATTCATGGATAATGAATGGAGACTTCAATTGAATCTGAAGACAAGAGTTTCTTTCTCTGACAATATAGATAACAGAATTTGCAACGAAGTTCAAATTTGCTTTTGCGATTAATGAATGGACAGAGGTAGAGAACGCCAACAAAAGCGAGAATAGGTTATTAGCACACCCTCAACCCCGCCCAGAATAATCATAAGCACTGCTGATGTTCGATATGGTAGAAATTCCGAATAGGGCGAAATCTTGAAATGACTCAAGGAAAATCTCCTCTCCATTGTTGTAATGTTCCAGTCTGCTATTCTCAGATTCAGATCTGTCCTCTCTCTGTCTACACAGCTGCTGATCTCTGTTCGTTTGGAGCTGATGCATCTGCTACTACAGTGGGATAGCGGACTGAATGAAGCCCCTCACCAATCGGAGAGGGAAACCCTCCACTGACACAGTTACATTGCATGGAGACTGACATTAATCACAGTCACTGAGCAAACAGTCCCAGCTTTCAATACGGCACATTCATTTCACAATATAACTGGACTGGGCTACATGTTGGCATTGCTGGCTATTGGTCAAATCTCCCATCACCAATTGCTCTAGTGAAGCCAGTTGTGAGGGAGAATGATGGGTGTTATCTTTTCATAGGCGAGATGATTTTGCTCTGTTGTCCGTTTACTATGCTGTAACCATCTCTCCCCAAATCCATCCACCCCCTCCCCCCCAAAAGAATCAAAATTAGGATGTTGTTACTGTGCTAATCTCTTCTCCACGGGAACAAACGCTAGCGAACAGACTGTCAATGGGCACAGTTGTCCTGAACATAGACAGGAAGTGTGGACTTCTCTGAATATTCCTCTCCCTGCTCTAATAAGGCGACTTTGGAACTTCCATAGGGAATATGCTTCAGTAATTAATTATTTACAAATTGAGAAAATTCTAAATGCAGTTTTATTTGCTGTAAAGCAGTATTTTTTTTAACACATTTTGGCCTCAGTCCAAAACCAAAAGCGATAATTACAATGAACTTATTCATTAAGACTTATGAATTAATAAGTCAGGTTCGAATGAATATGACATTGGCTGTGAGCTAAGGCGGATTGGGGGCAGTGGCTGCGGAGAATGCATGGGGAGACATTGATATTCCCCAATCATCATCACTCTTTCTGACAGACAGAATTAAATCTAATCCACAACAGGGAAACAGCCAACATTTGGGAGATGTAATGCTGAATGAAAATGTGATCTGAAAAGGATAATTTTAAATGTGATGAAATGAACAATATTTTATATACACACCATTTAATCTTTGGGTATACAGCCTGAGTAGGGTCACAGGACCTGAAACATTAACTTTGACTTCTCTTCACAGATATTGCCAGACATGCTGAGCTTGCCCTCTAAGTTCTGTTTTTTTTTGTTTGAGATTGATCGTATTGTTCATATCTGGCAGGATACTTACAATTAAAAGCAGACACTAATAACAAAATTTGAAGAGCTATGGGGACAATAGAGGAGATTAACAGTAGAGATATAGTCATTCCAAGCTGGAAGAGACAATGGGCTGAGTTTCCCCCACTTTTGCTATAATTAATTCTGTGATATGTAATCAAAGCCTTTGGAGAGGGTGTAGACAAGCTAGTTTAATGAAGGATAGAGTGTTCCATCATCAATACTCTATTCCTTATATCTCATGAATTTTCAGCTGGCTCTGAAATGCCTTTTCAATCAAAGTGGAGTTCCTGAGATTTACAGGATATTCAGAAAAACATTTTTTTTTTACTTTGAATCTTAAAGAGGAAACAGATTTCGGCTGCAACACAGGTGTCCCAGACACATCAACTATAACAGGAACAGAAAAGGACGACATTGTCCATAAAGAACGAAATTCAACATGGACCCCTGTCAACAAAACATGAAACATAGTGATATGGAAACATGAAATACAAACTGAAAATGGTGGAGAAACGCAACAGATGAGGAAGTATCTGCAGAGAGAAACAGAGTTAATATATCGAATATGATGTGACACTGTTCTGAAAAAGTCATATTGGAATCAAAGGTTAATTCTGTGTATCTCTGCTCAGAGGGTGCCAGGCCTGCTGTGTTTCCCTCATTCGATTTCTTTTTCTTTCTGAACTGTGACAAATTGACTGATCTGAACAATATAAGCAAAGCTGCTATCTCAGTTGAATCTCGAATAATTTGTTATGGACATTAAATGAGAAATTACAAAGTTCCTATGTTTCACAGGGCTCTAAATATCGATGACGTATTGCATTGTGAGACAAACCAATTGCGAGACACTGACTTTTGCATAGGTACATCTTGGATATTCTGTGAAGAGGTCACCCAGTCTACCTTTAGTTTCCCCAAAGTAGGGCAGCCCACAATGTGAGCAGCGAATGCAGTAGATCGGATTGTGGGAAATGTCTGTAAACGCAGCTTCACCTGGGAGGTATGTTTGGCCTCTTGGATAGTGAGGAGGTTGGAGGTAAATAGGAAATGTAACACCTCTGGCAGGAGAAAGTGATGTGGACCTGTGGTGGGGGTGCAGGAGGTGGGGGGGGTGTTGGGAGTGAATAACGAGCGGACCAGGGTGTCCTGGAGGAAGTGGTCCTTCAGAAGGCGGAAAAGGGAGAGGAGGCAAATATGTGTCTAGTGGTGGCATCTCGCTAGAGGTGGGGTAAATGCGGACTGATGATCTTTTGCATGTGAATGCTAGTGGGATGGTAGGTAAGGACAAGGGGAACTCTAACGCTGTTGCAGGCGGGAAAAAAGAGGCTGAGGGTAAAAGTGCAGGAGATGGGTCGGAACTGGTTGAGGGTCCTGTTGATAACAGTGCTGGGGAGTTCTTGGGTGAGGAAGAAGGTGGACATATCAGAGGCCACATTTTTATAGTTAACATCATCAGAAGCAATGCGATGGAGACGGAAGAACTGAGAGAATTAATTGAAGTCTTTGCAGGAAACAGGGTGTGAGGATGTATACTCCAGGTAGCTCTGGGAGTTGGTGGGTTAATGCTGGATATCAGTGACCGGTCTATCCCCAGAAATAGAACAGAGATGTCGAGGAAAGGAAGGGAGGAGTCAGAGATAGACCAGGTGAAAATGAGAGAGGGGTGCAAATTGGAAACGATTAACTTTTCCAATTTTGGAGAAGAGAGAGGAGAAGCAGCGACGAAATCATCTACCTATCGGAGAAAGAGTTGTGGATGGGGGCTGAAATAGAACTGGAACAAGGAAAGGTCGACGTACCCCATGAAGGAACAGATATAACTTGGGCCCATGTCTGTATCCATGCACCCCGTCTGTATGGCAGGAGCATGCTGAAGCAATGGGTCTGCCCAGACAGTTCTGTTCGTGGGTTTTCAGGAGCAGATAAAAGCGAACTCTGCTATCAGAGGACCATCATTTTCTGGACAGTTAGGTGGGGGTAAGTATGTCTGTGTGTTTGGGTGCGGGGGTTGAGTGCGTGAGAATCTCCAGATGAAATGTGGTCAGATTTAGTTAATAAAATAACCTGATGTTCCATGGTAGGGATATGGACAAGAGGGTGATATGTGGAGGTATCTGAGAGCTGGCACTCAGCCTCTGAAGTGTAGAACTGAGTCCACCAGACTACCGCAGCACCACTCCTATTGGCACAGGCAGAAAAACATAGTCAGGGTTGGATCGAAGCATACAGCATGCAGTCTGTTCAGAGGGTGATAGGTTGGATCGGGTGAGGGGGATACAGAGAATTTAAGACAACCAAACTCCCATGGAGCGTTCTCAATGAACAGATTGAGTTCAAGTAAACGCCAGAGGAATGGGTCCAGGGGGAGGGAGAGTGTTGGGGCTGGGCGAACGGCCTATGGGATGGGGAGTGTACTCTTGCACGAAGAAATGGACACCGAGGAGAAGACGGTGGAAAAGAAGTTCAACATTATGTCGTGCCTGAAATTCATTAAATTGGGGGCACAAAGGGTTAAAGCTGAGATATTTGCTGAGTACAGAACATTCAGCATTAGAGCGTGGAAGCTTAGGAGGGATGGTGAATACTCGACAGGAGGTGGGCTTGGGGAAGGGGATGGACTCAGATTACAGGGCATGGGTGGCAGGTGCCAGAGGCTCATAGGCATCTCTAAGTTATTCCATTTTGTGGGCCTCGTATATCTGGCGAGCATGGCGAATGAGCTGGAGAATGAAATAGAATTGGGGAACAGTGCAGCCTTGAACCAATGTGATGTGATGCTGTTGAACAGAGAAAGTGTTGATCTCAGTGGTAATGACACTGTACGACCGGTCCTCAGAAAGTAAATGATTGAAAATAATCGGAATCATTGTCTTATTGTAATGCTCTGATTTCATTGGGGTGACACTCAATAGCAAGGTCTTACTTTTCTGAGACTTTAGACCAAACTGTGAAAACAGATGTATCTTGATGTTATTAATAAGACAAATGTACCCATGGTTTTGGATGCACTAGCAAGGGCAGAGTTTATTTGTCATCCTCAATAGCTCTCGGGAAGGTGTCATTGTTCATTGAGGAAATTGCCAGCACAGAATTTCCTCTGATTCCCGTTGACCGCAGTTTCCTGAGGGTGAATGATGCTACATGAGTCAAATACAACTTTGATGGCAAGGGAAGTTGCTATGATCTCACCTCAACTGACATTAGAAAATAAGTTAAAATACTAAAGAGAAAAAGGGTAGAACACGGCATTTTGAACAATGTGATCACTGTCTTCGCAACGTTTAAGAACAAACAAATGCATGGACTTCTGATTCTGAGGAGAGGTGTTTCTATTTGGGATGAATAGTTCCACTCTCTATGGGGAAAAAAAAAACACTCTATTCACGGTGCATTGGTCAATGACAGACATAAACTATTGTCTGTTCCTATTGGGCATTGATCATCTCAATCTCATCATTCACTGCTGACCAATAGCAGCACAGAAGCCAGCAGCTCCCATCTCCCCAGTGGATAGCAAAAAGGGTAAGGGATGGCCAGTGAAAGTGGGATTAACTAGGGAATTGGTGTATTTTACAGTGGGAGTGGCAGAAGAAGGGTGTGAAGAGATATCATCAGTGGAAGAGTATGTGGCAGCAGAAGGGGTAGTGCAAGGGAAGTAGGAGTGTAAAGAAAGTGTAGGAAGGGGGAGGAAGAATGGCTAATGATGTTTTAGTGACTGGGAAAAGCTTGTTTTTGGAAAGGTGAGGTTGGGTAAAAACCACCACTGTTAATAAAAATTGGGAACTGATTCAATTGAAAATTGAGATTTGATGTAGTTCTTTTTCTATCACTTGATTCTTTATCAGATTGTACATTCACTCTATAGTTTAGTATCTCCATCAAATGCAGGTAACGTGTTTTCTTCTCCCCTGATGTTGTATATCAACATTTTTGAATTTTTTAACAGTATGTATTTGCTTCCAATTCAAGGTAGACATGAGAATATGATTTCATCTCCTGCAGTTTGTCCATAACGTAGAATTTAATTGAATATTTATCCTCATCACATTAGCTGATTCAAGCAATGAGTCTGTGTCCATCCTGCAGATGAAAAATTTCTCAGTTCTGACTATTGTTACAAAGCACAGTGCCACACAAAAGGGTAATGTTCCAGTGCAAGGTGCCAAAACCGTAGTTCACCCTAAATTAGTTACAAGCTTTATGAATAAGACATGCCGAGGGACAGAGTGAAAAAGGTGAATTTAACTTTGTGTCAAAAATGGCATTTGCAGCACTCTCATAATCGGTGTTAACTACATCACTCTGTGAATTCCCAAAAATGATCTGTTACATTACTCAGATCCTTTAACATATTAATCTGAATTATTTTCTTTCCCATCATAACATCTTCTATGCTTGGAGTGAATGTTTTTTCCTCTGTTTTTCGCCCTGACCATGATTAAGACCTCGGTCGTGTCAGTGATGCCAGCCTTATGTCGTTTCAGAGCCAATGAACTTGTGCACTTTGCGTTTTTATTCACTTCCTAATGTACAGCACTCTCTGCTGGACAGGGCGTTTGAGCAGACTCGACACATG
This sequence comes from Chiloscyllium plagiosum, assembly GCF_037043375.1. NCBI lineage: Eukaryota > Metazoa > Chordata > Chondrichthyes > Orectolobiformes > Hemiscylliidae > Chiloscyllium > Chiloscyllium plagiosum. The sequence continues at coordinate 35,620,490 of NW_028270188.1, read as the reverse complement.
TCTTTGGAAAATGTTCAAAAACAGAAACTGCTGAAGAAACTAAGGAGGTCTGGCTGCATCTTGTGGAGTGAAAGCTGAGTTCATCTTTCGTGTCCAGTGACCCTTCGACAAAGCTCTCATTTTCTACAGCAATTTGTGCATTTTATTTCTAGTATTCATAGTTATTTGGTTAATTGAAAATTTGTGCTGTGCCTATTCATTTCTGGAGAAACGTAGTAGGTCTGGCAGCATCTGCAGAGACAGAGAAACAGAGTTAGCGTTTCAAGTCCAGTGTGACCCTTCAGAACTGAAAATGATTGGAAACTGGGCCTTTTTGTTCCTTGCCAGAGGTGGGGGGTAGATAACAGGGAAAAGAGAGTGTGACAACAGATAAACAGACTTTTAGCAGTGGTGAAAAGAGAAGATGGTATAAAATGAGTTTAAATTAAGATGTGAATGGGGGAAAGGGGTTCTCTCTATTGAGTGCAAGATAAAGAAGACACAACTACATAAGGTCATTCGGAGGCCAGGAGGGAGAATGTTGAACATGTGGTATTATATAGATCTGGCGAGAGATACATTTTCACTGTAGAGATCACTGCCATCAGGCAAAGGAATTCAGGTGCTTGCCGGGTTATTGGCAGTAGTAAGATTTTCATGCTGCCTTAGTATTGTAACATAAAAAAGAAAACAAATAACAGTATAAAGTTTGGGCTGAGCATTGTTTCCCTGCCACTTCTAACATTGTTTCAAATTTACTGTGCTGATCTTTAAATGCTTGTTCTTGAAGTTAGTATCAGATGGTTTGGAGGAGGTTGAGGGGTGACATTATCGTAATTTACAAAATCAGGGGAGGTTTGGGCAGGGTGAAAAGCCGAGGTCTTTTGCACAGAATAGGAAAATCAAATCAGAGAGCCATTGGTTTATGGTGGAAGAGGGAAGATTTAAAAGGGAGGAAGAGGGAACTGTTTTTTGCACAGTGTGACGTGTTTATGGAATGAGCTGCCAGAGGAAGACTGGCAGATGCAAGTACAGCTCCAACATTTAAAAGACATTTGGACGAACATGTGAATGGGGGCCGTTTAGAGGCATATGGGCCAAATGCAAGAAGATGGGAATAGTTTAGTTTGGAAAACCTGGCCGGCATGGACAAGTTGGACCAAAGATTGTGCTTGTATGCGCTATGACTGTATGAATATAGAAAGCGAAGAAAAGGGAAGAAAAGATGTGATGTAAGTAAATTGGCAAGAAATGTGCAAATGGGAGGGATTACATAACTATGAATCTTCTTCATTTCCTCTTGAAAAAAACTGAATCAAGCCAGTAAGGCTCGACTTTCCATGTGTAATACCAGATCTATAATCAGTCATTCCATTTCGAAGTAAATGTACATCCTATCCCTCAGAATCCCCATCAACATCACACCCACCATTGATGTCAGGCTCACCGGTCCATCATTACCTGGCTTTCAGTCACGATTTCCTTTTCTCGTCCGTCTCCACAAGGGGGTACAGCAAATGCTAAATGTAAACAAGTTCGTTGTATGACAAATAATACAGGGCTCACACTGAATCAGCGTCAGTGTTAGGAATAAATCAAGCAGATATTTTAATCTGCTAAAATTAAGCATATGACCAAAACAGGATTACTCGATCATTGATGGAAAGAGGAATCACAAACAGTTTAGATACTGCAAATATGGGTAGCAATGTTTCCCTTTCTAAAAATACTGACAAACAGATTTCTGTTATGTTTCCCCGCCCCCCCCCCTCCCCCCCCTTTCTTCTTAAAGTCAGTGATCAGTCCTTTCCGTTTGCCGGATTAGAGAGAGAGGTCATTATCAACTGATCAGGCAACAGACAGCTAATGAGGCATGTCATGCAATGACTTCTGGAAGTCCAGGTATCACATATCCACCTGGCTTGTCGCATTTAAAAAGAACCTCAGACAAATAATTCAAACACAATGTATCCTCCATTAAATCATTTGGACTGCGATGGATTGTAGTTTGACATTGAACATCTCCTGATATTAATTCCTTACTAACATATTCTTACAATTTCCCTTCATTCACAAAATGTGACTCGCCTGTTTTTCTTTTCCGCTACAAGCTGTTTTTTATAATTTCTTCCCTTTCCATAAACTCTACGTTCTTTTTCAATTCCTGTGTAACAGGTACAAGGCTATGACAGATCTGCTCTGATTGCTGGGTCAGAGACATGAGTGGTTGTATAGCCTCATTCTGTTCCTGGTCTACACAATCGATGGGCTGAATATCCTTCCTGGTGTTCCTATTTGCAGTCACTGTGGGCTAACTGCCTTCCTGGCGCTTCTACCTAAGGCTTGATGGCCGGAATGTCAGTGGTCAGACCTTTGAGTATCGAAAGTGGGACGTCACGGAGGTTGTACACGACATTGGTGAGGCCTCTTCTGGAATACTGTGCCCAGTCTAGTCGCCCTGCCAGCTCATTACATAAGCGCAACACCCTCTGAATGACAATGTTGCGTTTAGATCACATTTGCGTTTTCCCCGTTTCCCCTTAAACTTATGCGCGCTAGTTTTGGATTCCCCTATCACTACACCCGGCCAATACCTGGCCGCTCGTTCGCGGGGCGGCACTGTGGCTCAGTGTTTAGCGCTGCTGCCTTAGGGCACCAAGGCCCCAGGTTCGAATACCGCCTCCACATTCTCTGGGTGGAGTCTACATCTTTTCCCCGTGGCTGCGTGGGTTTCCTCAGGTTGCTCCGCTTTCCTCCCACAGTCCAAAGACGTGCAGGTCAAGTGAATTGACCACGCTAAGTTGCGAGGTGCAATCGTCTGAGGGAAATGGGACTGTGTGGGTTACTCTTCGGAGGGTCGATCTGGACTTGTTGGGCCAAATGGCCTGTTTCCACACTGTTTAGAATCTAATCTTATTCTAACAATTGCAGAAGGCAGGAAGGGAGAGAGTGGAGATCTATAGACCAGTTAACTTGCCACACACAGCAGGGAGCCTGTTGGAATCAATGATAAATAATGTGATGTCGGTCATTCAGAGAGAAATAACAAACTGCAAGAGCATGATTCTGCAGTTATGTACGGGCAGTTATAATTTTCGACATTTTTGTTTGAAGATATCACTTGAAGACAAAAACAATGGAGAACCAATGAATATGATTTAGTTGGATATTCGGGAGGAATTTTAAAACAATACACACAGTAAGTTATTCGAAACGATTGAAACAATGGGTATTGAGAGGAACATGTGCAAATGGGAAGGTTAAAGTTAGGTTTGCTTCATTGAAAGGGAATCAGATAAAGAGTCACCCTGACTGAAACCGTTAGGTTGGTTTCTCTCACAGATGTTGTCTAACCCGCTGTGATCTCCAGCATTTGTTGTTTTCAGTATAAATTCTAGCATCTGCAGTAATTTACTCATAATACAAGTCAATATGCCTTGCATCACATACAAAGTGTTATAATTCGGGTATTATGTATAGTTTTGGTGTCCTGATCTAAGGAAGAATAGACTGACCAGATATATTGCATGGGGATTCTGCAGATTAATCCCTCAGATGGCTAGATTATCGAATGAAGGAACTCGGCCAACGAATGAGTAATAATCTTAATGAAAACGAGAAAATTCAAATAGAGGGGACTGACCAACGCAGAGACATGGTGAAGTGTGAGCAGACAAGATTGGGGAGAACCGCTAGGTATGCCACAAGGATATCAAGCTGAATAATATTACCAGGGAACAATTAGAACCCATCAGAAACCCAGAGGACAATCTGTGTGTGAAGCTGGTGGACACTGATAGATTGTCACATAAACACTTCACATCTGTTTTACATGGGAGAAGATGGCTTCAGAACAGAATTCGAGAATATGAACTGGCAAACTTTTGAGAAGACTGATATAAAGTGTCATTTGGGATTTATTGTTTTGTCTGATATAAAACTGGACATGTGATTCGGATGACTTTTATTGCCCAGGTTGCTGTTGGAGACTGCGGAGGAACGGCTCTGTCCAATTTCTTTTAAATCGAACCTGGTCACAGGAGAGATACTGGAGATATGGTTTCACTTTACAGAAAGAGTGGTGGAATTAGACCAGGGAACGATAGAACAGTAAGTATCATTTCCCTGTTGGGGAAACGATTGGAGAAATTGGGAAGGAGACAGATTCATCTCCAGTTTGAGAAGCAATATTTGATCATGCATAGTCAGCAGGGCATTATCAGAGGGAAGTCATACCGTATGGATTTGATTGAAATGTTTCAAGGAATTCATTTAATGGGCTTCACATGTACCATATTTACAAGTCCTTTGACATAGCCCCACATGTGAAACCGATCAATCAAGTAAAATCTCACGACATCAACGATAACTTTCAAGTTATATAAAAAAAAACAATGTCTGAGTGACAGGAAGGAGAGGGTGATTCTGGAAGGCTGCTTGTGTCTTTGGAGACAAGTGTAACCCGTTGTAACACAGAGATCAATGGTGTATTTCTTATTATTTATGTTATTTATAAATGGTGTAGGTGTGAATGTGGAGGGATTAGAGTAAGTGTGATAAGTAAGTGTAGTTTTGACAGTGAGGAGGAAGGTGCTTCACTTCTGTCTTCACAGAAGAAAACAAGCCAAGAACAAATCTTCCCAGCAATACTTTGAACCATAAGCCAGGACGGGCAAAAAAGGAATGGATTGAAGTTCGTAAATAAACAGTTTAGCGGAAACTACTGGTATTGGAAATAAAGGGTATTAGCAAAGTCAACATTGACTTATGGAATGCAAATCGCCTTTGAGAAACTGACTCTCTGATACATTATAGAGATGTACTGGATGCAGTAAACTTCGGTTTTCAGAAGGGTGTTTGATAAAGTCCTAAGCTAAGTGTGCAAAATCAAATCTTGTGGAATGTGGCAAATGCATGAACATGGTATTAGAATGCGAGAGCTGACAGGAAACAGAGTATAGAATTAATGGTACCCCTTTTTCGTGTTGGATGTATCGTGGGGTATCACAGGGAATGGGCCTTGGGCTCCAGGTATTCCCAATATATCACAAACATTGGATTGTCAGAATCAAATGCAATATTCCCAAGGCTGCTGACAGCACTTAATGATGCTGGATTGTGAGTTGGTGGGGAGGTTGTAAAGAAAAGCTCCAAGGTGACTGAGACAAGTGGGGTGAATGGGAAAATACGTGACATGTGGAAAGAAATATGGTACATGTGATGTTGTGCACTTATAGGGACCAAAAGAACACCGGAGGCAGTATGGGGAAGACATTTACACGCTGACCAGTGTACACAGAATGGGTGTACACTGGGTAGCTGCAACATTGAAAAGGATCTGCATCTCCTTACACACCAGTTACTGAAAGCAATATTGCAGTAGTAGAAAACTGTTAGAAATGTCTGAGCTGCCTCAGACATTCAGGGAGTCTGAGGACTTGGAGACTCAATTCTCCATGGAACATGGGGAGGCTAGTTACACCATCTGGGTCTGCAACGTGACCAACAAATGGAGCAGAGGCTGCAGAGCGGGGAAGCTCTGAAACTCGAGTGAGTTTGAGGAAAGGTTCCTGTCATACCTTTCTGTGTCTTAACGTGGACGCACACACTCACTCTCCCCTTTACACACAGTCACACTCACAGTGTCTCTCTCTCTCTCACACACACACCGCTACCCCGCTGCCCTTTCCACACCCTCCGCACACAAACACACGTTCTCTCACACGCACACACATATAAATCTGCAGTTTGAATTTGGATTTGCAGATTTCTATTTCAGGATGCATTATATTTTGTTCAAAAAGCACACAATTTCCAGACAATGTGGTATTTTATAAACTCCTGCTTTGGAAATCAAATAAGCCAGACTCCAGGTGAATGCACAGACAGACTCCAAACAAGACCTCAAGCCAAAAACACGTTGTCTGACCAGAGGTGTCACCTCCTTTGGATGGATAATACCTGAAGGTATATTGACACAGTGACTTGAAAGAAATTCTGGGATTTGACGTTAATCAGTAAAAACCTGCATTTCCAATTTAACTGAATAAAGTTTTAAGAACCAGCTTCGGTGCTATCAATTCATGCGCATGTGTTGTACACCCCTTTGATCTTTTCCTTATAAATACTGTGTCTAAGATCAAGGCTGAATGTGTTCCTTGTCTTTCTACATTACAGTCTCCACGGGATCAATGTCCTCTTCCGTTACTGACCAGTCCGCGCAAGGTCTGAAGTTATCCCCCAGTTGCTGTGGAACGGTTTAGCGATTTATGGAATCTTGCAGCTGCAGTACAATATTTCGAGGAGCTGAAATGTCTCCTTACATCCCTCCATATAGGCTGGAGATACTGAACTGTCCCCTCCAATATCCCTGAAATGAGATAGAAGGTGTGATTGATCTTGAGGTAACGACCACAATTCGATTATGTTTACTTTAGTGATGAAAGGGATCGGTACAGAAAGCAGGGCAATATTTTTTGATGGCAGGAAGGCAATTATGATGATCTTGGGCAAGATTTTGTCTGCATAGAGTAGGGAAGGAAGCAGCAGGGGATGGGCACAATTGAAATCTGGAGCTTATTCAATGAACAGCTACTGTGTATCCTTGGTAATAATGTATCTATCAGGCATGGAGGATGTTGTCGAGCGAGGGAGTTGTCATTTACTGAAGAAGTTGAATCTCTTGTCAAGAAGAAGGATTATGTTAGGATGAGATGTGCAGGCTCGGTTAGTGAACTTGAGAGTTACAAGTTCGTCCTTAAGATAGAGCGAAGAAGAGCCAGGATGGAAAATGATACGTCATTGGCAGATAAGCTCAAGGAAAACGCTAAAGTTTTCTATCGTTATATCAGGAATAAAATAATGAATAAAGTAAGATTAGGGCCAATCTGGGATAGCAGTGGGAAGTTGTGTATGGAGTCTGACGAGATAGGGGACACATTAAATAAATATTTTTCATCAATATTCATTCCAGACAAAGAAAATGTTGTCGAGGAGAATATTAAGAAACAGGTTACAAGTCAAGATGGGACTGAGGTTCACATGGAGGAGTTGTTAGCAATTCTGGAAGGTCTGGAAATAGATAAGTGCCCTGAGCCGGATGGGATTTATCCTTGGATTCTCTGGGAAACCAGTGAGGAGATTGCAGAGCCTTTGGCTTTGTTTCGCATGTCGTCATTGTCTACAGTAATATTGCCAGAAGACTGAAGGATAATAAATGTTTTTCCTTTGTTTAAGAAGGGGAGTCGGGAGAGTCCTGCTTTATATATATATACATAGACGAATAGCCTTACTTCAGTTCGGGGTAAGTTTTGGAAAAAGGTTAGAAGAGATAGGATTTTTAATCATCTGGAGAGGATTAAGTTGATTAGGAATAGTTAACCTGGCTTTGTGAATGTTACGTCATGCCTCCCAAACTTTATTGAGTTCTTTGTGGTGGTGATGATGGATGAGGTATGGTGATATAGTGCATACGGATTTCAGTAAGGCGTTTGATAAGGTTCCCCACAGTAGGCCATTGCACAAAATACAGATGCATGGGATTGAACGTGATTTAGTAGTTAGGATCAGAAATTGGTTAGCTGATAGAAGACAGAGGGTAGTGGTTAATGGGAAATGTTCATCTTGGAGTTCAGATAATGGTGGTGTACGACAAGTATGTGTTTTGGGCCACTGGCATTTGCCCCACTATTTGGCAGTGTATGTGGATGTGTTAGTAAATTTATGGATGTTGCAATAATCGGTGGAGTTGTGGACAGTGCTGAAGTATGTTTCAGGTTACAGAGACATAAGCTGTAGGTCTCGGCATAGAGGTTTCAAGTGGAGTTTTATTAGGAAAAGTGTGAGGAGATTCACTTTGGAAGGAACAACAAGAGTAAGGAGTACTGGGCTAGTGGTAAGATTCTTGTAGTGAAGATAAGCAGAGAGGTCTCCGTATCCATGCACATAGATTCCTGAAAGTTGCTACCGAAGTTGATTAGCTTGTTAAGACGGCACACCGTGTGTTAGCTTTTATTGGACGAGGGAATGGGTTTCGGAGTGTCGAGGTCCTGTTGCAGATGTACAAAACTCCAGTGCAGCCACACTTGGAGTAATGCACGAAGCTCTGGTCACAGCATTATAGGAAGCACGTGAAAGCTTTGGAAAGTGTTCATTGAGATTTTCTGGGATGCTGCATTGTATGCAAAGCAGGTCTTACGAGGAAAGGTAAGAATTTTGAGGGGGTTTTCATTAGAGATAAGAAGGTTGAGATGTGTCTTACGTGTGTCACATAGGAAAACAGACGGGTTACATCAGGTGGACAGTGATAGACTTTTTCCACGGATGATGATGGCTAGAACGCGGGGATACAGATTTACATTGAAGGGTGATAGATAAAGGGCAGATGTGAGATGTAGTGTCTATATTTAGGCTTTAGTAGGGGCGTAGAATGAATTGCAACAACAGTCGTAGATTTGGCAACTGTCATGACATTTAAATGGCCATCAGATAAGCGCAAATATAATAATGTAGGATAGATAGGCTTCACATTGATTACACAGGTCGGCGCAACATCGAGGGATGAGGAGCCTGTACTGCGCTGTAATGTTCTATGTTCAATGTTCTGCTGTTTCCATACATCAGAAACACGACTTAATTATCTCCTCCTGTTCACATAAAGATTGCAAACGATCTTGCCACTCTCTCCTGTTCGTGTGTAACAGACTCCATGGGCTGAATACCCTTATCCTCGTGTGACGGATTCAAGTCACTTTCTTGCCTCTTCTAATGCTTGTGTTGCAACACTGAGAAGACTGTCTGGTCTCATGCTGTTGTCGCGTAGCAGGATAAAGGTGCTGCATCGTCTCTTATGGATCCTGTGTTGCAGTGTGGAGGGGTTTACTGGCCTCTTCCTGAAACGGTGTATCAACATCTATGAACTCATCAGTCTCCTGATCACCTGCTGTAAAAGTGTTAAATAATCAACTTCTGCTGTTCCTGTGTTCCAGTCTCGAGAAGTGGAGCACAACCCTGGATTTACTGTGCAATAACATTTGGTTGCTGAGTCTTATAACAAGATCATCGGTCATTCTTGTAAACTTTAATACGTATTGAATCAGAATGCTTCTTCTTCCCTCATATGTTAACATAGCACTGTGGTTTAGTTGTTTAAAGTGCTTGCTTAGTAAACAGTGTGTTCTGATTTTCAAACACGAGCCTGCAACTCACATTAACCATGCCTTGTTAAACTTCTCTCAAATGCCATGATGTCGTTCCATAAGCTTGTTGTTCCATCCCCATAATGTGGAATGAGCCAGCTACTGGCTGAAGGTGATTCCAATGTTTAAAAGAAACAGAGTTCCCACTCCTGTTGCCAGGATTTGCTCCTCATCAGAGAATGTTCTGTTCAGTTAAGGTGATGGCCTACTGTTACTATCACTTCCTTTATGCAGCCAGTGAAGCAGTAATATCCTCAGGGTCTGGTTTCCGATTTTGCGTATGTGTTCAATTCAGTGTGGTCGCGTGGTCAAACAGGCTAAAGTGCAGGTAATATACTGTAATGTGAGCATTCTGACCGCTGATAGTGAGTCATGTTGAATTTTGGTGTGATTGAGTTCTGTTTAAGTTGAACAGAACAAGCCATTATCTGTTTCTTGCCAAGTGATCCATGATGCAACACAGGATAGAAGCTTTATTGCATTAGCGGCCACAATGCGTTTCTGTATTGTAGTGGTCATCGTGTTCAACATTCATGTGAAAGTTCCCTGGACGGAAAGAAAATGCTGCGTTGCTGCTTCAATGTGCAAGAAAGTTGCGCTGCTGATACTGGGTAGCTCAATGGTTAGCACTGCTACCTCACGTTACCAGGAACCTGCGTTCAAATCCTGCCACAGGTTACTCGCTATGTGGAATTTGCACGTTCTCCCCATGTCTGCAAGGGTTTCTGCTGGCTGTTCCAGTTTCCACCCTTGTTCCCAAAATATGCGAAATGGATAAATTGGCTTTGCTAAGTTAGCCATAATATCTGGGGATGTAGAGGCTACATTCATTAGTCATAGAAAATGCAGGGTTACAGATGTTGTATGGTGTGCGTGCGTGCGTGGGTTGGATAGGACGGCCGTCACAGGATCATAGAGTCATAGAGATGTACAGCATGGAAACAGACACTTCGGTCCAACCCGTCCGTGCCGAGTAGTTATCCCAACGCAATCTCTCCCACCTGCCAGCACCCGGCCCATATTCCTTCAAACTCTTCCTATTCATATACCCATTCAAACGCCTCTTAAATGTTGCAATTGTACCAGCCTCCACCACTTCCTCTGGCAGCTCATTTTCTACACGTACCACCCTCTGCGTGAAAAAAGTTTCCCCTTAGGTCTCTTTTTATATCTTTCCCCTGTCACCCTAAACCTATGCCCGCTAGTTCTAGACTCGCCTTCCACAGTGAAAATACTTTGTCCATTTATCCTATCCATGTCCCTCAAAATTTTGGAAACCTCGATAAGGTCACCCCTCAGCCTCCGACGCTCCAGGGAATACAGCCCCAGCCTGTTCAGCCTCACCCTATACCTCAAATCCTCCAACTCTGGCAACATCCTTGTAAATCGTTTCTGGACCCTTTCAAGTTTTACAACATCTTTCCGATAGGAAGGAGACCAGAATTGCAAGCAATATTCCAACAGTGGCCTAACCAATGTCATGTGCATCCGCAACATGACCTCCTGACTCATGTACTTAATAATCTGACCAATAAAGGAAAGCATACTCAACGTCTTCTTCACTATCCTATCTACCTGCGACTCCACTTTCAAGGAGTTATGAGCTTGCACTCCAAGGTCTCTTTGTTCAGGAACACTCCCTCGGACCTTATCAATAAGTGTATAAGTCCTGTGAGATTTGCTTTCACAAAATGCACCTCTCATTTATCTGAATTAAACTTCCTCTGACAGTTCTCAGTCCATTTGGCCCATCTGGTCAATATCCTGTTGTAAACTGAGGTGACCTTCTTCGCTGTCAACTTCACCTCCAATTGTGGTGTCATTTTCAAACTTACTAAGCGTACCGCATGCAAATCATTTATGTTAATGACAAAACGTACAGGACCCAGCACCGATCCTTGTGGCACTCCACTGGTCACAGGCTTCCAGTCTGAAAAACAACCCTCCACCACCACCCTCTGTCTTCTATCATTGAGCCAGTTCTTTATCCAAATGGCTAGTTCTCCCTGTATTCTATGAGATCTAACGTTGCTAAACACACTCCCATGGGAAACCTTGTCGAGCACCTTACTGAAAGTTTTGAGTGGATGGGCCAAACGGTTTGCTTAGACACTGTGTGGATTCTATGATTAACACCTTCAGCGAAGGCAGTCCGCATATTTTTAAGCAAAAAAAAAAAACCAACCAGCAGACAAAACACGTCCACAAATCATAACAACTCTCCATGACATCACAGACACCTCGGAAATGATTGCCACATTATTCAGAACTCTTAACATTATTGTCGCCCATAAACACACAGGCAGACTAAAACAGCAGCTAATGGACTTATACGGACACAAAACAAAATTTATGTCATGTACAAAATACCTTGCAAAGAACTGTAACAAACACTACAAAAAACAAGTCATAAAAATATCCACTAAGGTGCATGAACGATAACTGGATCAAAAAAAGACATGAACCACTCTCACTAGAATCCTTACATACAGGTGAGCAAGGGCACTACTTCGACGGGGACAACACATCCATCCGGGACAAGCCAAACAGAGACACGCACGCGAACTCCGAGAAACATGGTATTCCAACTGGAATTCTATCAGCAAATATGCTCACTGGAATTCCATTTTGCACGCCCCTGAGGAAAAGATAAGGAAGTAGTATCAACACAGGAAATGACATCACCAACTCAAGGATACCTAAACACACAAATAGAAAGCAGGCCAAGTCAAGCAGCGCTTCATCTGTAGGCTCACTGATGATGTTACCTCGTATGGCGACGAAGCGCTTGAAAATGAATCTAACATCTCAGCGAACAAAACTGGATCTATGAGCACAAATCAGTAGAGGGAACAATATCTGAGTTTACGCCAAAATTGTTTACTCAAGGAGGAGATTAAATCTGTACACACGACTCCAGGCGTGTTCTCACTAAACGCCTGTACAACAGCAACAACACTTTGCCAGACTCAAAAAGCTGCCCAAATAGCGTCCAGCAGTCTCAGATGTCTGGGAGAATGCACAGCATTGTTGCATGTTCATTGTCCTTCTTTACTCCACGAGCATAACGGAAGACCTGATGAAAATGATTAACAAGCACGTTTGAGAAGAGCAGATAAGGTGTGGCGACAGAATATCAATACTGAGATATGCCTCGTGAAACATTGTGCCTGAACATACCATTAATCTCCCCAGAACCGACGTCGCTCAGACTCCACAGACTATGATAAGGTGGAACTTAGGAACAGCAAGTCGAAGCAAACATTAATGGGAGTATTACGTCAAAGTCAACATTGTGATGCAAGTGTTGGTTATGCGACACAACAGCGAATTAAAAATGCAAGATTATGGGTAATGCAGCAATGATGGAGACATTCAAGCTGCATCTGAACTATGTCAACCCAAGCGAATGTTAATGCGGCGGGAAATGAGTTTCATGAGTTTGTACAAGCTAGTTTCCTTTCACAATATTTTGAGCATCGAGCTCGAGATCAGAATATTTTGGAATTCGTTTTGTGTGATCAGAGGAGCTAATTGGAAATCTTGCAGTAAAGGACCTTTTGGGAATAGTGATCTTAATATATAGAATTTTACATGACGTCTGAATACAAGCCAGTATTATTTCTTAAATTACATGTACATATTGGAGTCATGCAAGCCATGATGAAGTGAGGAACAAGTTCGGTTAGTGAATTTGAAAGGTAGATGAAAAATATTGAATGGAAGGCAAGTAACGTCTGTTTTGTAGAAACACTATAAAGTATATTTCCTCCAAGGTGCAAATAGCAAAAGGGAAAGATGATTCATCCATGGTTAACCAAAGAAGTTAAAAATTGTACGAAGTCAAGTAAAATGGTTCAGAAAAACACCAGATATTGTGGATTCATTGGAACAAAGGGTAACTAAGAAACTGATAAGAAAATTAAAAAGAGATCAAGAATGCAAAGTAACACAAACCTAAAGACTGATGATAAACGTCTGTCAATATTTGAAAGGAAAATGCAAGTAAGGTCAGGTTAGGACCAATGAAGGCGTGGGCAGAGATGAGAGAAATTACTGGAAAAGTAACGAGTTATATTTTGTAGGTCTTCATGGATAAAGGTACAGAACGTCTCCTAGAATCACAACGTGAACAAGGGTCTTTTTTCACTAAAGACTAAAATCATTAATATCAGTGACGAGCTATTGTTTGAAAATAGTACAGGATTGAGGACTCATTAGTCTGACAGACCAGATGTACTTCATACTGAAATTTCAGAGAAAGCAGCAACACACCGATTGATTGCATTGAGGATCACTGCATTATCCCTATTCACTTTGAAAAGTTATAAATGCCTTCCAAACATTTAAGAAGAGAAGAATAGTGAGAGTGAGAACGATAGACGAGTTAACTTGTCATCCACAGTAGGGAATCAATTGGAATCTATTATAACGAACGTGATATTGGTCAGTTAGAATATTATAGTAAACTTCTAGAAAATGATTCTGCATTTCCGAACGGAAAGTTATAATTTTCAAACTTATTGCTTGAAGGTATTTCTTGTAGACATAAACAATAGAGCAACAATGGATGTCATGCAGTTGGACGTTCAGGAGGACTTCTTAACGAATTCGCGGGGTCAGTTATGACAAAATATTGAAGCAATGGTTACTGGGAGGAGCATGTGCAAATGGGAAGGTAAAAGTTCGGCTTGTATTTACTTAAAGGGCATCAGAATGTCGATGATGAAGAGTCTTCCGGTCTGGAAGCGTTAGCTCGCTCTCTGTCCATGGATATTATCTGACGCGCTGTGGTCTCCAGAATTATTGTTTTCAGTACAAATTCCAAAATCTGCAGTGATTTACTCTTACGAAAAGGAAATCTGTCCTGCATCGCTTACAGAGTGTTGTTGAGACTCTACCAGGACTATTGTATAAAGTTTTGGTGTCCTGAACTAAGGAAGCATACACTGACAAAATATACTGAATGTTCATTCTAAACATTAATCCCAAAGATGGCAAGTTTGTCTGATGAGGGAACTCGGCCAACGCTCCCTCGAGTTTCCACGAATGAGATTTAACCTTAATGAAACAGAAACATTTCTCAAAGAGGGAACTGAGTAACAAAGGGACATGGAGAAGTAGGATCATGCAACATTGGAGACAACACCAAGATATTCCACGTGGACATCAAGCAGTATAATATTACCAGTTATCAATTAGAGCCCATCGGATGGGAAGGAGACAATCTGTATGTGAAGCTCTGGAAAATTGATAGAATGTTTTAGGAGGTTCTTCCCGCGTGTTTTATTTGGGAGAAGGAAGATACTGATACACACCTCGAGAAGATGGACTGGGAAGCTCTCGAGCGGATTGATATAAGATTCAAGCGGGGTTTGATGGTTTTGGCTGGTATAAACTTGGACAAATGGTCCGGATGAGTTTTATCCAAGGCTGCTGTTGGAAATAAGGGAGGAAAGCTCCTGACCAATATTTTTTTCAGTAGAATCTGATCAAAGGAGTGTAGCCAGAGGAGATACGTGGTTAGGTCGGACGGGTGGGTCAGATATACCAGTGAACTATAGACCAGTGAGTATTAGAGCAACGTTAGAGAAAATATTAGAGAAAATATGAAAGGAGAAAAATTGATCTCCATTTGATCTCCATTTGAGCAGGGATAGTCAGCATGGCTTTATCAGTGCGACGTCATGCCTGATGAATTTTATTGAAAGTAACGTGGATTATCAAAGGGATAACTCCTTCGACCCCAGCGATTCACAACATATATGGAACATTTGGCTCAGTGAATCAAAAGCATTATTGACAAGCCTGGTGATGGTCCTGAACGATGTCATATTGTGAATGGCTGAGGAGGATGTAAAAATGCTCCAAGATGATTGAAACAAGTGTAATGAACGACAACGTCGTGGCAGATGGAGAGCAATGTGGGTAGATGTGAAGTTGTGTACGTTGCTGGGAAATATCAAAATGCAGCCTATCATTTGAAAAGGATTGGTTAAAAATGTCGATCTATAAAGGGATGCACCCTCTTTTGTTTTTGTTTTCTAAGGTGTTGACCTCCTATGTCCATGCAGGTCCGTGGGTTGTGAAGCCAGAAGCCAATGCTGGGAATGAAATTGACAGGCTGGTCACAGGACATGGACTCACCAAGTGGGTAGTCGTGATATTGAAAAGGATCTGGTTCACCCTGTATACCAGTCACTGAAAGCAACATTAAAGGAGCAGAGAGTGTTTATGAAGATATATCATGTCTGTTCTTGATTTCAGGGAGATTTGAGTACAGGAGTAAGTGCAGAAATAGAGTGCCTTAATGAGAAGCCATCTCGAACATTGTGCAGTATTACTCGCAGTTTTTGGTCTCCTTCCCGACGAGAAGTACTAACGTAATATTGAGGGAGTCCAGCGCTGAAAAATCAGACTGATCTGTAGGATGATAGACTTGTTGTGGAAGCAAAGTTTGGGTCGACTGTGCCTCTGCTCCATAGGGTTTAGTAAAATCAGTGGAGAGCACAGTGAAACATATTAAACACTGACAAGGTGACACGGATTGTAATCAAGGATGACAATTCCCCTTACTGGGTCGACTAAAACAATGGGCCACAGTATGAGGTACAGGCAGGTCATTCTGCATTGAGATATGAATAAATGTCTGCACTAATAGGCTGGTGAAATTGAGGAGGTTTCTCCCACATGCGACTGAAAAAGCAATGGCACTGAATATAAGTTAAGGTTTTTAGATACTTCAGGGATAGAGATAGAGCAGGACTATTATGTGAAGAGCGAGACTCAAACATTATTATGTTGAACGGTGGAGCAAATCAATGGGTCGAAGGGACTGATAAAGTTAATACTTAATATTTTACCAATGTTTAATCACATTAAGGGATGTGTACGTTGTCGGGGAAAAGTGCTTTAGGGAGATGCTCAAACATGAACTAGAATGGGAGAGTTTGAATGTGTTGAATGACTTATTCTTTTCCCATTGTTTCTGGGCAGTCTTTGGGAAACTCTGTAAAATTGTCACAAGCTCTCAGATGTTAGGAAACATGTTGCTGCAGGTCTGCAGGACCGTGCTTACCTTTCCCTTTTCCAAATCCGAGTTTGTCTGACCAAACGGATGTTCTGGCCGGTTTTATCCCTTAAGATCTCGAAGCAGTTTGATATCATTTAGTTTCTTGCTTGGCTGTTTTAGAGACCATTGAAGAGTTTGCCACATGTTTGTGTGTCTGGAGTCACTTAGGCCAGACCTTCCAGAAAGTACACTGGGGAAGCAAATTGGTGTTTACAATTGACATTGTTTTCAGGGTCACTCTTACTGACGCCAGATTTTACATGTCGATATTTCATTAATTTGTTTTCTTACGTCCACCAGCTGACAGAGCATTAGCCAGCTCTTGAGTAGTAATCTAGTGGCATTTCCACAACAGCACCATCTCCACATGGAGACCTTTCGGAAACCACACTGATGAGATTTTTACTGTGTTGATTGACAATTTGACTATCGTGATGGGACTGAGGGTCTAGCAATTGAACAGATTGTAATTAATCTCCTCTTAGGGGACTGTATAGATGAGTAGTTGTCCACATTGCCAGGTCGATGTCAGAGTTTAGCCTGGAATGAAACAGCTTCCCCAGGGACACGGCGAGTTGTGCGGCACAGCTGTTCAGTCCTTTGCAGGAGTGGTGTCAGGGCCCATTTCCTTTGTCTTATTTCTTATGTTCAGGTTTTTCCTCATGTCACGAGCAGCGAATCGATTTGGTTGAAGACTGGCATATATGATACTGTGGGT
Organism: Chiloscyllium plagiosum; assembly: GCF_037043375.1. Classification (NCBI taxonomy): domain Eukaryota; kingdom Metazoa; phylum Chordata; class Chondrichthyes; order Orectolobiformes; family Hemiscylliidae; genus Chiloscyllium; species Chiloscyllium plagiosum. The sequence goes on along the minus strand of NW_028270188.1, from coordinate 35,603,524 downwards.
ATCATAGCGAGGGTGAAGTAGATCATCAATTGAACGGTTCTGGCTGATAATGGTGCAGCGACTACATCCTTGTCTTTTATACTAATGTACAGGGCTTTTTTTTATTAATTAGGACGGAATATTGGTAGTATTGTTTAACCATCTACCCCCATTTATGACTGGATGTGGCAAGGCAGCTGGTGCAATGGTTTTAGGTTCATTGACCCCTCTTTTTCAGATGTTTGTCCTGCTGTCTGGAATGTAATCTTTAGTGGACTGTAATCAGATTAAGTACACATGGTTCAAACCTTGACATGTTCACCCACAACCATCACGGAGCCATAGATAGGCATGAAGGTAATGGTAGTCTGAGGGATTATCCCCGTAAAAAAAGTTACAGATTGTGGTTGAATATAATTCTGCAGCTGATGCTGCTGTGGTCTACAGCACCACATCAATGTCAGAAATTCGCAAATGAAGAAAGTTCGGAGCGTGAGATCATTGAAAGCACTCACAGAGGATTTTTGGCTTGGAAATGAATTAAGTACAGTGAAGAAATAGTAATGATGGAGTTATTATGGAGTCATAGACTCTAATAATCAGTCAATATGCAAACAGACCCTTCGACTAATCTCATTCATTAATACCAATTTTCCTAAACGGAACTAGTTTTATTTTCCTTCTTGTGGAACATACCCGTCCAAACCTTTCCTCTTCATGTCCACATCCAATTGTCTTTTAAATGTCGTAATTGTATTCCCAATACCACTTCTCTGACAACTCTCTGCATATACAGACCACTCTCTGTGAGAAATAGCGGCCACTTAGATCGCTTTTAAATCTCTTCCCTCTCACCTTGAACGTATCCTCTCTGGTTTTAGACACCCCCATACTAGGGAAAATAATTTGGCTATACATCGCATCCATGGCACTCATGATGTTTTTGAATCTGATAGTAATCACCCCCCAGCGTCTTACACGAAGGGAACGAAATCTCAACGTCTCCATGTAAATCTCCCGTCTTCGTCAGGTCATTGAAAACATTTTGCCCCCTTTCCAGGTTATAAAATTCTTCCTGTAGCAGAGCGACAAGATTTGTACCCAGTACTCCAGATGTAGCCTTGCCATTCTCTGAAATGCCACAACATAAGGTTCAAATTCCTTTATTCAATGCTCTATCCGATGGAGATTAGCATTCCTACCACCTTCTCCATTGCCCTGACTACTTGTAACTCCATTTTCAAGGAACTACGTACTTGAACCCTGGGCACCTCTGTTCGACAACATACCCCAGCACCCTACCGTTGACTGCAAACCCAACCCTGGTTTATCTAACAAAACGCAGCACCTCAAGATTATCTACACGAAGCTCCATCTGCCATTCCTCGGCCCGCTGGCACAGTAGATGAAGATCGTATTGTTCTCTTAGACAGCCATCTTCACTGTCCATTATAACACCAATTTTGGGGTTGTGTCGACAAACCTACTATCCACGGTTCCTATATTCTCATGCAAATCATTTGCAAAACAATGAACAGCAGCAGCCTGATCCTTGTGTAACACCACTTGGCAAATGCCACCAGTTGGAACAACAAATCTCTCCGAGCACCCTCTATCTCTGACTGTCAAGCCAATTTTGTATATAAATGGCTAGCTCTCCCTGATCCCATATGATCTAATCTTATTAACCAGTCTACCATGTGGTGTATTGTTGGCCCTGAATAATGTCCACGTAGAAAACGTATGCTGCTTTATCTTCTTCTTTCTTATTGGTTAGCTCTTCAAAAATGCAGTCTGGCTTGTTTTTTTTTTCCGGACACAAAGCCATGCTGATTATATATAATCGGTCCTTGCCTTTTCAAATGCACACAAATCCTGCCTCTCAGAATCTCCTATAAACAGTTGCCCACCCCAACATCAGACTTACCGGTCTCTAGTACCTTGGCTTTTCCTTTGGAATTAGATTACTTACAGAGTGGGAAAAGGCCCTTCGGCCCAAAATGTCCACACCGACACGAAACGCACCCAGACACATTCCACCCCGCCCCTTACACTACGGGCAATTCACCGAACCTGCACATTTTTGGACTGTGGGTGGAAACTGGAGCAAACCCACGGAGAATATGCAAACTACACACAGTCAGTCGCCTGAGTCGGGAATTGAACCCACGTCTCTAGCGCTGTGAGGCAGCAGTGCTAACCACTGTGCTACCGTCCTGCCACTTCTGAACAGTCTACCACAATAATGCTTTGAAGTTTCCTGCATAATACAATCAAAATTGGCCTTGGTTGTCTTGGTTAACTTGTGGACCAGCCCTAGCCTTTTCCAGAACTATATTCAAACTAATACTATAATGGCCACTCGTCCCAAAGTTCTCCCAGTCTAACAGCTCCGTCACTTGTTCTGTCTTATTTCCCAAGAGGAAATAACGTTGAGGCCGAGATCAGACCAGCCGTGGTCTCATTTAATGGCAACTGAGTGACCAGATATCTGCATATACCTCTGTGTTTATTGGGGTGTAAGTGTGTTTGTATGTTTGTGCGTGGTTTTTTTTGTCTTTGTCTTGTATATGTGCTTTAGTGTATTTATATTTGTAAATTTACATCTGCGTCTCGGAGCATTTGGGATTCTGTTGTTTTTGAGTGAATCCAATGAAATGGCAATCAAATGACCCTCCTTATTCTTCTTCACTCTCTCTCTTTCTCTTCCTCTTGTGTTTGAATTGATGTAAAAGCGCCCTCTGCTGGTTTCCGCACGCCACTTCTGAAGGCACTTCTTTGTTTGGATAAGGCATGAAAGACAGTGAGTCTCTCACATTTGACGAGAATTGGCTTTATTATCACGTGCACGCTAATGAATGCAGTGAAATTCTTGTTAGGTTTTTGCTCATGACGCTATCTCAGCTACAAGAAATCTGAGTGCCGATTCATAAGTATTTGGAATAAAATAGAAAGATTTATAAATGAAAGTCCAGTGGAAAAATAAAAATGGGGGAAAGCTGACTGAAATTACATACCTTTGTACACTAGTCGGTGCCACCAGACTGCACTGGGCCCAATATCCAGATCACACCTGCACAGTCTGCAGACCACATGGTGCCCGGTCTCCAGGCCACAATGGACACAGTCTTCAGGCAGGAAAAGCACAGCAGGGCAGGCAGCATCCGAGGAGTAGGAGAATTGACGTTTCAGGCATAAGCCCATCCGAAGGGCTTTGGTCCGAAATTCTGATTCCCCTGTTCCTCTGATGCTGATTGACGGACTGTGCTTTTCCAGCAAAAACAGTCTCGACTCTGAACTCCAGTATCTACAGTCCTCACTTTCTGCACAGTCTCCAGGCTTCACTGTCCGAGGAATAAGGCTTTCAATGGCCACCAAATCTAAACCTCTGATTATCTTATACATTTCGATTAATTAATCTCGCAATCTTCTTTCCAACGAAAACAACCTCAGGTTCCTCAGAATTTATTCGTAAGACCTTCCCTCCATACCAGGCAACACCCTAGTAAACCTCCTCCGAACCCGTCCAAAGTTTCCGCATGCTTCCTGTAATGTGTTGACCAGAACCTCACGCAGTACTCCAGGTGCTTCCTTACTAGCACCTTACAGCAGAAGCATGGTCCCATGGCTCCGAAACACAATCTCCCTTCTAATAAACGTCAACACACCTTATGTCTTCTTAACAAACCTATCAACCTGGGTGGCAACTTCCAAGGATTTATGCACCTGGACCCTGAGATCTCTGTTCATCTGCATTGCCAACAATTTACTATTAGCCCAGTACTTTGCATCCGGTTAGTTACTTCTGAAGTGAACTACCTCACACTTTTCCGCATTAAACTCCATTTGCCACTACTCAGCCCAGCTCTGCAGCTTAACTATGTTCCTCTTTAACCCACAACATCTTTCGGCACCATCCACAACTTTACAAATCTTAATGTCATCTGCAAATTTACGAACCCATCATTCTATTCCAACCTAACAAACAGTGGTTGCACCAAAACAAATCCTTGTGGCACAACACTGGTGACTGAGCTCCAGGATGAACACTTCCCATCAACCAACATTCTCTGGCTTCTTTCGGCTGGCCAATTTCTGATCCAAACCGCGAAATAACCTTCAATTCCGAAACTCCGTAGTTTTTGCAACAGTCTACCGTATGGAACCTTACCAAACGCCTGACTGAATACCACATACACCACATCAACCGCTTTACATTCATTGATCTGTTTTGTAGCGATTTCCGGAACTCAATAAGGTTAGTGAGGCATGACCTACCATTCAAAAAACCGTTCAGATAATCCCGAAACAAATGATTCATTTCTAGATTATTACAAATCCTATATGTTGCAACGTTTATCAAATACCTTACCCACAACCGACGTTAAGCCCAATGGTCTATACTTATTACGGTTAAGCCGACAGCCCTTCATAAACAAGAGAACAACGTTGCTATCCTCCAGTCTTCTGGCACTACTCCTGTCGATAAGAATGACATAAAGGGAAAAGGCAAAGACTCTGCAATCTTCTCCCCGGCTTCCCACAGAACCTGAGGATACATTCCAACTCGCCCCGGAGTCTTATGTATTTTCAGGTATTCCAAAATTTCTAAAACCTCAATTTTTTCATCCTCATCCCATCTAATCTTGTAGCCTTCATTGCTGCATTCTCATTAAAATTACCCTTTTGCATTGTGAATACTGATGAAAATTCATTAAGCAATTCCTCATGTCCTCAGATTGCACACAGAAATTTCCACTCCTTTCTTTTATTGATCCTATCCTCACTCGAATAATCAGACTCCATTAGTTTCCAGGCCACACCAGGACGATTCTACAGAATGCATCCGGCCCAGTCTCCAGGCTGTACCGGGCACATTCTTCAGACCACACCAGGTCCACTCTTCGGACTGCGCCGGACCCTGACTCCAGACGACACCCAGTCAAGTGTACGGACTTAGCAGGGCCCAGTCTCCAGAACGCACTGGGTCAAGTCTCCTGACTGCACCAGACCCAGTCTCCAGGCCACACCTGGCCCAGAGTCCAGACTGCACTCGGCCCTGTCTCCCGGCCACACCTGGCCAGTTCTTCAGACTGCACTTGAGCGCAATCTCCAGGCTGTACTGAGCCCATTCTCCAGATCACGTCGTGCCCTGTCTGCTGTCTGCAGAAAACCCAGTTTCCACAAGGAAAGCTACCCACTCGTCAGGCCGCACCACGCCCATTCTCCAGACTGCACCATGCGCCGTCTCCAAACCGCACTGTGGCCAGTCTCCAGGTCGCATTGGGCCTAGTATCCAGACTGCCCTGGACTCAATCTCCAGGTTGCTCCTGGTCCAGTCTCCAGGCCTCACCGGGGTCAATCTCCAAACTGCTCTGAGCAGGCCACACGTGGCCCCGTCTCCGGATTGTGCTGGTCTCAGTCTCCTGGCCACACAGGACCCAGTCTCCACACCACACCAGACCCATATCCTGGGCCCTGAACGTAGGCCGCACTGGGCCGAGTCTCCAGACTTGCACTGGGCCCAGGCTATACACTATTCTGGGCAACGTTTCCAGACCATGCTGGGCGCAGTCTCCAGACTGCAGTGCGCACCGACGCCAAGCTGCACCAGGACCAGTCTCCAGACTACAGCAGCGCCATTCTCCAGCATGCACTGGGCACAGTCTCGAGGCAGTGTTGGGCTCTGTCTCCAGGCTGCACTGGATGCAATCTCCAGATCGCACCACGTCCAATCTACAGGCCGCACAGGACCCAGTATCCAGAGTTCATTGGGCCCTGTCTCCAGGCTGCACTGGACACAGGTTCCAGGCCATTCCCTGTCAAAGTCCAAGCCGCAAGTGGCTGAGTCTCCAGACCACACCGTACCCAGTGTCCAGGCCGCACTATGCTTGAAATTGTGAGGTCATGACTCCCCTCGCCAGCCTCTCACCTGGGACCTACCTCTTCCATTCCCATCGTAGACACTTGGATGATTTAAAAGTTTGGGAAGAAAAACCCTTCCGAAAATAGAATAAAATGAGGTAAACATTCTGACCCTGCCACCATCTTTAGTACATCTCCCATCTATTTCCTTCTTCAAAGAATGACATTGCAGTCTCAGAGCATTTTTGTCCATTTCCTGGAATGCTGTCCGAGATATTAACAGAAGGAGATGAATATGTCGATAGCTTGCCCATATGCTGTAATTGGAATCGTTTCAGGACTGTAAAATCAATTATCACTATAATTGGGAAAAGCGAATCAAAACCAGTGGTGGTTAGAAAAAATGAAATAAAATTCAACTCAAACTCTTCCAGAGTGCTTCACTCAGAGTGGCCTGAATACATAGCACTGCTGTGGTCTGCCTAACTCCCGATGCTGGGCAGATGTTTAGTCCGGGTTTATGGATCAACGTATTGCTGTGGTCGGTAGTTTTATGCCCTCAGCAGATTGCGAGTTTGGGCTGAGCAGAGCACTGTGCTGAACAGGTATCTCCTCGTCGTTAATGGTTCTTTGTGGTGTGTTGAAAACGTGAAATACCTAACCATTTCAGCTGATCTGGCAATGCCTTTAGTACTCATTCTTCTGATTGGACTCTCTGTCTCTCACTCCATTCATGATGCACTGTGTCTAGGCACAGTGCATCATTTTGGTGAATACCCAATGTCCAGGCAGCATCCACAGCCCCTTCATTCAGAAGTAGTCAGACATGCCCACATGCCCATCGCCTTCCGATCTCCAAGTAGAAAGAAATGATGGTCTCTTGTATAAAAGCCATGCCCTTGGTACACCGTTCAAATCACCCTCCCCTTCACTACTCCCTATCACCAAACAACCACATCAAAATATCCCGTGTAGACAGAGAGCAATGGAGACACTGGGACCATCAGGGAGCAGACCATCAGGAAGATGGAACAGCACTCCCCATCGCAGAACAGGTCAGACTAAACCCTCTACTACATTCTGTATCACTAAGTCCTGTTCTCTCTCTCTCTCTCTCCATTAATTAACTATCCAGACTGTTATTCTTCCTGTTGGTATGAAAATGCACAGAATCACGTTTACCCACGTAATATTCCAGCTGCCAAATTGTTGCACATTGATAATCCAATTAGAGATTCTCTATCTTCTCTTGATAACTTCAGTTTCCTGCCTTGCTTAGTTAAAATACATTTGTTCCATTTAGCTGAAACGTTGATATTGTTTGCAAATAGTACATGCCTCAAGCACTGCTCATTGTTTCACTTCATCTGTTAATTTGTGTTAAACTGATAAAGACGGATTTATGACTGCTTCTGTCTCAGTAACCAGTCCTCCTGTACTCCAGTTTAGCATCTTTGGAAGGTTGAATTTTCCTTTCCATTTTCTTTGTAACAAGTATGAGAGGTTAAATGATCTGCTCCAATTGCTGAGTAACAGTGTCGATGGCTGATTGGCCTCATTCTGTTGCTGTTTAAAACACTTGGTTGGCTGAATAGCCCGCTCCAGTATAGGTGTAGGTGTGAAACGTGCTGAACATCCAGGAAACATTAGTGAACTGCCCACTTCTGACTTTTTCTTGGAGGGAAGGCTATTGCTGCTACAGCTGCTAATAGCCCACAGAGCCTCATGGATGCCCAGTTCCCATTTGCTCAGTCCTTTAGAAATATGTTCAACGTTGCAGGTGGTAGTGCCGCATAACACAGTAGGCAGTATGTTCAATATGAGTCTGAGACTTCCCTCCACCTGGACTGTGTGTCACTTTCGCCTTCAGATACTGTTAGTGACAGATCTATTTCTGACAAGTCGTTCCCTGGAACATTCTGTACCAACATTTTATAACTGACATTCACTGGAACATTTTGTACCCAACATTCTATACCCAACATTCCCTGGAACATTCTGTACCTAACATTCTGTCGCCAACATTCCCAGAAAATCCTATCCCTGACGTTATTTGGGAACGCCGGACGTCAGTGAATTGAACAAAAGGGAAGAACCTGCGAGAAGAGATCCCGTTCCAAGGTGAAGAAGACACTGTTCCGAATTCTCGCAGGCAGGTAAAAGTGTCGTTTTCCTTGCGTTTACATTTCTTCACGACACAGGATTGACCACAATTTTGACTAAAAGACAGAAAGTTCCCAACTCCTTTCATCTTCAAGGAACTGCGAGAGAATCCTTCAGGACAACAACGTTTCCACCCTCAGTCTGAGGAACTGGAAAGAAGTAGCCTGTGTCTGCTCTCGGGTGATCGAGTGTGCGGGAATGTTCTAGAAATTGTCTGTTCTTACGGATGTATCTCTGTGTGTTTGGAGATGGGGGGTTGATAGTATTTTGTGACACGTTTTGTCAGTAATTCAGACCTTCTTATTTGTTATTTCAGCTGTAATTATTTTAATACATCTCAGAATGCAAGGACACATTTGAACATCTCACTGGCTCTTCAGTCAAACTGGTCACATCTCCTCCAGGCTGATGTGTAATTTGTTTGTTTTCCTTCCTCACAGTTAACGTTGTGACAATCTTCGTACTGCTTTATAAAGATTGTGTCAGACGTTACCTGGGTGCCATGGCAGTGGCGGATCTACTGGTCATTATCGTCGACCTGATACTGAGACACCTTCCCATTGTTTATATGGAACTGTTTTATTTCCTGAGATCCTTCCCCGTGTGTAATATCCACGCCGTCCTGCTTTATGCAGCCACTGACTGCGCTGTCTGGTTCACCGTCACTTTCGCCTTTGATCGGTTTGTGGCCATTTGTTGCCAAAAGCTGAAGCGTAAATATTGCAGTGAGAAAATGGCTGCTGTGGTTCTGGGAGCAGTGACTGTGCTGAGCTGCTTAAAGAGCATTTTCTGGTATTTTATGCTCACGGTTCGGTATTGGCTGAGGAACGACCCCTGGTTTTGTGAGGGAACAAATGCTGTTTATTTCTCCAGTGTTTGGGTCACAATCGAGTTCCTCCATCACATTCTAACCCCGGGTGTCCCATTCCTCCTGATTCTGCTGCTCAATGTTTTCACTGTTCGACACATTTTAGTGACCAGCAGAGCACGTAGGAGACTCCAGGCTCACACCACTGCGGACGCCCGGTCTGACACAGAAATAAAAACTCGAAAGATATGCATCATTCTGCTGTTTGCGATCTCGGCCAATTTCATTCTGTTATGGTCAATGTTAATGCTATATTCTATAAGGTACCGAATGTTTTTTATTGGGTATCTCTCTGTGCATCTCCATCTCTTTGTACAGGAATTGGGCTTCATGCTGCATCTCCTTAGTTGCTGCACAAACACTGTGATTTATGCCGTGACACAGACTAGGTTCAGACAGCAGCTGAAGAATGTGCTGAAATATCCCTTTACCCAAATTTTTGAATGAAACAAATTCAATCATTAATCAATCCATACAGGATTTTCTCATTTCAGTTCAGTCTTTCAGCGATGAAGCCATCTGTGGCTGTGGTAACAGAGTGAGGGCAGCGCTTGTTTGCCCAACCTTATCACTTGGTGGTAGAGGGTGTTACAGGGACACATTTCAAAGTACCTCGGAATTCAGCGGCCAGTGAGAAACGCACCATTCCACTGACGGTATCCATCACTTCAGTTCGAAAACAATAAAAATCTTCATTAAAAAGTGCCGAGCACCAGAGTCAACGATGTAGTTGTGTGTCTTTGTGTTGAAGAAGCTGAGCTGGAGAGAGACAGACTCAGCCCCAAGTCCTGGTCCTCAGGGAAGAGGGGCGGGCCGGGACTGAGCTCTGGATTTGGGTTTAAGCTCCTCTGTCCGTACTTTCAACTCTGGGTCCCACCACTCCGACCTGGCTGCCCCATTTCGTCTCCGTCTCTCTTTCTCCATATTTCTCTCCCTCTCCCTCTCTGCACACATTCTGTTCCTCAGCTCTCTCAATTTCACTCGTTCACATTCCTCTCTGTCCTTCTCATACACACACACACCCATCCGGTGGCTTCACCTGCCTCCATTCTTCGCTCTCTCCCTCAACCTCACTCTCCGCTCCTGCTGCCTCAGTCTCATCCCCGCTAAAAAGTCTCTCCAACATCTTCTCACTCCTCCCACCCACCCCACATCTATCTGTCCTGTATTCACCCTCCCCAGCCTCTCTACTCCCACTCCACCACCTCACACGCCCATATCTGGGACAGAGGCCAAGGGAAGGACCAGCGAAAGAGAGATGTTCAGGTTGAGAGGGACGAAGAGGGGAGAGACATTCAGTTGGAGAGAAACGGAGGGAGGTGGGGAGAGAGAGTGTCAGAGGGAGGGGAAGAAAAGGAGAGAGGAATCGAGAGATATGTATAGAGAGATAGAGAAAGATTACACTGAGAGAGAGACAGAGAGGGAGGGAGCATAGACAGTGAGAAGGGGAGAATGAGAGTGAGGGAAAGCGTAGAAAGAGACCGGGAGGAATGGGAAGGAAGAGAGGTAGTTTGGAAAAGAGAGAGATTGGGCGAGAGATATGTGATGAGGCAAGGGGATGACGTGAGTGAAAGCGAGAGAGAGATGGGGCAAGACAGAGAGTGGGCGAGTGGAAGAGGACAAGAGTCGGGGCGAGAGGGAGAGTGGGCGTAAGAGAGGCAAAGGGAGACAGGGCAAGACAGGAGAGAGGACGAGACAGAGTGTGTGGCGAGACAGAGAAAGGGAGGGTGGGCAAGAGTGAGAGAGAGGGTTCACGAGAGAGAAAGAGAGATGGAGGGACGAGAGAGACAGGTCGAGAAAGAGAGAGATAGAGAAAGCGAGTGCGAGAAAGGGCGAGAGAGAGGGCAAGATAGCAAGCGGGCGAGAGATAGAGTGGGAGAGACGGAAAGAGAGAGTGAGGGACGAGAGAAAGAGACTAGTTCAGAAAGAGCAAGAGAGAGAAGTAGAGAGAGTGCGTGAGTGAGGGGGGCGTAAAAGTGAGGAAGGGTGGCGAGAGAGACAGAGAGGGGCGAGAGTGAAAGAGAGGGGATGACAGAGAAATAGAGACGAGCGAGACATAGTACAAGAGAGAGGGGGCGAGAGAGGTGCTGGTTCGTCAGAGACAGAGAGACTTGGCAGCGAGAGAGTGGCAAAGCGAAAGACAGACAGGGAGAGAGGGCAAGAGAAAGAGTGTGTGGGAGACAGGGGGATGAGACCGAGAGGGATGAGAGAGACAGAGTGCGGGACAGAAGGAAGAGAGAGTGAGAAGGGGCAAGACAGAGCGGGCGAGAGAGGGTGCGGGAGATGGAGGGAGCAAAAGAGAGAAAGAGAGAGATGGAACGAGAGAAAGAGATAGCAGCGAGAGAGAGAAAGAGAGAGGGAGGGACCGAGAGAGTCAGACAAGTGGAGAAAGAGATAGACAGAAAGAGATAATGAGCGAGAGCGAGACTGAGCAACAGAGAAAGGGAGAAACAGAGGAACGAGAGATGGAGGCAGGAGAGAGACAAAGAGAGGGGGTGCGACAGATCGAGTGTGACAGGGGTTGAGAGAAGAAAGAGACAGGGAGTGGGTGAGAGAGAGAGACAGAGTCCGGTCGAGAAAGAGAGAAAGAGAGACAGAGAGGGAGGGCGAGAGCGATGAGGGCTACAGAGAGAGAGCAAAAGATAGGTGGGGTGCGAGAGAGAGAAAGAGCGAAGGAGCGAGACAGAGAGATATGGGTCGAGAGTGAGAAAGAGAGAGGGAGCGACAGAGAGAGAGATAGGGTAGAGAGAGAAAGAGAGAGAGGAGACAATTCGAGAAAGAGGGAGGGAGAGAACGAGAGGGGGATATAGAGGGTGAGATATGGGGAGACAGACAAAGAGTGGGGAGAGAGATAGTGGTCGAGAGAGAAAGGGAGAGGGAGAGGACGAGAGAGAGACAGGTTGAGAAAGAAAGAAACAGAGAGCGCGGTCGAGCACGAGAGGGGGCGAGAAAGAGTAAGGAGGTGTAGAGAGAGGGACGAGAGAGAGAGACAGAATGCGAGAGAGACAGAGGGGATGACAGGGAGCGAATGACGAGATAGAGAGAGGAAGAGAGAGGGGGCGAGAGAGATTTGGCAGCGAGAGAGTGACAAAGAGAAAGAGAGACATGGAGAGAGGGCAAGATATAGAATAGGTGGAAGAGAGGAGGATGGGAAGGAGATGGGTGAGAGAGAGAGAGTGCAGAAGAGAAGGAAGAAAGAGTGGGAAGCGGCAAGAGAGAGCGGGCGAGAGGAAGGGTGCAAGAGATAGAGGGAGAGAGAGAAAAAAGTGAGAGGGGGCTAGAGAGGTGTCGAGAAAGAAAGAGACAGTGAGTGAGAGAGAAGGGATGAGAGAGAGAGAGAGATGCAAGAGAGTGTGGGTGAGAGAGAGGGTTGTGAGAGATAGAGGGGGAGAGAGAGCGAAAGAGAGAGGGGGCGAGAGAGAGAGATGGGGCGAGAGAGAGAGAGACAGAGAGAGGAATGGGAGAAGCGAGAGATAGAGAGACAGGTTGAGAAAGAGACATAGAGACATAAAAACAGAAGCGGCGAGAGAGAAAATGCGAGAGAGAGAGAGGGGGCGAGAGTTGTAGGTGGAGCGAGAGAAAGAGAGTGGGCGTGAGAGAGAGGTAGGGGTCGAAAGAGAAAGAGAGAGGGAGGGGACGAGAAAGAGAGACAGGTCGAGGAAGAGAAAAAGAGAGAAATAGGGAGGGGGGAGACAGAGAGATTGGGAGCGAGGGACGGAATGAGAGAGCGAAGGGACAACATAGAGACAGGTCGAGAGAGCGACAGGGCGAGAGAGTCGGTGCGAGAGAGAGAAGTGCATGATTGGGGGATGGTGTGAGAGGTAGGTAGGGAGCGATAGACTGAGAAGGGGTCGAGCGAGGTGGGCGAAATATAAAGAGAGAGATGGGGAGAAGAAGTGATAGAGATGTGGTCGGGAAAGAGAAACAGAGAGGGCCGAGAGAGGAAGAGAAAGGTCATGAAAGAGACAGACAGAGAGAAAGGGCGAGCGAGAGACGGGCCGAGTGCGAGAGAGAGAGTGGGCCTATGAGAGAGAGACAAGGAGAGAGAGAGAGAGAGAGAGAGAGAGAGAGAAACGGAGATGGCGAGAAAGAGAGGGTGTTTGAGATAGAGAGAGACGGATGAGAGAGAGAGAGAGACAGAGTGCGAGCAGAGAGGGGAGAAGAGAGAGAGGAGGACGAGAGAGGGGGTCAAGAGAGAGGGGGCAAGGGAGGTGGTGGCACGACAGAGAGAGTGAGGGGGAGAGTGAGAAAGACAAAGAGAAAGAGAGACTGAGGGTGAGGGCGAGAGAGAAGGGAGGGAGATAGAGAGGGGGAAAGAGAGAGGGATGAGAGGCAATGAAAGGGAGCGAGGTGGGGTGAGAATTGGAGGGTGGGAGAGAGAAAGAGAGAGAGGGGGAGTCAGGAGCGAGACAGGTGGAGAAAGAGACAGAGAGAAAGCATGACGGGCTGCAAGACAGAAAGAGGTTCAAAAGAGAGAGAGATAGGGGTTGAGAGAGAGGGTTTAGAGAGAGGGAGAAAAAATGTGCAAGAGAGCGGGGTGAGAGAGAGAGAGTGCGAGAGAGAGGGGAGAAGACAAGAGAGAAGGACGAGAGAGGGGATCAAGAGAGAGGATGAGAGAGAGAGTGAGAAGGGGAGAGAGAGATGGGCGAGAGAAAGAGGGGATGAGACACATAAAATGGAGCTAGGGAGTGAGAGTTAGAGGAGCCAGGAGAGAGAAAGAGAGAGCGTGGCGAGAGAGAGAGAGATGAGGTCGCGGAATGTAAAAATCGGAGAGGGGGACAAGAACGAGACCGCTCGAGAAAAAGACAGAGAAAGGGAGAGGGAGTGCAAGACAGAGAGATGGCGCGGGAGAGAGTCTCCGAAAGAGAGAGAGAAATGGCGTTGAGAGAAAGAGGGCCGAGAGAGAGAGAGAGGCAGTGTGCAAGAGAGAGCGATGAGAGAGAGTCAGAGGGGATACGGGAGAGCGGGCGACAGAAAGATGGGGCGAGAGATAGAGGCAGTGAGAGAGAGAGAGAAAGAAGGGGCTGGAGAGTAAGATGCGGGCAAGGGAGAGAAAGAGAGAGAGAGAGAGGAGAAGTTAGAGAGACATTTCGAGAAAGAGAGAGAGAGAGAGACAGAAGAGAGAGAGAGGGCCAGAGCGAGAAGGGACAAGAGAAAGGACCAGGAATAAAAGAATGACTAGGGTAGGAATAGGTCCAGTCAAGGATAGTAGTGGGAAGTTGCGTGTGGAGGCTGAAGAGATTGGGGAGACACTGAATGAATACTTTTCGTCAGTATTCACTCAGGAACAGGACATTGTTGTCGATGTGAGTACCGAGTCACAATTAAGTAGAATGGATGGCTTTGAGGTATGTAGAGAAGAGGTGTTGGAAATCCTGGAAAGGGTGAAAATAGATAAGTCCCCTGGGCCTGATGGCATTTATCCTAGGATTCTCTGGGAAGCAAGGGAGGAGATTGCAAAGCCATTGGCCTTGATTTTTATGTCCTCGTTGTCTACAGGAGTAGTGCCAGAAGATTGGAGGCTAGCAAATGTGGTTCCCTTGTTCAAAAAGGGGAGTAGGGATAGCCCTAGTAACTATAGGCCGGTGAGTCTCACTTCTGTTGTGGGTAAAATCTTAGAGAGAATTGTAAGGGATAGGATTTATGAACATCTGGATAGGAATAATGTGATCAAGGATAGTCAGCATGGTTTTGTGAAGGGCAGGTCGTGCCTCACAAACCTTATTGAATTCTTTGAGAAGGTGACTAAGGAGGTGGACGAGGGGAAAGCAGTAGATGTGGTGTATATGGATTTTAGTAAGGCGTTTGATAAGGTTCCCCATGGTAGACTACTGCAAAAAATACGGAGGTATGGCATTGAGGGTGAGTTGGAGGTTTGGATTAGGAGTTGGCTGGCTGGAAGAAGACAGAGGGTAGTAGTTGATGGCAAAGGTTCATCTTGGAGTGCTGTCACTAGTGGTGTTCCGCAAGGATCTGTTTTGGGACCATTGCTGTTTGTCATTTTTATAAATGACCTGGAGGAGGGGTTAGAAGGTTGGGTGAGCAAGTTTTCGGATGATACGAAAGTCGGAGGAGTGGTAGACAGTGAGGAAGGATGTGGCAGGTTACAGCGGGATATAGATAAGCTGCAGAACTGGGCAGAAAGGTGGCAAATGGAGTTCAATGTAGCTAAGTGTGAGGTGATTCATTTTGGTAAGAGTAATAAAAAGATGGGGTATTGGGCTAACGGTCGGATACTTGGTAGTGTGGATGAGCAGAAAGATCTTGGTGTCCATGTACACAAATCTTTGAAAGTTGCCCCCAGGTAAATAGTGCGGTGAAGAAGGCATATGGCGTACTGGCTTTTATTGGTAGAGGAATTGAGTTCCGGAGTACTGAGGTAATGTTGCAGTTGTATAAGACTCTGGTGCGGCCGCATCTGGAGTATTGTGTGCAGTTTTGGTCCCCATACTATAGGAAGGATGTGGAGGCACTGGAACGGATGCAGAGGAGGTTTACCAGGATGTTGCCTGGTATGGTAGGAAGATCGTATGAGGAAAGGCTGAGGCACTTGGGGCTGTTTTCATTGGAGAAAAGAAGGTTTAGGGGTGACTTGATAGAGGTGTACAAGATGATTAGGGGTTTAGATAGGGTCGACAGTGAGAATCTTTTTCCACGTATGGAGTCAGCTATTACAAGGGGGCATAGCTTTAAATTAAGGGGGGGTAGGTATAGGAGAGATGTTAGGGGTAGATTCTTTACTCAGCGAGTCGTGAGTTCATGGAATGCCCTGCCAGTAGCAGTGATGGACTCTACTTTATTATGGGCATTTAAACGTGCATTGGATAGGCATATGGAGTATAGTGGGCTAGTGTAGTTTAGGTGGGCTTGGATCGGCGCAACATCGAGGGCCAAAGGGCCTGTAGTGCGCTGTATTCTTCTATGTTCTATATTCTATAAAGGGGTCGAGAAGAGAGGGGCGAGACATGGAAGTGGGGTGAGAGAAAGAGAGAGATGGGGACGAAAGAGAGAGACAGATCGAAAAAGAGCAAGACACAGATAGAAAGAGAGGTCGAGAGAGAGGTAGTGCGAGAGGGAGAAAGAAAGGGGTCGAGAAAGAGAAAGAGAGAGGGAGGGGACAAGAGAAAGAGATAATGTGCTAGAGAGCGAGTGCGTGAGAGAGAGATAGTGTGAGTCAGAGAGAGAGAGAAGCAGTCGGGAGAGATGGGCAAGACATAAAACGAGATGGGGCAAAGGAGAGAGAGAGATAGGGTTGAGAACGAGAGAGAGAGTCAACAGAAAAAGAGAAAGGACAAGAAAGAGAGAGAGAAAGAGAGAGGGAGGAGAGGAGAGAGCGAGACAGGTCGAGAAAGAGAGAGAGTCAGAGAGGGCAAGAGGGAAAGAGGAGAGAGGTGTAGGGGAGGGAGAGAAAGAGACAGGGGACAAGAGAGAGAGATAGATAGAGTGGGAAAGATAGAGAGGTTCGGGCGATAGAGAGGGACGGAGCGAGAGGGTGAAAAGACAGAGACAGGGTAAGAGAAAGTCGGAGAAAGACAAAGAGAAATAAATACAGAGAGAGAGGACGAGAGAGACAAGGGATAGGAGAGAGAAGTGTGCGAGAGAGAGCAAAAGCGAGACAACGTGACGGCGAGAGTTAGGGGGGCGTCAAAGGGAAAGCGAAAGCACAGGCATGACAGAGGACGCGAGTGAGACAGAGAAAAGGAGAGACAGGGCAAGAGAGAGTGCGAGGGCGAGAGAGAGAGAGGGGGGACGGGGAGAGAGCGGGTGCGAGGGAGGATGTGGGAGTGACATAGTGACACAGAAGATGCAAGAGAGAGAAGAAGGGGCGAGATCTGTCGTGAGAGAGGGAGAGAGAGAGAGAGAAAGACAGAGAGGGAAAGGACGAGAGAGAGAGGGGGCGAGACAGCGAGAGAAAGGGGCCGAGAGACAGGAGACGAGAGACAGAGAGAGGGCGAGAGGAAGAGGGAGGTGAGTGACGGAGTGAGAGAGATGCAAAGAGAGGGACAGGGAGACAGAAAGAGAGAGAGAGAGACACAGGGAGAGAGCGATTGAGACAGAGAAAGACAGAGAGGAAGAGAGAAAGGCGGGGTGAGAGAGGGGGGCGAGCGAGACACGGTGTGACCGAGAGCGCGGGGGAGTGAGAGAGAGAACGGTGGGGGGGGGGGGGGGGGGGCAGATTGAGAGTGATTGGAAGGGGACGACAGAGAGAGATCGAGAAAGAAGGGCAGAAAAAGCGAGAAAGGGCAAGAGCGAGGGGCGTGAGAGAATAAGGAAGAGAGTGAAAGGGGGGCAAGAGAATGTGTTCAACAGAGAGAGGGAGAAAGGGTGCGATAGAGGGAGCAAGAGAGAAAGGATCAGGCGCGCGCGCGAGAGAGAGACCAGGCGAAAGGGAGAGACAGAGAGAGGATAGGGAAGAGAAAGACAAGAAAAAAGACAGACAGAGAGAAAGTGCGAGAGATATAAGGGACAAGAGAGACAGAGAGATGTGGGCGAGAGAGAGAGAGAGAGTAAGAGGTGGCGAGAGAATGGTGTGGCGAGAGACAGAGGGGGCGACAGATAGAGAGGGTGAGAGAGAGACAGAGGAAGAGAGACAAAGAGAGCGGATGCATGCAAGAGAGATTGGGCGAGAGATGGGGAAAGAGAAAGAGGGGTGAACGAGGGCGAGACAGAAAGTGCACGAGAGAGAGATGTGGCGAGAGAGAAATAGAGAGAGCAAGGTTAGATAGGGTGATGAGACAGAGAGACAGGGGGCGATACTGAGAGACAGGAGGCGAGAGAGCGAAGTAGAGAGAGATGGGGTTGAGAAAGATAGAAAGAGGGGGCAAGAGAATGAGAGGTCATGTGATAGAGACAGAGAGCGAAGAGGGACAGCTACAGATAAATGAGGGTGAGAGAGAGGAGAGGGGGCAAGAGAGATATAGAGAGGCGAGAGTCAGAGTGCGAGAGATAGAAGATGACAGAGAGAGGGTGCAAAAGGGGGTGTGAGAGAGAGAGACAGTGTGCGAGAGAGTGTGGTATAGAGAGAGGGTGCAAGATGGAGGGAGAGTGAGGGAGTGGGGAGAAAATGAGGGGGAGCAAAGGGAAGGGAGAAAGAGAGTGTGGAAGAGGGGGATGGGCGAGAGAGAGAGGGAACGACAGAGAATGAAATGAGGTGAGAGAGAGTGAATCCGAGTTCGAGGGAGAGAAAATGCAAGACAGAAGTGGGGCGAGATAGCGGTGTCGAGAGAGATATGGAAGAGAGCGAGGTTGACAGAGCGGATGTGGGAGAGGAAGAGGGCGAGAGCGAAGTGGTGGCAGAGGGAGAGTAAGGGGGCAAGAGAGAGATCGATAGAGACACAGAGAAAGAGAGTCAAAGAGAGATGACATCAAAGAGAGAGGAGTGATGAGTGGAGGCGAGAGAAAAGAGGGTGAAGGACAGGGGCGTGAGAGAGAGGGGACGAGAGAGAGAGGAGGCACTGCGAAAGAGAGAGACGGTGCGGAGCAGAGAGATGTTGTTGACACAGAGTGCCCTTGACAGCGAGAGAGGGCGAGAGAGAGGTGCGTGAGAGAGAGGGAGAGAGAAAGAAAGAGAGAGAGGGCAAAATAGGTAGGCGTCGAGCGAGAGAGTGGGCGAGAGTGGTGGGTGCTCGAGGGAGAGAAAAGGGAGGGGGCTAGAGAGAGGGAGACAAAGAGAAAGAGAAAGAGAGGCAGAGAGAGAAAGCAAAAGAGAGGGGGAGAGAGGGGGAAAGACAGAGAAGGGGCGGGAGAGAGAGGATGTGAGGGATAGAGGGAGGCGAGAGCGGGAGACAAAGAGATAAAATGAAAGAGAGAGAGGACGAGAGAGGGGGGAGAAAGTGAGACAGGTTTAGAGCGAGAAAGAAAGAGGATGGGGATGAGAGAGGTCGAGAAATTGAGGGAAAGAATGAGAGAGAGGGCAAGAACGAGAGGGGCGAGAGAGGGAGGGTTCAAGAGAGAGGGAGAGGAAGAAAGACTGCAAGGGATAGAGGTTCGGGCGAGTGAGAGAAACGTTGCGAGAGAGACAGGGACGAAGGAGAGACAGAGAGATGGTAAGAGAAAGAGAGACAGAGAGAGACAAAGAAAGTAAGACAGAGATCGAGGGCGAGAGAGTCAAGGGATAAGAGACAGAGTGGTGGGTGAGGTAGAGAGAGAGAGCAGAGGCGAGATATCGTGAGGACGGGAGAAAGAGGGGGCAAGACAGAGAGAGAAAGGGGCTGACAGAGGGAGAGGTAGCAAGAGACAGAGAGTGGGTGAGAGAGACGATGAGGCGAGAGACGGGTTTGTGTGTGTGTGTGTGTGAGAGAGAGAGAGAGAGAGACAGGGGAGACAGACCGAGAGGGCGAGACAGACAGAGAAAGAGAGAGAAGAAGAGAGCGATGCAGGGCAAGCAAGAGAGGGGGCTGTAGAGACAAGGCGTGACCGAGAATGAGGGGAAGTGAGAAAGATAATAAGAGAGGGGGCAAGAGAGAAAGAAAGAGGAAGGGGACGAGCGAGCGAGGTCGAGAAAAAAGAGACAGAGAAAGAGAGAGAGAGCAAGAGTGCAAGGGGTGAGAGAACGTGGACGAGAGGGAGAGGGGATGAGAGAGAGGGTTCAAGATACAGGGAAAAAGGGTGCGAGGGAGCGGGCGAGAGAAAGGATCGGCCGAGGTCGAGGTGGAGCGTCAAAGATAGAAGGGTGAGGGCAGACAGAGAGAGCATAAGAGATAGAGAGAGAGAAAGAAAAAGAGAGACAGTGAGAAAGAGAGCGAGAGATACAAGGGGCAAGTTAGAGAGCGAGATAGGCGAGTGAGAGATAAAAGGGTGGGGAGAGAGAGAGGCAATAGAGACAGAGGGCGAGCGAGAGAGACAGAAGAAGAGAGAGAAAGATGGAGGGCATGAGTGAGAGAGAGGAGGACTAGAGAGAGAGATGGGGCAAGAGAGAAATAGAGAGAGCGGCAAGAGAGTGGGTGGTGACAGAGAGACGGGGGCGACACTGAGAGACAGATGGCGTGAGAGCGAAGTAGAGAGAGATGGGGTTGAGAAAGACAGAGAGAGTGGATGAGAGAGAGGTCATGTGAGATAGAGAGCGAGAGATAGGCCTGCAAAGTGACGGGGAGAGAGAGAGAAACGGTGCAGGGCTGTTGTCGGGAGGGAGAAGAGAAGAATGGACGAGAGAGAGATAGCGAGAGGTTTGCGTCAGAGTGAGTGAGAGAGAGAGGATGAGTGAGGGGGATGAGAGAAAGGGACGAGAGAGAGAAAGGACGAGAGAGAGATGGGGCGAGAGAGGAAGAGAGAGACGGGGTGAATCAAAGAATGAATGAGGTTGATAAAAGTAGAGAAAGAAAGAGAGACAGAGTGGAATTGAGAGGGCGAGGGGGCGAAAGAGAGCGCCTGAGACAGAGGGAGAGTACGGGGGCGAGAGAGACAGGTGAGAAAGGGAGGTGATAAAGGGTGTTGAGAGAGAGAGAGACGGGTCGACAGTGAGAGACAGACGGCAAGACTGACAGAGAGGATGGAAGAGATAGACGATGAGAGAGTGGGCGGCGAGGTTGAGAGAGGGACAGAGAGAAGCAAGGGGTGTACGAGAGCGACGGAGTTAGGGAGAGAGTGAGTGTGAGGGGGCAAGAGAAAGAAGAGAGAGGAAGGTGACGAGAGATTTCGATAAAGACAGTGAGAAAAATAGAGATAGGGAGAGAGTGAGAGGGCACGACAGAGAGAGTAAGAGTCTGAGAGACAAAGAGAAAGAGACACAGAGACAGGGTGCGAGAGTGAAGGACGAGATGGAGAGAGGTGGGCGATAGAGAGACAAAGGTGTGGCGAGAGAGAGGGAAGAAACAGAGGACACTAGAGAGAGGGCAAGAGAGACACAAAGGAAGAGAGACAAAGACAGCGGATGCTGGGGGTGTGAACGAGAGGATGAACGGAAGAGTGGTATGAGAGAAACGTGCGTGAGAGAAGACATGAGAGAGACAGAAGGGGACGAGAGGGGTGACAGCAGTGAGGGGGTATGATAAAAGTGGGTGAGAGAGAGGGGCGCAAGAGAAGAAGGTTCGGGAGAGACAAGGGGCGATGAAGAGCAAGGGTGTGTGTGAGAGAGAGAAGGAGAGAGGGGCGAAAGAAAGAAAGAGAGAAGAACGGGATGAGAGAGAGTGGTCGAGAAACAGAGGGAGAAGGCAAGAGCGAGGGGGCGAGTGAGAGAGAGGACGAGAGGAAGAGGGGCGGGAGAGAAGTTTCAAAAGAGAAAGAGAGGCTGTGCGAAGGAGAGAAATATGGTTGACAAAGAGAGAGAGAGGTCGTGAAAGAGAGAGAGGGCGAGAGAGAGAGGCACGTGTGAGTGAGGGCTAGAGAGAGAGGGAGTTGAGAGAATGAGACAGAGAGAGGGGAAAAGACATAGCAGTCGAGAGAGAAGGGGCGGTCGAGAGATAGAGAAAAAGAGAGGGAGGGCGAGAGAGAGACAAAGAGAAAGAGAAAGAGAGACAGGCGAGGTAGATGAGAGAGAGGGAACGAGAGGGAGGAGAGAGGCAGAGAGAAGGTGAGAAAGAGATGGATGCGAGAGACTGGGTGAGAGCGAGAGCGAGTGCGATAGAGAGACAGAGAAAGAGAGAGAGGATGGGAGACAGTCGGTGCCAGAGAGAAGGAGAGTGGGCGAGAAAGACAAGCGGAAACCAAGAGATGGAAATGTGTTGCTGGAAAAGCGCAGCAGGTCAGGCAGCATCTAGGTAACAGGAGAATCGACGTTTCGGGCATTAGCCCTTCTTCAGGAATGAGGAAAGTTGGTCCAGCAGGCTAAGATAAAAGATAGGGAGGAGGGACTTGGGGGAGGGGCGTCGGAAATGTGATAGGTGGAAAGAGGTCAAGGTGAGGGTGATAGGTCAGACTGGGGTGGGGGCGTAGAGGTCGGGTAGAAGATTGCAGGTTAGGAAGGCGGTGCTGAATTTGATGGATTTGACTGAGACAGGCTGGGGGGAGGGGAAATGAGGAAACTGGTGAAATCCGAGTTCATCCCTTGTGGTTGGAGGGTTCCTAGCCGGAAGATGAGGCGTTCTTCCTCCAACCGCTGTGGTCTGACGATGGAGGAGTCCAAATACCTGCATATCCTTGGTGGAGTGGGAGGGGGAATTGAAATGTTGAGCTACAGGGTGGTTGGGTTGATTGGTCCGGGTGTCCCAGAGGTGTTCCCTGAAACGCTCCGCAAGTGGGCGGCCCGTCTCTCCAATATAGAGGAGGCCACATCGGGTGCAAAGGATGCAATAGATGATATGTGTGGAGGTACAGGTGAATCTGTGGCGGATATGGAAGTTTCCTTTGGGGCCTTGGAGGGAGGTGAGGGGGGAGGTGTGGGCGCAAGTCTTGCACCTCCTGCGGTTGTAGGGGAAGGTGCCGGGACTGGAGGTTGGGTTGGTGGGGGGTGTGGATCTGACGAGGGAGTCACGGAGGGAGTGGTCTTTACGGAATGCTGATAGGGGAGGGGAGGGAAATATATCCTTGGTGGTGGGGTCCGTTTGGAGGTGGCGGAGTTCAATGGCGGCGGATGATGCGCTGTACATGGAGGTTAGTGGGGTGGTAGGTGAGGACCAGTGGGGTTCTGTCCTGGTGGCGGTTGGAGGGGCGGGGTTCAAGGGCGGAGGATCGGGAAGTGGAAGAGATGCGGTGGAGGGCATCGTCGACCACGTCGGGGGGGGGGGGGGGGGAAATTGCGGTCCTTGAAGAAGGTGGCCATCTGGGATGTGCGTTTTTGGAACTGGTCCTCCTGGGAGCAGATGCTGCGGAGTCGAAGGAATTGGGAGAATGGGATGGCGTTTTTACAGGGGGCAGGATGGGAAGGAGGTGTAGTCCAGGTAGCTGTGGGAGTCGGTTGGTTTGTAGTAGATGTCCGTGTTGATTCGGTCGCCTTGGATAGAAATAGAAAGGTCGAGGAAGGGGAGGGAGGAATCTGAGACTGTCCAGGTGAATTTGAGGTCGGGGTGGAAGGTGTTGGTGAAGTGGATGAACTGTTCAACCTCCTCGTGGGAGCACGAGGCGGCGCCGATACAGTCATCGATGTAGCGGAGGAAAAGGTGGGGGGTGGGGCCAGTGTAGTTGCGGAAGATGGATTGTTCCACATATCCTACGAAGAGGCAGGCATAGCTGGGGCCCATGCGGGTGCCCATGGCTACTCCTTTCGTTTGGAGGAAGTGGGAGGATTGGAAAGAGAAGTTGTTCAGGGTGAGGACCAGTTCGGTCAGTCGAAGGAAGGTGTCTGTGGAAGGGTACTGTTCGGTACAGCGGGAAAGGAAGAAGCGGAGGGCTTTGAGTCCTTCGTGATGGGGGATGGAGGTGTACAGGGAATGGATGTCCATGGTGAAAATAAGGCGTTGGGGACCGGGGAAGCGAAAATCATGGAGCAGGTGGAGGGCATGGGTGGTGTCCCGAAAGTAGGTGGTGAGTTCTTCGACTAAGGGGGACAGGACGGTGTCAAGGTATGCGGAGATGAGTTCGGTGGGGCAGGAGCAGGCGGAGACAATGGGTCGGCCGGGGCAGTCAGGTTTGTGGATTTTGGGCAGGAGGTAGAAGCGGGAGGTGCGGGGTTGTGGAAACCAAAGCGGAAACCAAGAGCAAGGATGTGCAAGATAGAGAAACTGATAGAGCGTGAGAAAGAGAAAGAGAGAGGAAGGGGATGAGAGAGAGAGATTGAGAAACAGAGAGAGGGTAGAGAGAGTAAGAGACAGAGGACGAGAGGGAGAGGGGGCGAGAGAGACAGGTTTCAAGAAAGAGGGAGAAAGGGTGCAATAAAGGGAGGTCGGGGTGAGGGAGAGAGACGGGGCAAGAGAGACAGAGTGGTGAGGGAGAGACTGAAAGAGGGCAAGAGAGAGAGAAAGAGAGGAAGACAAAGGGAAAGAGAGCGAGAGAGAGGGCGAGAGAGACAAATGACCAGACAGAGGGAGAAGCGGGCGAGACAGAGAGAGGGAGAGGGAGAGAGCAGAAGCGAGAGAGCGAGAGGGTGAGAAAGAGGTGGAGGCGAGACAAAGAGAGAAAGTAGCGGAGAGAGGGGGAGAGGTGGTGGTGAGAGAGACAGGGCACGAGAGAGACAGAGGAAGAAAGACAAAGAGCGAGTGCACGAGTGAGGGAGGGAGACGGGGCGAGTGAGGGGGCGAGAGAAAGAGGCGCGAGAGAGAGGCAGAGAGAGAGGGACGAGACAGAACGGCGCGAGAGAGATAGAGATAGATGGGGCAAAGTAGAGAGAGATGGCATTGAGAAAGATAGAAAGAGCAGACGAGAGACAGGTCGTGTGAGAGAGAGCCAGCGAGAGAAACAGTGCTCGAAAGAGAGGAGGGGCAGGAGCGTGATCTAGAGGGAGGAGAGAAGAAGGGATGCGGGAGATAGAGAGAGGCATGAGTCAGAGTGTGGATGAGAGAGCGGGGCCAAGAAAGAGGGGGTACGAGAGATAGACAGAGTCCTGGAGAGATTGATTGGGGGGCAAGAAAGAGGGGGAGGGGGAGATAGACGAGATAGAGATCGGACGAAAACGGAAATGGTGTGAGAGAGAGAGGAGGCGACAGATAGAGTGGGTGCGAGTTAGAGAGAGAGAATGTGCAAAAGGTAGAAGCGGGGATGAGAGGGAAGTGTCGAGAGAGATCGGGAGAGACAGAGTGGAAGCAAGAGAGCGAGAGAGGGGGAGATAGAGGGAGAGAAAGCGGGCGACAGAGAAATGTGCAAGAGACAGAGATAGGGCTAGAGAGATGGAGCGAGGCGATAGAGGGTGGTGAGAGAGAGACAATGTTCGACAATGATAGACAGATGGCGAGACAGCGACAGGGAAATGGGGACAGAGTGCGAGAGAGATAGAGGACTAGAGGGAGGGTGCGAGAGTGGGAGAGGGATTGAGAGAGATGGGGGCGTGCGAGAGTGAGGCGCGTGAGGTGAGTTGGAGAGGGTGCGAGAGACAGTTGTTTCAAGATAGAGGGAGAAAGGATGCGGGGAGTGTGGAAGAGAGAGCGAGATTGGGCAAAAAAGAGATAGGACGAGAGAGAAGGAGATGAAGCGAGAGAGAGAGGAGGCGAGAGCGAGAGAGACATTGTGTGCGAGATAGAGAGAGAAGACGCAAGAAAGAGAAGTGGGGGCGAGAGAGAGGTGTCGACAAAGATGAAACATGAAATCTGAAGAAAGAGAGAAAGAGACACGACGAGAGAGAGAGAACACTCGGGAAAGAGAGAGAGAGGAAGAAAGTGTGCGAGAAGACAGAGAGGGTGCGAGAGAGTGAAAGACGGCGAGAGAGGGTTCTGAGGTCGGTGGCATGAGAGAGAGAGATAGAAAGTAGGGGCAAGATAGAGACAGTTGGAAAAGTGAGCGATGGGTGCGAGAGAGGGGGCTCGAGAGAGAGATGTGGAAATAAGAAGAGAGAGTGAGCGTGAGAGACGTGGCGATAGAGTGAAAGAGGTTGTGGGAGAGAGAACGTGGGGCGAGAGAAAGAGTGGATGGGAGAGAAAGAGAAAGAGATGGCGCGCGAGAGAGAAAAAGGGTGGCGAGAGAGAGAGTGGGGGTTTAGAGAGTGATAGAGCGCGGGGGCAAAAGGGGGCGGCGAGTGAGAGCGAGAAAGAGAGAGTGAGGGCAAGAGACAGAGAGACTGATGAGAGAGACAGCGGGGAGAGAGAACACGGGGACGAGAGACAGATACAGTGTGTGAGAGAGTGAGTGAGGGTGCAAGTGACAGAGAGAAGAAGCGGAAGGGAGAGTGGGTGTGAGTCACTGAGCGAGAAGATGCAAGACAGGGGCGAGAGAAAGGGGGTGAGAGAGAGAGCGAGAGAGAGAGAAGGGAGGGAGAGAAGGGAGGGAGAGACAGAGAAATGGGGCGAGAGAGAGAGGGCGTGAGAGGTGGAGGGAGAGAGCGGGAGAGGGAGAGCAAAGCGAGAGAAGAGGGTGGGAAACTGAGACAGAGCAAGAGAAACAGGGTGGGTGAGAGAGACAGGGAGCGGCAGATAGAGATAGAGAGAGCGCAAAAGTGGTCCAGAGGGACGGGCTGAGAGAGAAAGTTCGTGTGAGCCAAATAATGGGGTGTGAGAGAGGGCAAGAGATAGAGAGAGGCAAAGAGAAAGAGAGACACAGAGAGAGGGTGAGATAGACAGGTGGTGAGAGACAGAGAAAAGTGGGTGACAGAGGGAGATGGGGCGAGAAAGAGAGAAAGGGGCACGAGAGAGTGGGCTAGAGAGACAGACAAAGAGAGAGGGCACGTGCGCGAGAGAGAGAGGCGGTGGACGAGGGACAGGGTGAGAGAGGGAGCAGAGTTGAATCAGACAAAGAGAGAGAGAGTGCAGGCAGAGGACCTCGAGAGAGACTGAGACTGGGCTCCCGAAAGGGAGCACGGTGGCGAGAGTCAGCAAGAGAGGGGCGATTGAGAGAGAGGGAGATAATGCCAGAGAGAGGGCTGAGAGACAAAGTGGAGTGAAAGAGAGAGCGAGAGAGAGTGTGAGTGAGAGACAGAAATATTGAAAGAGAGAGGGCATCAAGAGGCGGGGTTGAGAGATGGGGAGAGGTGGGTGAATGAGTGGCGAAATAGAGAGAATGCGAGAGAGACAGAGAAAGGGCGCGAGGGAGATAAAGAGGGGACGAGAGAGGGCGAGAGAGAGAGAGAAAGAGAGAAATGATGAGAGAAATCGAGAGCTGGAGTGGTAAAGAGCTGTAGCGTGAGAGAGAGAGAGAAGGGGCAGGAGTGCGTGGCAAAGGAGAGAGAGGGAGAGAGAGATAGGGGCTAGGCAGGGGGGCCGACAGAGGGCAGCGTGAGTGCAAGATAGAATGAGAAAAGATGTGTGAGAGAGAGGTAGCGACAGAGAGAGAGAGGGTGAGAGAGAGAGATGGGGTAACAGCGAGAGGGGAGAGAGAGACAGAGTGGAAACGAGAGACAAAAATGGCGAGAGAGAGGGGTGAGACAATCTGAGAGAAAGTGGTCGAGAGATGGGCGGTGAGACACAGTTTGTGGAAGAGAGAGAGGGGGAGGTGAGAGAGTGTGGTGAGAGAGAGACAGGGGCAACAGTGAGAGTCAAAGGGCGTGAGCGGGACAGATGAAGAGAGACAGAGAGAGAGCTAGAAGACGTGAGAGGTGGCGAGTATGAGAGTGGGTGAGAGGGACGGGGGCGTGGGAGAACGAGAGGGAGCAGGGGAGTCAGAGAGACGGGGCGAGAGAGAGAAAAAGGGAGGAAGGGGATGGGAGAGTGAGGTAGAGAAAGAGAGATAGGGCGAGAGCAAGGGGGCGAGAGAGAAATAGTGTGAGGGAGAGAAAGAGAGAGACAGACGGAGGTGAGAGAGTGGAGGCGAGAGGAAGGAGACAGAGAGAAGATTGCAGCGAGAGAGATAAAGGGAAAGAGAGACAGAGAGAGGGCAACAAAGAGTGAAACGGATGGCGGGAGAGGGGCAAAAGAGAGAGAGGGTGAGAGAGCGACAGAGGAAGACAGACAAAGAGAGATGACACGAGAGAGAGTGGGGGCGGGAGTAACGAAGTGAGAGGATCGTGAGGGAGAAAGAGGAGACGGGGCAAAGGGGAGTAAGAGAGATAGGTTTGAAAAGAGAAAGAGACGTTGTGAAAGAGATTGCAGGCGACGGAGAGAGGCATGCGTGAGAGGGCTCGAGATAGAGGGGGTAAGGGAGAGACAGAGAGATAGGGGTCGTGAGAGAGAGTGGGCGTGAGATGGGTTGGTCGAGAGAGGGAAAAGAGAGAGTGGGCGGGCGAGAAAGAGAAATAGAAAGAATGACAGAGAGAGAACGCAAGAGAGAGGCATGCATTAGAGAGACAGCGGGAGAGAGAAACATGCGAGAGAGACAGAGACGAGAGATGGAGGGGCAAGCGAGAGTCGTCGAGAGAGGGATTAAGAGAGAGAGAGACAAAACGAAAGCGAAAATGGGAGAGAGCTCAAGATAAAGAGGGAGAGAGTGCCGAGACAGAGAAAGATAAAAGAGCTGGGGGGGGGGGGGGTGTAGCAAGAGACAGAGAGACGGTGGAAGAGAGATAGAGGCAGGAGAGGGGGTGGGGGAGAGACATGGGGTGACAGAGAGCGAGAGAGAGAGACAAAGAGAGAGAGGTATGAGAGAGAGAAATGGTGCGAGAGAGACAGAGGGTGTCCGTGAGTGATTGGGGGTGAGATAGCGAAAGAGAAAGGGGGCGAGAGAGTGAAAGAGAGAGTAAGTTTCGAAAGAGAAAGTGATTGAGAAAGAGGTAGAGGGAAAGAGAGAGGGCAAGATCGAGAGGGGCGAGAATAGGACAAGAGGGAGTGGGAGCGGTAGGGAAAGGGTTCAAGAAAGAGGGAGAAAGGGTGGGAGGGATGGGGCAAGCAAGAGGTTAGCGCGAGTGAGAAATGGGTGACGAGTGAGACACAGACCGAGGGTACAAGAGAAGGAGAAAGACAAAGCGAAAGAGAGGCAGAGAAAAGGTGCGGGCGAGACAAAGGAGGACAGAGAGAGAATTGGGCGAGTGTGAGAGAAAGAGATGGGAGAGATAGGTTTGCTTGAGAGAGAAGGAGCGACAGAGAGATCGGGCGAGAGAGACAGAGAGAGAGATAGAGAAAGGGAGACAAAGTGAGATGACACAAGTGAGAGAGCGAGGGGACGAGAGAGTGTTGTGAGAGAGGGGAAGAAGGAGAGAGATGGGATGAAGT
This sequence comes from Chiloscyllium plagiosum, assembly GCF_037043375.1. Lineage (NCBI taxonomy): Eukaryota > Metazoa > Chordata > Chondrichthyes > Orectolobiformes > Hemiscylliidae > Chiloscyllium > Chiloscyllium plagiosum. Next base: position 35,575,051 of record NW_028270188.1, on the reverse strand, counting down.
AGAGAGAGATGAGGCTGAGAAAGATCGAGCGAGGGGATGAGGGGGAAAGAGGTGGTGTGAGACAGAGGGCGAGGGAGAGCGGGGGCGAGAGAGAGACGGGGTGAGAGAGATGAAAGAGGGGGCACGATAGAGAATGAGAGACAAAGATAAAGACAGACAGAGATAGAGGGCGAGAGATAGAGGGCTGAGAGTGAGAGGGACGAGAGTCAGAGTGCAAGAGAGAGAATGAGAGAGAGATGGACGAGAGAGGGAGCACGAGAGATACGTGGCAAGACAGAGGAGGAGGGAGCGTGAGGTACAGGGACAAATGGAGAGGGGGTAGTGAGATAGGAGAGAGGAAGCGGTGGGAATGGACAGAAAGAAGGCACAGCGAGAGAGAGATCGGGCGAGACAGAGGTGGGACCACACAGAAGGAGATGAGTTGAGAGAAGAGGCGAGAGTGTTTGCGAGAGAGAGAGTGAGTGAAGATGCAAGAGAGAGACGTTGGTGCGAGAAAGAGATGTCGAGAGAGATAGGTGAAGAAAGCAAGAGAGAGTGCTGAAACGATAGAGTGAGATGAAAAGGGGAAAAAGCGAGACAGAGGGAGAGAAGGGAGCGAGAAAAAGAGGAGGTGTGTAACAGAGAGAGGGCGAGAGAGAGTAAGGCAAGAGAAGGTCGTGAAAGAGAGACTGGGGCGAGCTCGGGAGGGTGAGAGAGAGTACGCGAGAGAAGGTCGAGACTGATGTAAAAAGGTGCGAGAGTGGTGTTTGGAGAGGGTGAGATGGGGCCAGAGAGAGAGGTTTGTGAGCGGGATTGAGAGTAACGGAGAGAAAGAGAGGGGCAAAGAGAGGGAGGGCGAGAGACAGAAAGGACGAGGGAGAGGTAGGCGAAAGGGAGACACATCAGTGGCGAGAGAGAGGAGTGGGGACGATTGACAGAGGGCGCTAGAGAGAGTGGGAGAGAAAGAGAGACAGAGAAAGAGGGACACAGAGAGAGGAAGCGAGGGAGAGTGGACGAGAGTGGGTGGTAAGAAAGAAAGTGTTTGAGAGAGTAGAGCGACAGAGAGAGAGGGGCAAGGCGAGAGAGAGAGAGGCCCAGACACAGAAAGAGTGAACCTGGAAAGAAGGGTGAGAGTGAGAAAGCGGGGGAACACACACAGAGAGAGAGAGAGAAAATGAGCGAGAAAGAGGGCCAAAGAAATAGAGGGCGAGAGAGAGGATACGAGAGAGAGGATGAGTGAGAGAGACAGGGAGGCGACACAGAAGTGTTTGAAAGACTGAGCAAGAGGTTGCGAGAGAGAGGGGAGAAGGGGAAGATAAGGGATGAGAGAGCGTGATGGTGAGAGATTGAGAGAGAGATGGTGAAAGAGAGAGGAGGTGTGAGAGAAAAAGACGACGAGAGAGATGGGTGGGAGAGAGAGGGGGAAGAGAAAGAGAGAAAGAGGGGCGAGAGAAAGAGGAAGTGAGGGTGGCGAGTGATAAGGGAAAAGTGAGAGAGGAAAAAAAAGAGACGGTGAGAGAAAGAGAGTAGATGAGATAGGGAGCACGGAAAAGAGAAAAACGGGGTGCGTGAGAGACAGAGAGAGGAGACAAACAGAGAAGGGGGGAGAAGAGAGAGCCAGGGTAAGAGGCAGAGAGAGGGGCGAGAGAGGGGTGCGAGAGAGCGGGTCCAGAGAGACAGAGAGAGTTAGAGGACGAGAGAGGCAGAGCAATGATAGAGACTAATACGGGGCAAGAGAGAGAGGGCCGAGAGAAAGAGAGGGAGAGGGCGAGATAGCGAGATAGGTGTCAAGAGAGAAAAAGAGAGAGGGAGGGTACGAGAGAGGGTGACAGGCCGAGAAAGGAAGAAAGAGAGTGGGCGAGAGAGAGGGGAGGATGAGAGAGCGATGGGGCGACAGAGAGAGAGAGAGAGAGAGAGAGAGAGAGACGAGGCGAAGGAGAAAGAGATGGATTTGAGAAAGAGAGAGAAAGAGAGATGGTGAGAGAGAGAGTAAAGTCTGAATAGAGAGAGGGCGAGAGAAAGAACGGGGGAGAGAGGGGGAAAGTGATAGAGAGTGGGTTAGTGAGAAAGAATGCGAGAGAGAGAGAGGATGAGAGAGGGAGACGAGAGAGGGGTCAGGAGAGAAGTGGGGAGAGAGAGTGGGGCGACGAGAGGCAGAGAGTGTGGTGAGAGGGGGGCAAGACAGGGAGTCTGGAGAGAGGGGATGAGAGGCAAGAGTGTGCATGAGATAGAGAGAGAAGATGCGAGAGAGAGACGAATGTGAGACAGGGACGGGACAAGAGAGAGAGAATGAGAGAGAGCTGGAGCAAGAGACCGTTTGAAAGATTGCCAGGGTGATAGCGGCGGAGAGAGACGGGGCGAGACAGAGAAAATGGGCGATAGAGTGCGAGTCTAGAGGGGACGAGAGAGGAACTGTGGGTGTGAGGTAGAAAAAGTGAAGATGTGAAACAGAGAGATAGCGACAGACAGGGTGAGAGGGAGAGAGAGTGGGAGCCAGGGAGTGCGTGAGGGCGAGTGGGAAAGAGATGGCAAGAGAGCGAGGGGACGAGAGAACGACGGGGCCAGAGAGAAAGAGAGAGATGAGGCGAAGAAGAAAGAGAATGGAGACAATGCTGTCCATGTAATGTCTGTCCCTTGGGCCAGATTTAAACAAGATGGGCTCACAATGCTCCTGATAAAGTTTCCTATCAGTGTTCGTACGTGCAAGTCAACATTTCTTTTGGTGATTTCTGGACAGGCATAATGACACGTTTCCTGATGTTCTAAGATACGTACAAGAAGCATCTTTTTCGTTGTTCACCGTTCTGGCCACAGCGGTGTTTCATTTGACTAGAAGTAAAGCACAATGTTCAGCTGTGGTCATCATACCACATTCTTAGGCAATAGTGTGAAAACGATGAGCAACTCCGACCTCAAAAACAAATGCACTAGATAATAATTGAGGCTTTTCTTTTGTATTCATTCGACATGTATCATATAGAACGAAAAGTGAGCATTGTGCAGAGACATGGACTGTCTGAATCTTAAATAATTGAAACATCGTGCACAATTCTGGATCACAAACCTCTTTTTCACAAAGGCATGGGGGGATGCGCACGGTCTCTTATCTTCAGACACAGTGCCATAGGTTCACAGTGCACAGATCAGATTCTCAGCATCACTCATCGCCATGCCCACATTTTGCACCTCTAAACATTCCAGATAGACGAGACTCTGTTAGCGTTGCTCTCCCTAGATTTTAGTTCAGCCATAATTGGAATACTGGATGCATTGGTCATGGAAGACTGGAATAAAACATAAAGTCACATGTTACAGGAATGATGTCCCAAGTTGAATATTGAACTGACTACGTCATGTAAGGCAGATGATCGCGGTCAAGGGAGTTTTTGTTCAGAATGACGAACTGTGACAAGTGGTGTTCCACAGGAATTGGTGCTGTGACATCTGCTGTTCGTGATCTATGTGAATGATTTGGAAGAAAATGTAGCTCGTGTAATTAGTAAGTTTTTGGACGATACAAACGTTGTTGGATTTGCGGTTATTGAGGAGGATTGTCAGCGGATGTAGCAGGATGTAACTCACTTGGAGACATGGGCACAAAAATGGCGGATGCAATTTAACCTGGACAAATGTGAGTGATGTATTTTGGCAATGCACGTGCAGATCGAAATTATAAATTGAATGGCAGAGCCCTTCACAGTATTGACATGGTGACTGTGCTGAATGTGGAGGTGCACAGATCATTGAACGTGGCAGCACAGGGAGCTCACGTATTAAAAATAGACAATTGCACACCTCTCCTCATTGTAATGGGCACTGAATACGAGGATAACAGTTTCATCGATATTTGATTAGGCCCTACTCTCACATCGAATAAAGTTCTGGTCACCGCACAAGCAGAAGTATGTGGATGCGCTGGAGTGTGTACATTTTTTTAAAAATAGAATCCCTAAAGTGTGGAAACACGCCTTTCGGCCGAACAAGTCCACATTGCACCTCCGAAGAGTATCCCACCCAGACCTTTTGCCTTTCAGCATACATTTTACAGACTTTTACGCACCTAACATACACATCCTTACGTAGTCTGGGCAAATAGTTTGGCCAATTCAGCTGAACTGCACATCCTTGAACTGTGGGAGGAAATTGGAGCACCTGGAGCAAAACCACGCAGACAGATGCCTGAGGCTGCAATTGAAGCCAAGGCCATGGCGCTGCGAAGCAGCAGTGCTAACTACTGAGCCACTGCACCGCCTCACCACTAAGTCATCGTGCTGTCCCACTTACTGGGACATTTCCTGTTTTGGTGGTTTGAGTCGTGAAGAAAGTTTGGACAGAGAGGGCTTGCTTTCACTGGAGAGCAGGACGTTGAGGAGTGAGCTACTAGGTGTTTACAAATTTGTGGCTGGCATTGATAGAGTGGAAACCATGGTGGCTTGTGCCCAGCGTTAGGGGTCAGTTACGAAACAAAAAGCACTGGCTCAAGGTTCCACGGCTCACATTTAGGAGAGGTGTGTGAGGCACTTTTTTGTTTTGAAAGGGTGATGAGTGCCTGGAATGCATTGTGAGAGGAGGTTCATCTGGAAGCAGATACAATGCCAGTAAACTCCAAGCTCGTGGACGAGGATATTTTCAGAACGGAAAGAGTGATTTACGTTTCCTTCAAGCGAGGACAATTTTATTGTGAAAGACCAAAATGTGGCGACACATGTCTATAAGTCGAAAGGCCTGAATCCATGCTGCATTGTTCTTTGTTATACAGTTATAGAGAATGACAGAATACAAACAACAAAGCAGAGCCTTCCCATTATAACTAACTTTACAGATTCTGCTTTTGAGCCCTCGACCAATGTCTGTGCATTGCAAGTGCTGTTCTAACTGTTTCTGAAATACTAAGAGAGTTCTGGCCGCTTACAGCCATCGAGTTGGACATTTCCATCAACATTTGCGTAAAAAAACCTTAGAAGTCTACTGAAACTTCTCTCCCGTTACTGTAAATCCATGTCCATGGTAATTCATCCGTCCATCTCGGGAAAATATGTTCCTTTCCATGCTATCCATCTCGCTTTTAAATTTAAATCCGGCATTCACGTTCCCTTTGTCTCAAGGAAACAACCCTGTCTGCTGTTCTTCATATAATTTAGACAGATAGCAGTTTCCACAAGCAGCATTTCTGCTCTCAGTTTGCTTGGTTAGCTGACACATGGAATAATGTGTGTTTTTTTCCTGTTTTTTCATAAATTTTTCACAGATAATCATGAGAACACCGTGCACCAAACATTTTCAGTAAATGCTGTGTTAACCAGATTTGCAAAATAATTTGTAATTGAGTTCTCAGCATTCTTCATGATTGTATAATCTAGACAGGAATATTTCCTGATTGGTGATGCAAATGAACTCTTCCTTCTTTTTTAGTTTTGTTCATCCCTCTTGACTTCCTCGAGTTATTTACAATTTTAAAAATTGTGATAAAAATGATAGTAACACGAAAAAAGTTATACGATACCAAACACAAAAAATCAATTGATCCCCGGAATCAAGCTGCACAGAGAGATTCCCGAACTTCAGTTGCACACTGTTGCGGCAGCTCCTAGTCAGATGTGGCACATTCTGGTCGCCCATTGACCTAAATATGGCTGCAGTAACAGAATTAAATACCCGATGCTCAACTAGCTGAGGCCATTTGTTTGCACGATGGTCGGATTGACACAGAGTAATATAAAGGTCGCAGTGTCTATTTTGAACAAAGTATCTTACGATCTCATTAACAGGGATTTCTTGCAAACAACAATACCTGCAGATCCATGTAGGAGACAGATTTATAAGAGATATGTGAGAACAGACAGTCTTAATTTTGCAGTAACATTAAAAATAATAGGATAGCACAATTACAGAGACAAATGATAATTTTGGAATTATGCCTTGTCAGACCCTAGAAGATCAGTTAAGTTCATTGAGCTGTGCCAGCGAATAAATTTTAATAATAACAAAAATAAAATGTTGTCCTATTAGGCAGGAGGGTTAATGCGAATAAGGGCAGTAACTGCCATATCAGAAGTCAATATGTGACAATATGCAGCTGAATGACAGAAGGGCAGTGACTAACTGACTCTTCAACAGAAGCTACTGACAATTCATTCGGTAATGAATGACAACAATAGCAGTACGCATAAAGACTTTAACATCTAAGTAGCATTATTTTAGAGCTGATGTTCTGAACTTTACAGAAACTTGAAATAATTAACCTCCTTTTTTATCTCCTGTGGTGAGAACAGTGTGAAATATAAGAGCAGAATTTGGTAGCTAAAGCAATGAATATTATGAGTAACACAATTCAGTAAGTGCTTACTAATAAGGAAGTATGGTAAATGTCTGTAAAAGATTATAATCGTTAACTTTGGAATATGAATAATGGGATATATTGCAAGAACCCAATAGTTGATGTTTACGGGTTCTTGTAAACATGGAGACATAGGGCTGCCGATTGGGCTGTCCTTCGTTGATCAGGTGGTTTGCAGGATTTGATGCACAGATTAAGGGGAAAAATAATGGCACTGTTGCATGCAATCATTGTGATTCGAAATGAATAAAGGTGTGGCTCAACTGTGAAATATATCATATCATTGACCTCTCTTCCGAACTGAGCTAAGTACTCAGTGGGCCACGTTAAAGCCGTATTCGGAGTCGTCTCTGTCTTCTCGTGCACTTGTGGCAAAGGAGCCAAATAAAGATTGATCGCAGAAGAGACAAAACTTTGAAACTGTATACGAAACGTTGCAAGAGCAGCATCTGCTGCATTGTTATAAAAATTATGAATGAACCTCACAGAGTTTTAGAATAGATCTTTCTCTACACTTTTTTTCGTCTGGACATGACATATTCTGCATTTTGTTCCATTACCATCACTGAGTTAAATTTAGTTTTGCCTGGATAGCATATAAAACTATATGCTTCAGCGTATCTTGTTAAGGTGTAGATAATAAATCAAATAAATCAAAATAAATTTAAACAATCGCGGTTACTCCATTGTTGCATTTGCAAGCCCAATGCTCATAGAATTCCAGTATATAAATCACCATCCACCATTACCTCTGGCTTTTAAAAGACCGACTTACTTTGTGTTCCACCTGGCGTAATACTTTGACCAAGTCCACCAGGAAGGAACTTGGAAAATAATTCAGTGAAGTCAAGGGAGACACCATCCTCTGTCGTACGTCCAGATATCACGTCCATAAAAAAATAAATCAGACTTGTGAGACAAGACTTTCTCAGCATAAAGCCATGCTCACTCTCCTGCATTTCCAAATTCAGATAAATGCTGCCCGTAAGAATCTTAAGCAATTATTTTGCGATCTTGACGTGAGTCTCAGCCATCCATAATTTTTGAAAATAATACATATTGATTTTTCTCAACTGTATAAATGACACTGACTATCCTCCAGTCTTCCGTGACCTTCCCTGCATTTAAAGAGGGTAGAATGATGTCTGCAGGGGTCCCAGGAATCTCCACATTTTTCTCCTTTAAATCCATGGTATAGACGTCATCAAGACGGGGAGATTGGCCTACGTTTTTTTCCCAAGATGACAAATGGCTCCTCGTTAATATCGAAATGCCTAAAGAATATCTGCACGCCCCTCCCAAATCTTACTTGCGTCCAATTTCTTATTGCTATAACATGCTGATGCAAATACGCATTAAATGACTCATCCACTTTATCAATCTCGAAACATAAATTTATTTATTTCATTTGAGAGGGCGTCCTCTTTCCCTACCTACCAGCTCGTCCTAATATGCATACAAAAACATTTTGTGATTCTACTTAGGCCAAACTGCCAAGGGCATTTTATCTCCCCTTTACCCCCTCCTAATTTCTCCTTTAAGATTATTTTTCTTGCTGTATTTACATTAAGCAAGGGACGAGACTAACACTTACATACTTTCCTTTTTCTTCTGAACTGCTCTTTCAATACCTCGTGTTCTCCATCATTCCAAAATCCTGAAATCCTTATCTTTCATCCCTGCAGGAAGGTGCTTTGACATGATCTCTGATGAACTGGATATTAAATGCTTGCATCTGACAGATGTGGATATGTGGATTTTGCTATTTTTTATGACTTTCCCACAATTTACGCTTTCAATTGTCCGCCCGATCATCCTCATATATAAATGTCCCAAATTTTACAGAACGATGATCACAGTTCGCCAGATTCTGCCCAACTGAAATTTCAAACCCTTCTTGGGTCTCGTTGCCCAATTACAATATCTAATACCGCCCCACTCCGAGTTGAGATATGCCTTTATTGCTTCAAGAAACCCTCCTTCATTCAAATTCTGTCCGATCTAAACAGCTGGCATGAAGAAAGTCTCAGTAAATGCATAGACATCTAATCAACGAGGATGATACAAGGGTATTGTAAGAAGCATAGATGGATTACGTGAGTATGTAAAATGCATCGAATTGCTTTTCATGTGACCAAATATGTAATTGTGGATTCTGCCAGGGAAAATAAAGGAAAGTATATATCAAATCATCATAACAAACAAAGCTCTGAGATAATGAGTCATCACAGCATCCACATGGTGCACCAATTAAATATGAAAATTAAAAGTCTTTGATTATTATACCTGGAAAGGCGTTCAAAGCGGCAAGTAACAATAACGCACAGATGTGTCAGGAAATAACTAGTTGCAAGAAGAGAGAATCCATTCATCACTAATTGACGTTCAGTAGTGGTTCCAGCAACTATTCCTTCACTGTCAATATCTTTTGTATTTACATTAACGGAAAATGGGCGGCACGGTGGCACGGTGGTTAGCACTACTGCCTCACAACGCCAGAGACCCGGGTCAGGCGACTGACTGTGGAGTTTGCACATTCTCCCCGTGTCTGCGTGGGTTTCCTCCGAGTGCTCTGGTTTTCTCCCACAGTCCAAAGATGTGCAGGTCAGGTGAATTGGCCATGCTAAATAGCCCGCAGTGTTAGGTAGCTTCGGCGGTTCGGTGTAGACTTGTTCGGCCAAAGGGCCTGTTTCCACACTGTAAGTAATCTAATCTAATCTAAAAGAGTGAACTGGCCAAGAACTGCAATGTCGTGGCCTCAAGAAACACTAAATGCTATCACTGTTCGAAACCATGTCTCTACCAAGCCTGTGAAACATCGACATAGCACGAATCACGAGTGTGACAACATTTTTCCCACTTTACTGCATAAACCCACATTGACTAACTTCTAACAAGCTCTACCACTTGGCGGACACCTGCACCATTTAGTGAAACTATTTACTCAAAGGACCTGTCACTAACAGCAGTCGTTTGATCGGTTTCTACGGGATTCAGTTGGGATTCAGTTGAAGAGCCGCAAGGTTATGTTGCAGTTCTTTCAACCATAGTTATAGTGCAGTTAACAAATTGCGTTCAATTCTGATCACCTCATTATCGGAACGATGTTGAAATTATAGAGAGGTGCAGAGGAGGCTTTCACAGGATTATGCCTGGACTGAAAGAGAACTCTTGCGAAGAAAGGGACCGAAGACGTTTGTGAGGTTTCTTTATACAGTTGAAAAAAAATGATGAGAAGCACAAATAGAGTGTTTTCAGGGCGAAAATGTTTATCATCAGGGGGCATAATTTTTAAGTCAAAGAAGGAAGGATTGGGGAGGTGTCAGAGGTAATGTGTTTGCACATAGAGTGGTCGGTGTGTTGAATGCAGTGCAAGTCGTGGGTGGTAGCATTAGTGACATCTCGCATTTCCCGTGTATGCACAATGGATGACAGTAAACTGTAGGATATGTAGTTTAGATTAGATTAGAATACATTACATTACAGTGTGGAAACAGGCCCTTCGGCTGAACAAGTCCACACTGACCCGCCGAAGCTATCTAACACTACGGGCTATTTAGCATGGCCAATTCACCTGACCTGCACATCTTTGTCTCTGGGAGGAAATCGGAGCACCCGGAGGAAACCCACGCAGACACGGGGAGAACGTGCAAACTCCACACAGTCAGTCGCCTGAGGCAGGAATTGAACCCAGGTCTCTGGCGCTGTGAGGCAGCAGTGCTAACCACTGTGCCTCCGTGCCGCCCTAGTTTGAGCTTTGGGTAGAATAAAAGGTAGGCACGATATCTAATGTTGAAGGCCCTGTAGTGTTCTGTACTTTTCTATGCTCTTTGGCAAATTATGTTTCAATCATTAGAAATCTGCAAAAATAGTGATCAATTGTGTCTGCCTTGTCCGGACATGAAATATCAGTGGCACTGCGTAGTTGTTCATTGAAACACAATAATTTGTTTAAATTGTGCATACTGACAATTAAATAAATACAGGTGATCCAGTGAGATACGGTTGATGAGAAAAGGCAAGAGACTGTGAAAAGATTAAAAGCCTTTTCGTTACTTTCCGACTTAATATTTAGATGTAAGGATCACATTAGAAGATGGAGAAAGGGAAAGTGAAGACTGCAGTTGCTGGAGATCGGAGTCGAGAGTGTATTGCTGGAAAAACACAGCAGGTCAGGCGGCATCTGTGGAGCAGAAGAATCTGCCTTTCATCAGGAATGAGGCTTGTGGTCTACCCTTGAGAAATGCATCGGAGTGGAGTGGGTTTGAGAGGGAAGGGAGCTGAGAAAGGGATAGTTGGATGAAGGTTAGGAAGGTGATAGGTCAAAGCGGGAAGTGATGGTCAAATCTAGAGATGGTGCCCAGTTGGAGGCTTGGGACTGGAATAAGTGAGAAAATCCCAGAGGCCCTCTGTCTTCCGTGATCGCAACTTCCCTTCCCACGTGTCTGACGATGCCCTCCAGCACATATCGTTCACTTGCCACTGCACCGCCCTTGAAGCCCAACCATCGCAACACAGAAAGGACAGAACCTCCTGGTCCTCATTTTCCATACCAAAATCTCTGCATATGTCGCATCATCCCCCGCCACTTCTGCCAACTCCAAACGGACCCCACCGCGAAAGATATATTTCCTTCCCCATTCGTATTAGCGTTCCAGAAAGACAATTCTCCCCGCAACTCTCGCGTCAGGTCAACACCCCACTCCTGGCATCTTTACCTGCCACTGAAGGAAATGAAAGCTGTGCCTACAGTACTCCCCAGACCTCCCGCCAAGGCCCCAAGGGATTTTGCCACATCCATCAGAAATCTATCATACCTCCATCAATGTCATCTACTGCATCTGTTGCACCCTGTGTTGGCTCCTCTCCATCATAGAGACAGGATGCCTTCTGCATATTATTTGTGAGAACATCTCTGGGACAGTCGCACCCACCAACTCCAACGCCTCATGTCTGAACTCTTCAATTCTCCCTCCCACTCCGTCAATGACATGCAGGTCCTGGGCCACCTTCATTGCCAAACCGTTACCACCCGACTATTGGAGGAAGAATGCCTCATATTCCGGCTTGGGTCCCTGCAACCACACGAACAAATGTGGGTTTCAACAACTTCCTCGTTTCCCCTTCCCCCACAATTCAGCACCGGAATCTGCAACTGTCCATCACCCCGCCCTCATACTGATCACCTGCTTCATCTGTATTCACTTGTTGCTTTCTCAGCTACCTTCCCCCCACAAACCCCAACTCCCTTCCATTTATCTCTCAGCCACCGCCGACACACCACATTCCTGATGAAGAGCTTATTCGCGAAATGTCGATTCTCCTGCCTCTCAAATGCTGTCTGACCTGCTATGCTTTTCCAGTTACACACTCTCCACTTCCGTCAGATCATGGCGGAATTGAAAATTATATGATTGCCCAAAAAGAAGGATGCTCAGTTGTTTGCAAAAACCACAGGTCATTTGTTTCAACGTTAGTGGTGATGAAGCTTTTGGAAGTGAAATTGATAAAATGTCTGTTATTTAAGAAAGATGGGGAAATATTAAGTTCGTGTATGTTACTTTTCAGTAACTTTCTAAAGATTTTCTGCAATGTAATTTTTGTTTTTAGATTTGCAGCATACTAATGTTGAAGTGCTGAAAACGAATTTCAGATCAGGATTGACAGACTTGTCTTCAAGAATGGATCCAATGTAATGACGTGCTCAACAGCAACACGGATAGAAATTCGCCCCAATGTCACAAACTACAAAATCGTTAAAAATATTTTCCGAACAGGGCAATGTTTTAGTTATTTTCCCAATATTTAGTGATCAGGATACAGGTTTTCTCGAAAGCATAGCAATATTACCGTCTTTGATGTTTAGGGTTGAATCTAAGTCAGTGCCAGGGTATGAGTCTCAGTCAGTGACAAGGATTGAATCTTAGTCCATGACGGGGATTGAAACTCAAACACTGACTGCGATTGAATGCTAATAAGCGTTGGGATTCGACTTGAATGAGTGATAGTGATTGATCGCCTTTCAGTCAGTGGAATATGAATCTCAGTCAGTGACAGAGGTTGAGCTACAGTCAGTGACAGGAATTCGGTGACGATTAGAGAATAGAATTTATTGTGAACTGTGAGCGAAATAGTGTCAAATGGCAAAAGGGCCCGAAGAAATTGGTCGAATGAAAAGATGAGGGCCAATGACCTTTCAATCAGAAATGTATGAATTGATATCTGTGCTGAGAAACGTAATTCAGAATAATAGGCTTGGAAAGAAAAAAGGAAAAGGATGCAATTCCAGAGGAGACAGAGGAGCGGAGAGCGCTGAATGCATAAGTAAAAATTGTTTAACCGAGCAGGAATCTTTCAGGGAACACCTATATTTGACCCACGGGGAAATTTGGCTGGATGTCAGGCAGTGATAGTCACAAACATATCATAAAAGTGAAAGCTCTTACTCATACACTCGTTATGGACCAGACCAGACCCCCTCCAAACATTTCTAGAAATTTACCCAAACCTTAATTTTGCGAGTTGCTTTAAGCAGATGCAGTGCGGATATTCCAAGTGGGGATGCAACTGATCAAACCACTCAGTTAAAGAAAAGCAGGATTTATTCACAGGATTATGGACTGAAACGCGATCAAAAGAGAACAGAATACCGAATAACGTAACCGATCCAAAAACGCAACCAGATCAACCCAAAATAATGATGCTGTTCGAAAAACTTGCATCAATCCCCACATTCACCATTGGCACCAAAGGAAAAAGAAAAAAAATCACTGGGTCGCAAATGAGACAGATACAGCTCGCAACATGGAACACCATCTTCCGTGTAGCTCTTTCTTGGTCCAGCAGCCTTAACCTAAAGGACTTCACTCAGTGAACTAACAGACTGACAAAACCAGATCAAACCAGAGATGCACTTCATTCAGAGAAATGGTCACACCCCTGTCATTGCAAAAATGTTGTTTTTCTTATTACCTTCAAAGCCGTTTGGCTGAGGCAGTAATTGTTAAATATAATGAAATTGATCCTATAACGCATCAAAGCCACATTTTTCAGAATCTATACTTTCGCTGCCTCACAGAAAAACTACGAACAGCATAAATTCGTGAATGGAGGAGAATTATAACAGATGACAGACCCGAAAGGGCAATATCCAGTATGGAGTTGTTTGCTGAAAGGGGCGTGTCAGTTATTGTGTTTGAACAGGATGAATGTGATTTATTTAATGTTTTATTGTATTGGGACAAGTTCAGCTTGTGAGGTTTTGCGGGATTTTGTATTGGAGATGGTGTACATGTGAGCTGGTATGTGGGTAATTTCATTATAGACAGAATGCATGATATAATATCGGGGTTGTTTCATAAGGAGACGGTGTATGTAAGATCGGGTGTGGGTTATTGAATAGTGGACAGGGTAGATGTGAGATGGAGTGCAGGTTCCTGTGGAAGAAAAGCGTGTGCATGAGTCGTGCTATATGATCCTTTGTATCGGACAGGGATTGTGCAAGATGGGGAGGAGGCTCATGCCCGAAAGTCGATTCTCCTGCTCCTCGTATTCTGTCTGACCTGCTGCGCTTTTCCAGTAAAACATTATCAGCTCTGATCTACAGCATCTGCAGTCCTCACTTTCTCCTTGCAGGTCTATAAAGCCCTGGTGAGACCATGCTTGGAATATTGTGTTTAATTCTGCTTGCATCATTATAGGAAGTATGTGAAAGCTTCAGAGAGGGTGCAGAGGAAATTTGCCAGGATGCGAACTGGACTGGAAGGTCTGTTTTCTGAAAAAAAGTTTGTGGTATCTAAGGCTTTCCTTATTGGAGTGTAGATGGATGAGAAGTGACTAGATAGAGATGTATAGCATGATAAGAGACATATATAGAGTGGATAGCCAGACACGGCAGAAAAGGCTATCACGAGCGGGCATACTTTAAAGTAATTGGAGGAAGAATGGGGAAGACACCAGAGATAGGTTGTTTACACAGGGAGTGTTGGGTGCGTGGAATGCAATGCCAGTGGTGGTAGTCGTGACAGATAAATTCAGGATATTTCAAATAATCTTGTATAGGCACATGGAAGATATTAAAATGAAGGATATGTAGAATAGTTTGATCTTGGAGTTGTATAAAAGGACAGCACAACATTAAGGACCTAGGGACATATACTTTGTTGTACTGCTCTATGTTCTGTGTATCCAGAACCCCACCGTTCGCATTCCAACGACAACAGGTTACAGCGTGGGCCACTGATGCACAGTGCGATTCCACAGGGTATTCCCTTCCTGCTCCATGATGTGGTAAAACTTCACTTTACATCCGACATGAGCCTGCAGCGTTAATTGGGACTTTTGTTTAAAGAATATCACCTCCAGTCTCAAGGATATAATTTTGCAGATATCACTTCCTAGAAGGAAGTGATTGGAATTGGGCCGTTTTAGGATATTTCAGATTGCAGATCTTTCCCCCAGACCATCCCCCAGCTCCTGTTTCCATTTCCCAACCCAGCTGCAAAAATACATTTCATCCTTTATCTCTCTCTCATTCCAAAACACACTGACTCTTTTTGTCTGCATCATTTGTGCTTTTAAACTCCTTCGCCCAACAAACAATAACCTTCTGCTGTCAAATACTTCGATCTCCCCGCCCCCCCCCTCCCCCCGCCACTTCAAACAACCACGACTCACATTGCTGTGTGTAGGATTGGTTTACTGTTTCAAAAAACAATAATTGGAAGTTGGAGAGGGTGCGAGAGAGAGGATAGAGAAAGAGATGGATAGATAGAGAGAGAGATATATCCCTTGCAGACATTCACGGAATTGAAACGAGCAACCTGTGACTAACTTATCCAAACATCATATTCAATCACCCTGGCCAATGAACATCACATAAATCATCTGACATTAGATCAAATCTTTGCAGAGATCTTCTTATTGAAGGTTTTAATGTCGTCCTCGCGGAGTCATGTGTGTAAGACACTCACTGGATATTGATGTATTTGTGACAAATGCTAAGATCCCAGTTGACAGGGGTTAAACCTATTTACAAAAAATGACTGGGCTACAATCAAACAGGCGTCAGTTAAGGTATAGCCTCAAAACCCAGGATCCCTCGGAGAAAATTAAACCTTGGGATAAATAAACACACAACTCACATGAGCCCCACCTGGTGCATTCCTGAGGAAGGGCCTGTGCCCGAAACGTCGAATCTCCTGTTCCCTGGATGCTGCCTGACCTGCTGTGCTGTTCCAGCAATAAAGTTTCAACTTTGATCTCCAGCATCTGGAGACCTCACTTTCTCCCCACCTGGTGCAGCCCGTTGACAAGGCCTCAGGCTTAAGAACCTTTCTCCCCGTCTGAACGTTGTTCTTGCCCAAGGCCTTCCTCGTTCCTATCATTTTGGATTTTCACGTTGCAGCTACCCCAACAAAAGTTGCTCTGGATAAAAGAGAGAACCGAGTAGTTGAACCGGGAACGAGAGCATGTTGAAGGAATATTACGCAGCAAGATCCCGGATTTAAATTCACCCACCACCCCAGCAGCAATGTATTCTAAGTTGGCGGTCGTCGAAATTAAATCGACTCCACTAAAAATTTAGCAAGAGCAAAGAAAATGTTTAATTTTAACCTCTGCAGGGGCCCGATACATTGGCAAGACGCCTCATGTAAGGGGCTCCTGATATCTCCCATATGTTTCCTTTATACGATAATTCACTTCTCCTTATCAACACCTCAAGGCCAGGAGCCTGGAACATTCCAAATATGGAGTTGTTTTCCTCATTCCTTGATGGTTGATATAGTGGTTTACTGGTCTTGTATGTAGTCTTACATTTTTTTCTGTCTGTCTGGAAGTCTTTGCAAAGTCAGGCCCTTACTTCTTTGTTTTGCTGTGCTTTTATAGATCTCACAATAAATGTTAATTTTCCATTACGTTACTCCCCCCTTTTGTCATTTTATGACAATAATTAAATAAACGAAAATAGAGAGCCAGATAGCTTTACAACAAACTGCTTAGCAAGCACAGGCCTTTCCTCAGACACCATCTACATGTTACACAGTATTCTGGTGATATTGTCACTTCCTCTGGTGTGCCCTGTACAGAGCCTGTTTTCACACGTCACACACTTCAACATTACAGTATGGTGGGATCCATGCAAACGGAACTTCCTGCTGTGGGGTCTCTGATCTTTTTGCCATTTGGTATCCCGCTGCACACATAAGCAAATGCTGGAGACAGGTACACAAGCAGCAACCGATATAAAGCACTGTGAGTATGACCAGTCCTACAACCAGTATAGCGTGTAGGATCCAATACCCCCATCCTCTCCAAAGGGATGTAAGCCATTTGAACCAGAAGTCATCTGCTGGGAGAGAGGCCTTATTGCCGACTCCATATGATTTATTACACTTGTGATTTTCTGGGACTTATCAGGAATATTAAAACAGCATGAGGTACTTAACGTTTTGCAGATGGCCTCTCTCTCGGCCGTAAGTATATCTGGTACTTATCGATTTCGTGTCATTGCTTCCCATACTGCCGTTAACTCAGCACTAATGAGTGTTAGACTTTCCTTAGTCTCGTTTGCTAACAGTTTATTTTTACCATAGGCAAGGCCATTAATCTTGTTTATTGCCAAAATTGTCCCTGCTCCCAAGAGAATACACCACCCAATATTCGTTCCTGGTGTAGTCCAGGGGCCTGCGAGTGTGTACCCATTCAATGCTTTGAGATGTCCCTTCGGCTTCTCCAGTTACTGGCCTTTGGGACGAACATTGTGGTGCCAGTGAACAGTCCTACGGGGTAGCAGTACCCCTTCCTTCCCCGGGGAGGTGGTGATACCCCTACTTTCCACAGGCCCATATTATACCCACCATCATGGGCTGATTATTGATAAAGGAACAAGTAATGTTGATGATTGCACCATTTGCGTTGGCAGTGGTCTGCAGCGTGTCAGCATTGGGGCTGCAGTTATCCGTGAGTCCAGGTGGTGGCACGATAGTTGAACTAATTGCTCCCCCTATCAGGGTCAGGGTAGTCACCGCCCATGGAAGCAGTCAGCTAGCATTTCTTGCCAGGCTCTCTGTAATTGGTTCGGCAGTCGGCTGATGGGCTGTGTGCAAACATATCCAACAAGGGTAGCCAACCTCTAATCTCCGGTGCTGTATTAGGGCCAAAACACAAGCACTACTCCATTCATATCTAGCGATGGCCCTTCGCACCTCCCAACTTCCTGCCGTTGCATTGATGCCATTTATGTCATGAAGGCCAATTCCACTACCGAGTTAGATGAGCTCCTGAGTCCCGGCCAATGCCCTCCAGATTCTGGCGTGACATTAATGCTCTCTGGCGTGCTTGGGGTTAGGTTCATGCCTGCTTGGGGTTAGGTCCATGATATGGTTTCTTGGTTGCGGTGCCCTGGTGATACGATTTCCTGTAGGACCTTCTGCACCACAGGTCCTACAGGAAAATCGTATTGTTCTGCACCACAGGTCCTACAGGAAATCCATCTGTAAATGTCCAAAGGGTCTTTCGGGTTGAGCGTGTGCTGCCTGACCCCTCTGTACTCCCCTCCCTACATTATTAGTGGCACAGATAACACATCGTTGACAATATTTCTGGGAATATTGAGTAAATCCCTTAGTGTATTAGTTTCCAAAATACTGTGATACATCCCACCTTTTAACAGATGGTTCTTATCGCGTGTCAGTTTAGCATAGAATGGGAATAACGATCGCAATTGACTGGTTTAACCATTGGGGGCACACCACACCACTTCCCCCATGCTGCACCCTGCCCTTGTCCAGTCACGCTTTTCCGGCGTGGCCTGCGACTCAACTCTCTTATGTCTGTTGTTGGGTTACAAATCTTTGTCATACACATGTCAAACTGATCACTTGATGAATGCTGGGCTGCCATCCTTGCCGCTACGTCCGCCTTTGCATTGCCTTGAGAAACGGAATCGTTATTTTTCATAGGAGCTTCATATTTACACACAGCAATTGATTTAGGCAATGCGACCGCGTCCAGGAGGTCAGAAATCAGGCCACGGTGTGTGAAGGGCATTCCGGTGGAGGCCAAGACCCCCTGTGTTTTCACAGTGTTAAAAAATCATGTACAACCCCGAATGCATATCTACTGTCAGTGTAAATATTCTCTCTCCTTCCCTTAACCAATTTACATTACTCAGTCAAGGTAATCAGCTCCACTTCGTCACTTCGGTGCACCTCAACGGTTGCGTAATGTGGGGCAAACATTCTACAGTCGGACATAGATGAGAAGGGAGTGAACCTGCTTTGACTACCTCCTGGATAGTTACAACAACATACCTAAAACAATTCCGACTTGTCTCCTTGCTGCTGAATGCTGTTCCGTCCACAAAAACACTCCATATCTGGATTCCGAAGTGGCGAATCCTGAAAGTCTGGTCTCGAGCTTCAAATGTCATTAGTTAAACATCACAGTCATGTGCTTCTTCATGTCATTCTGTGGGGAGAAGGCTAGAAAGGTTAAGGATGTTACATTGCTTTCTGGTAATGTCAGTAACATAGGATTGTATCTGAGCCAATGTGCTGCCGACATGTGTGCTGTCTTCTGCTCGGAAAGTAGGAAGGATACCGCATGTGGGATAAGTAGGCTAATTCTCTCTGGACGCGACAACAGCATTTTCACCTGTGGGATGGCTTGCAGGTATCTAGGCAATCCTGGCGCTATGGGATCGAGATTAGCTGAAAAATAATCTACCGGTCCCAATATTCCCCCATGATCCTGCAACAGCACCGATGTCATGCATCCACGCTTCCCATCTACCGTTTGTACAAAAGGCTCGTTTGGATTCGGCATCCACAGTACAGGTGTAAATTGGAGTGCCACTTGTAAGTCAACAAAGGCACCGTCGACCTCTGGTGTCCATTGCAACGGACTCTGGTTCTGCTATGCTTTGTCATGTGCTTTATCATTTCGGAGCGCCTGAACGGTTGCGTAATGTGGGGTAAACATTCAACAGTAGGAGCACATGCCGAAAAAGGATGGCAATTGTTTTTTCGTGTGAGGCTTTTCAAGTCGCGGCATTGCTTGAACTCTGTATTGACCAATGGCTCTTGTTTCGATAATAAAAATCTTAAGAACTTCATCTGTTGTTGCACAAGCTGTATTTTTGCGACACTAACTTTAGAATATTGAACAGGACAGCACAGAACAGGCCCTTCAGCCCACGAAGTTGTGCCGACCACTGATCCTCATGTAAGGTAAACCTAATGTACGAACCCTCAAATTTCTGTGACAATATGCATGTCCATCAGTCTCCTAAATATCCCCAATGACATTGCTTCCCCAACGGCTGCTGGCAACGCATTCCATGCTCTCACATCTCTATGCGGAACGAACCCGCCTCTGACATCCCCACTATACTTTCCACCAAACAGCTTAAAGCTATGGCCCATTGTATTAACAATTTCTGCCCACGGAAATAGTCTCTGACGATCAATTTGATCTATGCCTCTCATTATCTTGTACACCTCAATTTGGTTCCCTCTCTTCCTTCTTTTTTACGATGAAAGATGTCCGAGCTCAGTCATCCTCTCTTCCTAAGATAAGCCCTCAATTCCAAGCAGCATCCTGGTAAACCTCCTCTGAACCCTCTCCAAAGCATCCACATCTTTCCTATAAGAGGGCGAACAAAACAGGACACAGTATTCCAAGTGTCATCTAACCAAAGTTTTATAGAGCTGCAACAAGATCTCACGGATCTTAAATTCAATCCCCCTGTTAATGAAAGCCAAAACACCATCTGCTTTCTTAACAACCCTGTCCACTTGGGTGTCAATTTTAAGGGATCTATGAACCTGCACACCAAGATCCCGCTGTTCCTCCACACTGACAAGAATCCTCTCTTTAATCTTGTACTCAACTTTCAAGTTCGACATTCCAAAATGCCTCACCTCGCATTTATCCACCTTGAAATCTATCTGCCACCTCTCAGTCCAACTCTGCATCCTGTCAATATCACGATGCATCCTACAACAGTTCTCTATACTGTCAACGACACCGCCAACCTTTGTATCCTCTGCAAAATTGCTAACCCATCCTTCAATCTCCCGATCCAAGTCGTTAATAAAAAATTCAAGGGGTAGAGGCCCAAGAGCAGAGCCCTGTGGAACACTACTCACCACTGACTTCCAGGCAGAATACTTTTGTTCCACTTCCACTCGCTGTCTTCTGTCGATCAGCCAATTCTGTATCCAGACAGCTAAATTTCCCTGGATCCCATTCCTCCTGACGTTCTGAATGACCCTATCATGGGGAAACTTATCAAATGCCCAGCTGAAGTCCATGTACACCATATCCACCGCTCGACCCTCATCAACTTGTTTCGTAACATTCGCAAAGAACTCATTAAGATTTGTGAGGCATGAACTGCCCCTCACAAAGCCGTGCTGACTGCATTTAATCTAGCCATGCTCTTCCAGATGGTCATTAATCCTACCCCTCAGAATCCTTTCTAACACCTTGCAGACGACAGACGTGAGACTGACTGGGCTGCAATTGCCCAGGATTTCCCTATTTCCTTTCTTGTAGAGAGGAATTACATTTGTCTCCCTCCAGTCCTCAGGTATGACTCCGGTGGAAAGCGAGGATGCAAAGATTTTGTCAAGCGACGAAGTAATCACATTTCTTGCTTCCCAAAGCAGACGAGGACAAATCTGGTCTGGCCCTGGCGACTTGTCTATCTTAATGTTTATGAAAATGTTCAGCACATCAGCTCCTTCAATGTCTATCCGTTCCAGCATGCTTACCTGCTCCTCAACTGTTTCGTTCACTACAAGGACCTTTACTTTAGTAAAGACAGAAGCAAAAATCTCATTTAGGGCTTCCCTACTCTTTCTTTGATCATTCTCTTAATCCTCACATACGTGCAAAATGTCTTTGGATTCTCCCTAATCCTTCCTGCCAAGCCTTTTGGATGCCTCCTTCTGGCTCTTCTCAGATCATTTTTGAACTCCTTCCTCGCCTGCCTGTAATCCTCTAGAGCTGAGCAAGACCCTTGCTTCCTCCACCTTACGTAAGCTGCCTTCTGTCTTTTGACGAGGCGCTCCTCCGCTCTCGTCATCCAAGGTTCCTTTATCTTGCCCCTTCTTGCCTGTCTCAGAGGCATACATTTATGCATCACTCGCAACAACTGTTCCTTAAACATCTCTCCATGTATATAGTGCACTTTCTGTGGAACAATTGCTCCCAGCCCATGCTTTCCAACACACGTCTGATAGCATCATAGTTTCCTTTTCCCCAATTAAATATCCTCCCATTGTGCCTGCGTCTCTCCTTTTCCATAGATATGTAGAATGTGAGGCAGTTGTGGCCACTATCACCAAAATGCTCTCCCACCGCAAGATCTGATACCTGCCCCAGCTCATTGCCGAGGACCAAATCCAAAATGACCTCTCCGCTCGTCGGCCTGTCAACGTCCTGAGTTAGGAAAGCTTCCTAAACACATCTTACAAAAACAGCTCCTTCCAAACCATCTGCTCGAAGAAGGTTCCAATCAATATTGGTAAAGTTAAAGTCACCCATTACAACAATCCTACTTCATTCACACTTTTCCAAAATCTGCCGACCTATGCTTCCTTCAATCTCCTTGCTGCTATTGGGGGGGCCTGTAGTAAACCCCTAATAAGGTGTCTGCTCCCTTGCTGTTCATATTTTCCACCCATACTGACACAGTAGGCAGACCGCCCTCGACAATGGTAACTTCTGCAGCTGTGATACCCTCTCTGATTAGCAGTGTTTGCACCCTTTCCTCTTCCCTCTCCCTATTCTTTTTAAATGTTCTAACATTGGAACATCCAGCAACCATTCCTGCCCCTACGAAACCCACATATTTGTTGTGGCCTCAACATCATAGCACCAGGTTCTGATCGTAGCTCTAAGCTCATCACTTTTATTCCTGATATTCCTTGCATTAAAGCAAACATACTTCAAACGATCCCTTGGTTCTTTCCCAGGAAATGTCTTCCTATTGGCTGTGTTACCTCTTGCTCTTGCCTCATCTCCATCAACTCTCACCACCGGTATATAGCTCAGACTCCCACACCCTGCCATACTAGTTTAAACCCTCCTGAGCCACTCTAGCAAACCTTCCACCCAGAACATTGGTCCCCTTCCAGTTCAGGTGCAAACCGTCCTTCAAGTAGAGGTCCCACCTTTCCCAGTAGGCATCCCAATTATCTACCCTCCTGTCACCATCCCTCCTACACCAGCTGCGCAGCCACGTGTCAAGCTGCGCCCGCTCCCTGTTCCTCGCCCCGCTATCTCGTGGCACCAGTAGGGAATCGAAAACACTACGCTGTTCGTCCTGCTCTGCAGCTTCCACCCTAACTCCTGAAATCCCTTTTTATATCCTCGATCCTTTTCCTGGCTACATCATTGGTGCCAGTATGTAACATATGTAACAATGGCTTTGTGCCCTTCCGTCGCTACATTGCAGAGCAACGCAAGGATATCTCTCTCACATTGTTCCTCTGTTAGTGCTGTTATTAAACAGTCGTCTGCAAATTGCTGAAACGCTGAGCCAGGGAAAGGATCAGGAATCTCCAGACTCCTGCATAGAGCCTCATTATGTATGGTGGTGGACTCACAGTAACCTTGACAAAGTCGTGTGAAGGTATACCATCTCCATTTGAATGAAAAAGCGAAGCAGAATTGACTATCTGGGTGCACCGGTACACTATAGAAGGCAATTGTTAAAGGCACAACAGAGAACCATTTACTGTACGTGGAATTTGACCCAATATGGGATTGGGGTTGGGAACACTTGGGGCGCGCGGCACAACAGCGTTATTGACTGACTGCAGGTCTTGAACAAACTTCCATTCCTCAAGTTCACCTGGAAAGTTTCCCTTTTTGACCAGAAAAATAGGCGTCCTCACCGGTGAGTTTTCATAGGGGATTATCACTCCAGCCTTTTGGAGGGTTTCAAAGACTGGAGTAATTCCTTCTATAGCCTCGGGCTTTAACGGGTATTGTGCACTGCAAGGACGAGACTCAGACTTCGAGGTTATTCTTATGGGTTCACAGCCTCATATGAGCCCTATATCATCTTTGCCTTTTGCCCACAACTCAGTCGGGACAGTTTAAAACTTTGGGTCCGTGACTTCTATATTCGGAAAACGCCTGGCTTCCCTCCTAAGCTCTTCAGGGCTGGCGGGGTTTACCTGCACTTCCCCATCTGTCTGGGGCAGCCAATTGAGTTTCTTTCTATATGTCCGCATATCTGCATTGAGCCAGATACCCACATCGTGCCTGAAAGCCCAATCTTTCTCTTTCTGTGCATTCAGTACTCATTGTCCCAAATCATGCCACCTGTCGTTCGACGCCTTCGGGAGTGACAAGTGAGGAAAAGAGCCTTCCACATCAAAAAGATAGCATTTATTTGCCGACACAGATACTTTGAATACGTTCACGTTGCTTGCACATCTGTGATAATTCTAATAAAATTCGCACAATAACAACTGATCTGGTTTAACCAATCTCCTGAACCAATCCTTCTCAAATGATTCATTCGGGTCGTCGCGGTGTTTATGTGCTCTACTGTGCAGCATACCCCAGCACAAAAATCTTTGTTAATAGGATTAACATGGTTACTTGCTTCCAGGGCATGTGAATCACTCATTGAACTTATCGCTTTCTTTCACAATCGCCACTCATAGACATACATCAGTTGTCGTGAGTCATAGTTTACAGCCTGCACTGGTAAATCTTCTTTTCGTATTACCTGCAAGCCCATGGGAATATTGAGCAAATTCAACCCCAGTCTCACCATGAAATCCCGAGGCATCAGATTTAAAGGATAGAATTCTGATAACAGAAATGAGAATTGGAATGATCCCCCAATTCTGTTTTTGCACAATTTGGGTGCGATAAATCTCTCTCGTATCTCGACTCCTGATGCACCCATTGAGTTCAGGAACCTTCCATTCATCTTTATTTGCGTTGACTCTCTGAACTGGATTGATTTAAGGACTGAATATATTGCCCCTGTATCGACCAAAAAGGTAACTGGTGTATGTTCCACCTGTAACAAAGAGGTAGGCATTGACTTATATGCATCATCGTTATACTGAACATATTGTCCACGCTTCGCAATCTCAGCACTCAATATGGAAGTGGGACGTGTTTCAGTGCCCGTAAATTTAGTAGAAGAGGTTAGCAGAAGCAAGTCTTCGTTGCCAAGCATAAAGGAAAGAGGCTTACCTGTATCTTATAAGCTGCCTACCTCCACCACAGCCTTCCCCCGTTAATCATCCTGCTGTCCAGCCTGCAGGGCCGATTGAGGCTGCCTGTGCGAGCAGTGTCTCGCCCATTGGTCCATTGCCCCGCAAACAAAGCACCCGCCAGATCTACCTCTGTCAGCCCCTCTACCACGACCAATTCCTCTTCTTCTTCCGCGACATCCACCTCTGCCTCTCTCATTTTCTGCAGAACCTCCCTTCAAAGGTTGGGCGACCCTTTGCAACTTAGTAAGCTGAGCTTTATGTGCTTGCTGTTCCACCTTTAGTTTCTTTGAGTCAGCAATTTTCAGCATGTATTGCATGTTGTTTTATCAAATTCAGCTTTCCTTGTCACTGTAATACATGTGTCTTAAAACTTTTTTGCTATTTCGTCCTTCATTGCATTGATGAAGCTGTTTCTCAGGTGTGCCTCATACGGCGTGATCTCTGCCCCCGTTATGTCCTCGGATGGTGTCAGTCCACTATGGGCGTTATGAACTTCAGTGAGGCATGTAAGGTACTCGGACACTATCTCACCTTCCCGTTGTTTACACATTGCAATTTTGTTCATGACCATTCGTACTGGGAATGCCTACCTACAGGCGTTGTCAGCGCTGCAACCGAAGCATTAAAGGTGCTGTTCAGTTCCAAATGCGGGTTGGTTGCCCTGGCATGGACGTTTGTAGCTGGCCAGTTATACTTGATTTTTGTGACATTGGCATCCAGGTTTCGTCCACGGAGACGTCTTATCGCATGTGATGTTGGACGGAACTCGGTACAGAACTTTGTCACTTCTTCGTGAACTTCACTCCAATCTCGTGTGGCTCAGGTAACTGCCCATAGGCCTTTCCAAATCATTCATGGTCGACGGCTGGTGGACCAACAACCGGTACCCTTCTGGACCTGGAACTTCAGCCATTGGTGCTTGCAAAACCACCTGGCTGGGGGATCATACGCCAGTACGCTCGCCGTTTGTAATGGTGTGAACACGGACAGGTCCCGGATGACTTTCCGTGTTGAATTGGCCATCTTCCTTTTGGGCTTCTTGCTTCAATTTGTTGCGGGTATGAGATGCTACCAGTGATTCAGGAGACCCTGAGGTGGTGGCCGCTGAAGTGGAGGTGGATCTCGTAGGAGGGCTGTAGGTCTCGCAGGGCAGTCACCAAGGTCAGGATCTGAAACAGAATTAAGACACTGTACAGATTCGTTAGATTATTTTCCACGCGCGTCTGCATGTGTGATGGTGTATGTACGCTCATTTGATCTATCTTTTACTTGAGATTTCCTTTCCGTGATATCAGCCTCAGCCTTCTGCATGGTATAAGCACTCCAATTCACTGGTTCTATTTTGCCCTTCTATTTCTCCTTCTCTCTCTCTCTTCTGACCGTGACCTCAGTATTTCCAACTGCCTTTTACTCAAACTTCCTCCCTCCGGAAAAACCCATGCCTTGATCCACAATTCTAACTGATTTACAGACTCCAGACCATAATTATTCAACATGAATTTTATTTTTGTTTGACGATTTCCAATTCCTCTGTGGTTCCTCTTTCTGTTTCCTCTTGCTGGAGCCCATTTTTAGAGTTATTGGAAAAGTGTTCAGCGCTCTCTCTCTCTCGTGGTACCGTTATTTTTATTGCCAATATGGCTTGCTTTTACCTCCGGAGGTCCACTTAAACTGAGCGCATCCGCCTCAATGCCTTGGTTTTCGTCAACCAAGAGACCACATACCCGGTACATCTTTGCTGAGTTAAACACAGCCAGTGGTGGCTCCAAGTTTAAAACTAACCTTAAACTTGCTGTCACTTAAGCACTTTCGAGACGGTAATCCCTTCCCTTGATTTTTGCTCGAATACCACGCGAGAGTACACAGGACTCTCGTCCTGATTTACTTATTCTATAAAAAACAGTCTCTATAAAGGGTTAGGTAAGCCACAACTCTTAACCCGACCCTCTTCGATTTGGACGCCGGCGCCATGGCGATCCACAGCTTCCCAGCCATCTCACACTAAGGGGCCAATTTAGCCCTCGAGATAAAGTGAAAAATCCTTCAAGGCTTTGGCGCCTGTGCCTCCAGGGAATCTTCAGAATCTTACCCAGTAGCGAGGTCCTGACAAGCCCCCACGTTTACAGTCGTGGAAATTTAATCGACGCGACTCAAATGCGAGCAAGAGCAAAGATAACGTTGATTTTCAGAATCTGCCGAATCGATCCAATACATTGGCAAATGCTGTATGTAAGGTGCACCTAAGGGTTTTCACATATTCCTTTCATACTATACTTCGCCTTTCCTTATCTCATCTCAAGGCCAGGACCCTGGAACATTCGAGTTCCTTTACACATTGGAGTTGTTTTATTCATTCCTTGACTGTTGATATGACAGTTTACTGTCCTTGTAACATACTGTCGGTATATTTTTATGTCTGCCTGTAAAAGCTTGTATAGTCAGATTTTTACTTCTTTGTTTCAACGATGCTTTTACTGATTTCTCAATAAATGTTAACTTTCCATTACAATGACATTTTTTTTCATTCCGCCCTGTCTTTATTCTTCATGGTTTTTTACATCTTCATCATGTCTCCTCTCAAACTCCCCGACTATAAGTTAAAAACAGAACAAACTCAGTCTGTCCAATGTCTCTACATACCTCAACCTCTTCATCCCGGACAATATCCTGGTAAATTACCTCTCCAACGTTTCCATAACTATCATATTGCTGCTACATGTGAATACTCGAGCGATAATCGAATGGACAAATAAAATTAGTGACGCAGAAAACCAGCGAAACTGTTCTTTTCCAACAAAGTCTCTTATCCTCAATACTGCCCTGTTTCCTTGTCCTGATCCTGACACCACAACAATCGTTTGTCTATGCCAGTAAACGCTATAAATGACCAATAATATAACAATAACGATATCCAAATGGATCAAGAGCTTGAAGGTCTTGATACTGAGATTTGGGCACGTTCGGCAAGCACCGGTAACCCCATCAGCAGAGACTGAAGGGCGTCAATGTGAAATTGAGAGTCAGTTTGTGCAGTGCCTCAGGGAATTGGCAGGACGGACGTAAAGTCGTTTCGTAATTGTGACAGAGAGAGGTGTCCGTGAATGTGTGGGTTAAAAGCATGATATGTGATTCACAGAGATGGCAGACAGCAGTGGTTTGAAGGTTAAAAAATCGTCAGCTCGGAGAATAGTTTCATGTCAAAATGGTTGCCTCTTTCCCGCGTTTGTTTACCAAATATTACATTAAGTAAAACAGGAAGGATGCCCATTGCCGCGACTCCATTCACATTGAAGTTGTTGAGGCCACAACGCAGAGTACTTACTACTATACGATTACAGCGCGAAATGGAGAAGTGGATTACAATAAAATGATAAGTACAGTGGCACCGGATATGTCAACAACAACATAAGTTGCGCAACAGGAACACTTGCCAAACAGTGGACTGAGATGTGGGAACTAAAAATGGGTTAAATCTGCAACTTCAATTCCAGAGGATATGAAGATTCAATCATTGAGTATGGTGAAGACTGAGATCGATAGATTTCTACAAAACATCAAAATGCTTTTAGCATAGTGCAGGTTATTGTTGAAATATTTTTTCAGGATAATGCAGTTTAACATAGGTTGCTTCACTAGTTCCCCACTTAAGTCAGTATCCACTGCTGCAGTTCCCGTTGCCAGGCCCAGAATCAGAGAAACTGAGTGGCGCAGCCACCAAGATCCAACAAGATGGAAACGAGCGTGCCATGACTCTGTGCGCCAATGATGCAATCGTTGTCCTCAGACGGTATCGAGGTGTATGAAATTCGTAGGCAGGGTTTTGTAACCTCAACTTTAGCAGCTTCGATTGACATGGAGCAGGGATCATTGGGATATCAGGTTCAGATTTCCAAACTCACCTGGAGCAGATTCGATTCACATGGAGCAGGGATCATTTGGACATCGGGCTGTGAGCTCCAACCTCAGCTGTAGCTGCTTCAGTTGACATGCAGCAGGGAACATAGAATATAGAACAATACAGCACCGAACAAGCCCTTCGGCCCTCGATGTTGCGCTGACCTATGAACTATTGTCAGCTCGTAAACCTCAACACTATCCCAAAATCATCCATGCACTTATCTAAGTCTTGGTTAAATCTGCCTAATGTGGCTGAGTTGAATACCTCAGCAGGTAGGCCATTCCACGCTCTGAACACTCTCTGCGTGAAGAACTTGCCTCTGACATCAGTTTTAACACTATCAGCCCTCAATTTATAGTTACGCACTCTCGTACAAGCTGACGTCATCATCCTAGGAAAAAGTCTTTCTCTGTCTATCCTATCTAATCCTCTGATCATCTTGTATATCTCTATACATTTCTGGTATGCAGGGACAGTCTTACGAGGAAAGGCTGAGTGACTTGAGGCTGTTTTCATTAGAGAGAAGAAGGTTGAGAGGTGACTTAACAGAGACGTGTAAGATAATCAGAGGGTTAGATAGGGTGGACAGACAGAGCCTTTTTCCAAGTATAGTGACAGCGAGCACGAGGGGGCATAGCTTTAAATTAAGGGGTGATAGATATAGGACAGTTGTCAGAGGTCGTTTCTTTATTCAGAGAGTAGTAAGGGTATGGAATGCTTTGCCTGCAACGCTAGTAGGTTGGCCAACTTTAAGTACACTTCAGTCGTCATTGGACAAGCATGGATTACTGTAGGTTGGATGAGTTTCAGATTGGTATGACAGGTCGGCGCAACATTGAGAGCCGATGGACCTGGACTGCGCTGTAATATTCTATGTTCTACAAATCCCACCGTTGCCTTCTTCTTTCCAATGAAAAAAGATCCAAGTCCCTCAGCCTTTCCTCATAAGACGTTCCCTCCAGAAGAGGCAACAAACTGGTAAATCTCCTCTGCACCTTTTCCAATGCTTCCACATCCTTTCTGTAATGGGGCGACCAGAACTGTATACAATATTTCAAGTGTGGCCGCACCAGCGTTTTGTATAATTGCAGCATGATATTGCGGTTCTAGAACTCAATCCCTCTACCAATGAAACCTAACACACCGTTTGCCTTCTTAACAGCACTATCCACCTAGGTGGCAACTTTTAGGGATCTATGCACATGGTCTCCAAGATCCCTCTGCATATCCACATCTCCAAGAATCTTTCCATTGAGCCAGTACTCTGCCATCCTGTTTTTCTTCCCAAAGTGCATCACCTCACATTTAGCTGCATTGAACTCCATTGCCACCTCTCAGCCCAATTCTGCAGTTTATCCAAATGCCCTTGCAACCTGTAACATTCTTCCAAACTGTCCACGACTCCATAGACTTTAGAGTCAACTGCAAATTTACTAATCGATCACCCTATGTCTGTGTCTCAGTCACTTATACAAATGACAAACAGCAGTGGTCCCAGCACTGATTCTTGTGGAACACCACTAGTAACTGGACTCCAGACTAAATATTTTACATCAACCACCACTCGCTGTCTTCTTCCAGAAAGCCAGTTTCTAATCCAAACTGCTGAATCAACCTCAAATCCATGCCTTTGCATTTTCCCCAACAACCTACCATATGGAACATTATCAAAGGCTTTACTGAAATCCAAGTATACCACGTGACCTGCGCTACCGTCATCTACATGTTTGGTTACCTTCTCAAAAAACTCAATGAGGTTTGTGAGACACGACCTGCCCTTGACGAAACCATGTTGAGTATCTGAAATCATATTGTTGCATGCTAGATGATTATAAATCTTATCTCTTATAATCCTTTCCAAAACCTTTCCTATAACAGAAGGAAGGCTCTCTGGTCTATAATCACCTGGGTCATCTCTGGTACCCTTCTTGAACAAGGGCACAACATTTGCAATCCTCCAATCCTCAGTTACTAAACCCGTAGACAATGATGACTGAAATATCAAAGCCAAAGGTTTGCTATCTCCTCACTACCTTCCCAGAGAATTCTCGGATACATCACACCTGGTCCAGGGGACTTTTGTACTTTCACTCCTTCTAGAATTGATCACACCCGTGCGTCACTAACCTCAATCCTTTTTAGTCTAATAACTCGTACCTCATTCGTCTCCTCCACAATATTCTCCTTTGCCGGAGTGAACACCGATGAGAAATGTTCAATTAACATCTCTCATCTTTCTGCAGGGTCCACACTCAACTTCCCACTTTTGTCTTTCACTGGCCCTATTACTACCCTAATCACCCTTAATTCCTCACATACCTACACAAAGCTTTATGGTTGTCCTTTATTCTATTTGCTAAAGACTGCTCGTGTCCTCTCTTTGCTCTGTTGACTCACTCTTTAAATCCTTCCTCGATGATCTGTAACTCTCCATCGCATGATCTGTACCATCTTACCTCATCAACACATATGCCACTTTCTACTTCTTAACAAGAGATGCAATTTCTCTTGTAAACCACGGTTCCCTTACCTTATCACTTCCTCCCTGTCTGACAGGGGCATAACTATCAAGGACACGCAATATCTGCTCCTTCAACTAGCTCCACATTTTGATTGTCTGCATCCCCTGCATTTTGCTACCTCATTCTATGCTTCTTAATTCTTGCCTAATCGCATTATAATTGCGCCGGCCCAATCGATAATCTTGACCTTTGGCATGTACTGATCCCTTTCCATCGCTAAACTAAACGTAACTGAATTATGGTCACCCTGTCCAAAGTGTATCCCCGACAACTAAATCAAACACCTGGCCTGGTTCATTACCAAGCACCAGATCCAGTGTGGCCTCCTCTCTTGCCAGCCATTCGACATACTGTGTCAGGAAACCCTCCTGTACACATTGGACAAATACTGATCCATCTGACGTATGAGAGCTATAATATTTCCAATGAATGTTGGGGCAGTTAAAGTCCCCCGTAATGACCACCCTGTTACTTTCACTCCTACCCAGGAAAATGTTGCTAATCCTCTGTTCCACCTCCCTGGAACTCTGCGGAGGTCTATAAAAAACTTCAAGAAGTGAGATCTCTCCTCTCCTGTCTGTAAACTCACCCCACACTTCCTCAGTCGACGAGTCCTCATTAAAGTCCTCTCAGCCACCGTTATACGATCTTTGAATAACAAGGCCACTCCTCCCTCTCTTTTACCGCCTCGCCTGCTTTAATGAAAGATCTAAACCCTGGAACCTGCAACATCAATTCCTCACCCTGCGCTATCCATGTCTCTGAAATGGTCACAACTTCGAAGTACCGTGTACCTATCCATACTGCAAGCTCACATACCTTATTTCGGATAGTTCTGGCGTTGTAATAGACACACTTCAAACCACTTCGCTGTCTGCCAACGTATTCCTGTTACCGTGAAATCCTGTCCCTGTCCTTCCTACTCTCATCTTCCTGTGCACTGTAGCTACAGCTCCTGTTCCCATCCCCCTACTGAGATAGGTTAAACCCACCTGAATAGCACTAGCAAATTTCCCACCCAGGATATTAGTACCAATCTGGTTCATGTGAAGACAGCGCTGTTTGTACAATTCCCACCTTCCCAAGAATGAGCCCCAATTATCCAAAAACATGAAACCCTCCATCCTGTATCATCCTTGCAGTCAAGTGTTTAGCTGATATCTCTCCCTATTCCTTGCCTCTCTATCACGTGGCACGGGTAAAAATCCAAAGGTATCAACTCTGTTTGTTCTAGCTCTCAACTTCCACCCTAGCTCCCTGAAATCCTGCCTTATTTCCCTATCCCTCTTTCTACGTATGCTGTTACCTACATGGGCAACGACTTGAGGCTGGTCACCATGTCCCTTCAGGACCCCAAAGTTACGATTCGAGATATCACGGACCCTGGCACTTGGGAGGCAACACCCCAACTGCGAATCTCGTTCGTTCCCTACAAACCTTCTATCTGAGACTCTAACTATTGAGTCCCCAATGACTTACACTCTCCTCCTTTTCCTCATTCCCTTCTGCAACAGGGATAGGCTCTGTGCCAGAGACCTGGGCCACACTGCTTGCCCCTGGTAAGTCATCCACCTCAACAGTATCCAAAACGGTATGCATGTTTTTCAGTGGAACGACCACAGGTGATCCCTCCACTCACTGTTTTATCGCCTTTCGAACAGTCACCGAACTTTCTTCTTGCCTAGGAGTAACTATTTCCCTGTAACTCCTATCTATCACAGCCTCAGCCTCCCGAATTATCCGAAGTTCATCCAGCTCCCGCTCCAGTTCCAAAACATGATCTTGGAGGTGCGTGAGTTTGGTTCACTTCCTGCAGTTGTGCTTGGATGGGGCACTATTGACATCCCTGATCTCAATCATCCTGCAGGAGGCACATTGCTCTCGCTGCTACTCCCCTAGTCACAAAGTAAAAAAGATACGCTTATCTGATATGTCCCTGATCT
The DNA here is from genome assembly GCF_037043375.1 of Chiloscyllium plagiosum. Taxonomy (NCBI): domain Eukaryota; kingdom Metazoa; phylum Chordata; class Chondrichthyes; order Orectolobiformes; family Hemiscylliidae; genus Chiloscyllium; species Chiloscyllium plagiosum. The sequence continues at coordinate 35,542,115 of NW_028270188.1, read as the reverse complement.
TCAAGGCGAGAGGAGGTGATTGGGTTGGAGGCCCTACAAAGGTAGGGTCTCGGGTTGAGAAGACACTGACTAATACAGCAGGACTGTATAAAAATAAGAAGTCCCTCCTTTCCCAGAAACCGCTGCTCTCTGATTTTAAATGGAAAAACACAAATCAGTGACTCACCGCTCTCGACAGTCTCCCGGTGCAAGTTCCTGCCCTTCGAGTTGCTGCTGCTGCTGAAAAACAGGAATTGAGGACTCCACAACATTGGGACTTCAAGGTGGGGGAAAGTATCCTTGGCTACTTTAATCTGAAGCAAACTCGTTTTTCTGCAAGACAGATGCTTGCAGATTCAGGGAGGATCTGTTCAATTGAAACATTCCAATTAGTAAGAAAAATGCTGCAAATATTCAACTCATGAAGACGCATCTGCACAGAGAGAAACGTAAGTACTAGTTTAGATTGTCACCTTTCTTATAAGGCTGAAACTGCGTTGAATTAAATTGCAAAAACGGCATTTATCTCATTTAATGTTATTCAATTGCTTGCGAACACACACACGTCATACAGTAATCTAGAACTCTGATATTTACCGGTAATATATGACATTGTGATCAGGCTCGAGTTTATCTCGAGTAATAAGGCAAAAGCAAGGAAGTGGATTGAGGTTTAACAGATCAGCGGTGATACCCATTGAATGGCTAAACAGAGGCGATGGGCTGAACATCCTCCTACTGTTCTTCCGTGATTTGATGTTCTCTTCTGGTGGGAATGATTTTTTTTCCGCAACAATAGCGACATCAGCAGAACACGCAGAAGGGTGGCAATGTCAATCCTGCTTAGATGCGGCGCCTTCTCTGTAGTTATCACGTCAACCCCTCAGAAATGGTCCGAGAGTCACCTGCACTTTCCTATGTAACTGCAAATTACGCATTCCATCATGCAGGCTGCTCCTGAGGCTGTTTCACATCACCTCTCTGAAGCTGAAGGAAGGTAAACAGAATATTCCTGAAATGATCAGTAAGTCAGCAGCACTTCCAGCTCTGATAAAATATGTTAAAGCTGACACCTGAACTCTGCTTTTCTTCTCTGCAAATGCGGCAGGGTCTGCTGCGTCTTCTGGGATTTCTTTTCCTGAAATCTCACATAACCGCCTTCTTCAGTCTCTTTTCTTTGATGCTCGGAGACATCTGAAGACATGTTGAAACTAAAACTGAGAGAGTTTGTGCAGAGGCAGAACGGAGAACCGATCTGACCTTCACTGTTGCCCAACGACAAATGCTTTCATAAGGCTTTTATTCGGTTTGATTACCTGTTTATGGAATTCCAATATTGGGTGATTTAGAGTCTTGTTCTGTTGTTCTGGCAATAAACCCACATGACATTTGTAGGTAATTAGAGAACAAAGAGGAAGTGGACAGCATCAAACAACATTGGAACTGAATTGATGTCCGCCAATGGTTTTACCAATGCAGTTTATAAATTCACCCTCGTCATTAATATGAAGAGGGGCCGTGAGACTGCAGTTTCCTTTCCTGTTGTTGAATAAAGATCATACCACCCGTGAGACGAAAGTATTTGTTGTTGATTAGAAACATTTCTTTTCGAACTCACTCTCACTGCTTTAACAGGCGGAGCTGGAAACTCCGGATAGATTGAAACATAAAGTTGTATGTTTACAGATAAAGTTGAACAATACGAGTGTAATGTTGGTAACACCGCGCTGTCACCAACTCAACGCCATGACGAACAGTTTGTGTTTGGCCCTGCACATCATAGCAGCACTGATTCTAATGAATACTGACAGAATAGTGTCCCATGTACCTGAAAGCTGCTGACCAGTTAGCAGCCCAAAGAGCAAGCTCTGTCCTGATAAAAGCCAAGAGCCGTACACAATTAATCTGACACAATTTGATCACAAAGATTCTTGGGTTGCCGTTGAACACGTTACCATTACGCGCAAGTTTGAAGCCGACGGTCATTGCTGTGTAGGATGAAGGGAACTGAGAAATTATGACTGACAAAGGAAGGCCAAAAATCGTGTACGTCCTGTCTCTCTCCTCCCCCTGCTGTCTGCCTCTCTCCAATTCTCTTCTTTCTCTCTCCACCTGGTTACTTGTCCCTTTGTCTCTCTCACGCCGCCCTATTCCACTTTAATGTTTCAGCATCTCATTTCTCGCCCTCTGTCTTTCTCGTTGATACATCCTGGAATGAACTGGGGAGATTGAGTCCCGTCCGTATGTCACAGGGAGGAACCAGGAATTATGCTCGCCCCTTCTTCAGACACAACGGAAGAGAGACAATTTGGTTCTGGGTTGGGGTGTGTGGAATAGATTCCAAAATAGATATGCTTAGGCATCTCACAACAAAATTCTTGCAAATACAATGGCAGAACAAGTGACTGACTGTGTTACTGCACTTGGATCATTAGCAACTTAATGTTCTCTCTTACAAACAAACCTGATTCACTTTTCTCAGCTCTGTATGGGGTAGTGCATTGGATAACACGTCCGATTGACACGCTGGAGCTTCTGGGTTAATCTCTGGCTGAAGTGCAGTTTTCAACTTGTTTATTCTTCTAAATTAACATTTCCCATTGCCCTGAAGCAGTGATGAAGGTTGAATTCTTGTTCTGCAGAAATGATATTCATTTCACTGTTTCACATCAGTGAATGTCCCCGAGAGCATCAGAGGCCATGACACAGCTCTGTCAGCGGAGGGGACACTGAAATATTTCCACCCGCTGCTCAAAGGCACTTTTCCATTCCCCAAACCCACCACCCAATGACTGAGTCTCCGAGGAATGGAAAGGAGACAAAAAACAAAACTGTGTCCCCAGCTTTCTGCACCTTTAGAAACATTTTGCGAAAAGGAATTGGTGGGGAATGAAGGGTGAACAATCCGACTGTACAGGGACTGTGGAGGCACCTTCCCGTCCTTTTAGACGCCGGGGCACTTTCTCTGATGTTTTTGCTGTGTTTAACTGATCCGAGACATTGAAATGATTCCTGCCAGAGATGCTCTGTTCTTTGCTGTTGTCACTATCAGGAACAATAATTCCTGTTCCCCTGACGGAAATTCGAAGCCAGGCTGTGGCCGTGAACGCGCCAAATCGTCACCACTAGCCGAAAGGATTAATTTGCTATTCAATGATTATTTCTTCTGATTAAATTTTATCAAACTTCCGCTCTTTCATATGTCTCCGTTGTAAGTTAGAATAGTAAAACCGATCATCCAACCACTCGGAAAAAGAACGAAAATGTAACTCCAGCGAAATTTGAGTACATAACATTGGACTACCACTTCGGCAATGGGCTAGAACTCCACCGCGCTCTTTGTTGTGCCACAGAGCCGCGCACAACATTCCGAACGTTCCCTTAGAGCAAAGCAAGCTGTCCCTCGGCCGATTGTTTTCACAGTTTCCATAGTTTACCCTTGTCCAAATTTTCAGCATTGAATCAGCTATGCCGATTCAATTCATCGTCTGAAAACTCATGATATATTCGGATAGTTGACCGCTTTACCACACATTGAGAAGAGAGTTTCAGATTCAATACTGACTATGATTAAGAAGTATTCCATTGATTGTAACGCTCATTAGAATCTCTTGCGTTTGTGATAATTCTTGTAATGGAAACCTTCATTTCTTTTTCGAGAAGTTGTGCGCAATGTAGAGTTGTCCCTTTCCTTCTCTTTCCCACTCTGCTGCACACGGTTCAGTCTGATCTCAAAGGGTTAATATTTAGGAGTTTACAATCTGTCTACCACAGAGCGAGTCAGAACACGTTTCCTGCTCCTGTTAACCACCTTCACGGAACACAAGGACAAAACACTGTGGATGCTGGAAACATGCAAAACAAGCAGAGAGTGTTGGGCTGATTAAGGCTCCACAGTCTCTGGGGCAACAAATTCCAAAGGTTAACACCACACGATGTTCCCTTATCTAAGTTCGCTCTTTGGCAAGTGCTTCTGTTATGGGCGATACAGATTTCTGTGTATGTGGTGCTAACCCTGGTGTGTACTCTGGCGCTGCAGTCATTACCCCTTTTGACACTTGCTGCTGAGAAAAACCGAGGTTTGGAAACGCAAGCCGACAGAGTTTTCCTGGTGGATTTCTTGGATGAGATCAAAAAGTAGTTAATGGACTCACAATCATGTAAAAGATGGTCATTTTTTACGGCACTGGTAAGAGAATGGAATTGCATCTCTGAGAGACGGTTTGCTTCGTAATTGTTCGGGTATAACTTTCATTTCCAATTAAAACAAATCTCGGTTCCATTGACAAATCTTCATAGTGAATCATTTGCTGCACGTTTCCAAACCATGTGACCTTTGTCGTCGATGCTCTTTAGCTGCACGTGTTCACGGAATTTACTTCCGTCTAAATTGCTTCTACTTTTTTTTAAAACAAGTCCTGATCCGTTGCTTCGCAGTTTATAATGGGCTTCACTTTGCACAGTAAGCTGGATTTCTCAAAACCATAAATGATTTCATACTCAGTTATAATCATCTGTTCAGGAAGTATCTTTGCACATTAAGTCATTCCAAATCCAATTGGTTTTCCCGCCCTGCCCATCTCTGCACTGTTCTGCCGTCCACCATCCCTCTCAGTCAGAGTCTGCCACAAACTCTCTTCCCCAATTACGTTCACTCCCTGTTTGCCCAGTCATCTCTCATTAAAACTTTCTTGAATCAGTTTCTACATTTGTTTCTGGGAAATCGATCATTTGGAATCTCTGAACTTGTTTCACTCGAAAGGAGAAAATTTCCTCCTACTTAGACATTCTGAACCTCTCATCATCTAGAAAATCTCTGTTAGATCGCTTCCAAAATTTTCAGGGCTCAGGTGCAGCTTTTCCAATTTTTACCAGCATCTCATGAATATAATCCTGCATACTTTCCAACGTCCTGAAAAATTATTATGTGCCCTTTCTAGTTTGTATATTTTTGGTGCAGTGAGGGCAAGGATTACGTACAATGCTCCAACTTATACACAATATCCTGTACGATGAAGGAAAGCATGTCGCATGTCTTCTGAACCACTCTATCGACATGCATTGCCAACTTCAGCATAAAATGTACCACAACGTTTGGGAGAAGATTTGTAGCTCGGGTGCTCATTGTTGTGGTTGTGTTCGCCGAGCTGGGAATTTGTGTTGCAGATGTTTCGTCTCCTGTCTAGGTGACATCTTCAGTGTTTGGATGCCTCCTGTGAATCGCTTCTGTGATGTTTCCTCAGGCATTTATAGTGATTTGTATCTGCCGCTTCCGGTTATCAGTTCCAGCTGTCCGCTGCAGTGGCCGATATATTGGGTCCACGTCGATGTGCTTATTGATTGAATCTGTGGATGAGTACCATGCCTCCAGGAAGTCCGTGGCTGTTCTCTGTTTGGCTTGTCCTATAATAGTAGTGTTGTCCCAGTCGAACGCATGTTGCATGAGTTCCATTCACTGTATAGTTCGCTCTTGAAATGGATATCCCAAAATGCATTGCCTCGCATTTGTCTGGATTGAACTCCATCTGCCTATCCTCTGCCAAACTGTCCAATGTACTTATACTCTGCTGCATTCTCTAAAAGTTCTGTACACTTTCTGCTACTCCATCAATATTAGTGTCATCTGCAAACTTGCTAATCAGACCACCTATACTTTCCTCCAAATCTTTTATGCATTTCAGAAACAACAGTGGTCCCAGGACCGATCCCTGTGGAACAACACTGGTGATAGTTCTTCATTTTGAGAAACTCCCTTCTGCTACTACTCTCTTTCTCCTGTTACACAGCTATGTCTCTTCCAAGTAGCTAGGAAAAACTGGACGTCATGCGACTTCACTATCTCCGTTAGCCTACCATGGCAAACTTTATCGCATGTCTTACTCATGTCCATGTATATGACATCTGCAGCCCTTCCCTTATCAATCAAATTTGCCACTTCTTCGAACAATTGTATTAATTTGATAATATATGACCTTGCATACACAAAATCATGTTGCCTGACGCTTATCAACCTGTTTTCTTTCAGATGGGAACAGATCCTATCCCTCAGTATTTTTTTCCAGCAGCTTCCCTACCACTGACGTCAGGCTCACCAGTCGATGATTAACTGGTATATCCCTGCTACAGATTTTAAACAAGAGGATGACATTAGGAATTCTACAGTTCTTCCGGGACCACACTGCTGTTCAAGGATGCTGCAAAAGTATTTGTTAAGGTCCTATCTATTTCCTCTCCCACTGCCCTCACTAGCCCAGGATAGATCCCATCCAACCTAGGGACTAAATCCTTTCAGAATACCCAATACTTCCTCTCTCCTTCTGCTGACGTTACGCAGAATAATCAAACATCTATACCTAACCTCAACAACCATCTTGTCTCTCTACTCGAAGGATGTCAATGCAAAATTCTCAGTAAGATACTTACCAATTTTCTCTCACTACAATCATAACTTTCCTCCTTTGCCTTGAGTGGGGAAACCATTCTCTTGTAATCCCTTTGCTTCTTATGTACGGTTTTTAAAAAAGGCATTGGAGAACTATTTAACTGTGTTTGCTAAAGATATTTCATAAACACTGTTCGCCCTCTGAATTCTTCGATTCAATCGGTCTCACTTTCACAATATTGATCTAAAGCTTCGTCTGTTTTCTGTCGCTTGGACCATATGCATGCTTTCTTTGTCCTTTTAGCTAGTCTCACCATTACATCTCGGCGAAAGTGAGGACTGTAGATGCTAGAGATTAGAGTCAATATTAGAGTGGTGCTGCAGAAGCACAACAGGTCAGGCAGAATCCGAGGTACAGGAAAATCGACGTTACGGGCAGGAGCCCTTCATCAGGAATCCTCCTCCTTCTCCCCGGATGCTGTCTGACCTGCTGTGCCTTTCCAGCACCACTCTAAATTTTACTAACCATTACACATATGTTTCATGGTTCTGTAGTTTTGACAATTGTATCCATCATTTTCAGAGGGACATGTCTGTCTGAACTCTAATCAACTTGTCTTTAAAAGCCTCCCACATATCCCCAATTTAGCACACTTCCTTTGAGAACAGGCTTGTCTTTGTTCATGAATATTCAAAAGCTTACAGAATTGTGACTACTATTCCTGTGTGAAAACGCTCTTTCTCATTTGACTTTTGGTTAAATTCTTAATGACTTTACATCACTTTCGTTTCACTACCTTATTTCTCTGTCTAGACCCGACATGAATTAAAAAGATTCATTCAGAGGAGCTTTCAGTCCTTTGTTCTCCAAGTACAACTGTCGCACTTTCCAGTCTACCTCCATTGCTGACGTTCCTCATACACAATAACATTGACGTCAATATCTCCGTGCTGTCTCCAATTGCTTCACTTTCCCACTTCCGTTGACGTCCGATACTGTGTACTGACGCAGACGGAGAATCAATTTAATGTCTGACTCTGTGTTAAACATCATGAAACATACTTTCGCTTTTAACATGTGCGCTGTTGTGCCATGCTCGCTGCAGTGACACCACTGTTCCCGGATCTCAATCTGACCTCAAGAGGCCACAGCAGACTTTTTTTTTCCCGGAAAGCTGATCAGCCGATTTGGCAATAATGAAGAGAAAGAAAAAGAAACACGGCGTTTGTGTAGGGTTGCAACCCAGGACCTCTCGCAGATATGCATGGTTTAATCCCCACAGTGAGCCATTACCGTAAACTCAGACTTGCTGAAAAAAAACTGTTCTTTGTGATGCTGGATTTCACAACCGCAGGAATCATACGACACCAGGTTATGGTTTTCAGATTTATTTGAAATCACAAGCTTTCTGAGCGCTGCTCCTTCGTCAGATGAAGGTGGGAGAAGCGCACAACACAGGCACACAATTTATATGCAGAGAGATGAAAATATCATGCTAATGGTGTGAGTGGAGTATCCGCAGGCCGAACAAGTACTCCCTTTGGGTGGTAAAAGTATGCGACGGTGAGCGTAATGTCTCAACAGCTAAGTACCAACATCTGGTTAATTTCGGCAGAGACGTTAATTCCAATAATAAGCATAGGGTGATGCTGGAGACAAACCAATTGCCTGGATTGGCACGATACGTATAACAGTCATATTACAGAAAGTCTGACCAAATTAACAAGTACTTTAAATCTGCACAAACTAACTTAGGTAGAGAGATTATAACAAGTTATCAAGTGTTTGTGTTAAAGCAGGACAGTAAAGGAGATTTTACAGAATAGTATGACAATTTTACATGGAGTGAGGCATGAAGCCAAGATCAAAGTTGAGGCTTTCTTCCTGTGTACAGAACTTGGCTATCAGCTTCTGCTCGGCGATTCTCCGTTGTTGTTTATCTGGAAGGTTGCCTTGGGGGAGGCTAACCTGAAGATGGGACTCTGAATATCCATGACCGCTGAAGTTTTCTCCATTTGGGAAGGAATATTCCCCTGGTGATTTTGGCACTGTGTCCATTCATCAGTTGTCCTGGCGGCGGCATGGCCTCGCCAATGTGCTATGCCTCAGGACATCATTGCCTGCAGCATATGAGATCAACAACATTGACCGAGTCACATGACTATCCGCCATACACCTTTTGCAGTGCCATCCCAGATTATTGAAATGCAGTAATGTGCATGTAGTGATGCTACATCCGCGTTGTTCTCCTAATAATGACTTGCTGACCGACATCTGCAGTTTACATAAGAAATGACTTTGTTCTCACTGACACTATGGCCCCATTCAGCATCCTGAGACTTCACACCATCGTGTTACCTTAAAAATGGAAAGCGAGCGAGGACTAGCGAAAGAGAGGCACGGAGAGTGTGATGAGTAGGCAAAGAGTGCAAGGGGAAACAGAGGGACTGATGGAAAGTGGGGAGGGAGAGACATTGAAGAAAAGAGAAAATAGGTGTGTGGGGAGAGAGAAGGACATTGTGAGAGTGCGACAGAGATATGGAGCGAAAGAGAGCAAGGAAGAGAGATGAATTCTTCTGAGGCTTGGTCGGAGGGTGTGGCCCGGAGGTGAATGCAAGGACAGAGTGATTTAACCCCAACTCCTGAACTCATGGCCGTGTCTCCTCCCTTCCCTGAGGACCATGACTTGGGGCCGACTCTCTCTGTTTCCATCCCAGATTCTTCAACACAAAGTCAAACAACAATAGAGTTCACTCTGCTGCTCGGCACTTTTCGATGAATATTTTTAATTTTTTAGAAGTTGGCGTTACAGACACAATCATTACAATGGTGCCTGTTCTCACTGTACCCTGACTTGTGAGAAACATTGCAATGTGTCCTTGTAATCGCCAGTGGGATAAAGGTTGCATCAACCAGGAATACCCTCAGTCTGCTCCCATAGCGAAAGGTTGCTTCATCGCTCAAATATTGAACTGAAATGAGAAAATCCTGGATGGATTGATAAATGAGTGAATTTTATTGACTGATGAATTTGGGTAAAGGATATTTCAGCATATTCTTCAGCTGCTGTCTGAACTTAGTCTGGGTGATGACATAAATTGTAGTGTTTGTGCAGCAACTGAGTAGCTGTAGCATGAAGCCCAATTCACGCACAAAGTGATGTAGATAGACTGACATCCAATAAGCCACATCCGGTACCATATAAAGTAAACCATTAACGTGGACCATAATATGATGAAATTGGCCGAGATCACAAACAGTAAAATTATGGATTTTTTTCGATTTCTCATTTCTGCGTCACACTGAACGTCCCTAATGTTGTGAGCCTGGAATCTCTTGCGGGCTCTGCTGGTCATTAACTTATGTCTCACGGTGAAAGCATTGAGCAGCAGAATCAGGAAAATGGGAGTGTTGGGTTAAGAATGTGGTGGAGGAACTCAATTGTGACCCAAAAACAAGAGTAATAAACATCTTTTGCTACATTACAAAACCAGGGGTGGTTCCACAGCGAATACCAAGCGGAGAGCATAAAATAACAGAAAATGTTCTTTAAACAAGTCAGCACAATTATCGTTCCCAGAACCACAGCCGCAGTTTTCTCATTGCAATATTTACTTTTCAAATTCTCGCAACAAATGACAACAAATCGATCGTAGGTGAAAGTGACAGTGAACCAGACAGAACAGTCAGTGGCTGCATTAACAGGACAGCGTGGATATTACACACGCGGATGGACTGCAGGAAATAAAACTGCTCCCGATAAACAATGGGAATGTGTCTCAATGTCAAATCAAGAATGATGACCAGTAGATCTGCCACTGCCATGGCCCCCAGGTAAGGTCTGACACATGGAGACAATCCACAATCTTTATAAAGCAGGAGAAAGATCATCACTAAGTTAACTGTGAGGAAGGAAAACAAACAAATTATATATCAGCATGGAGATAAAGTTACCAATTTAATCGAAGACCCAATATGATAATCAAATGTGTCACGTTATTCAGATACTCATTGAAGTATTAGAAGCAGAAAGAACAAATGACAATTAGTGAATTGCTCACAAAAATGTGACATGCAACAAAATAAATGATCACTTCCCAAATATGCAGGCACATATTCATAACAACAGATTATTTCGAGAACATTCCCACACACTCGTTCATTCGAGTACAGATGCAGTCGTTTCTTTCCACTTCCGAATAGGAAGAGAGAAAACATTGCCCACCTGAAGAATTGTTCCCCAGTTCTTGAAAGCAACAAAGAATTGGCCATTTCTGTCTTTTTTTTCTGAATTTCAGTGGATCACCTGTCATCAAGAAAGGTAAACACAGGGAAAACATATTCACCAATTTAACTGCCTTCAAAGAAAGGTACTTCAAAACAAAATCTCCGTCTGTCTGGAACAGGATTTCTTCCCTCAGGAGCTTATCTTATTCAAATTAACTAATACCCGCCGTTCACAATTGATGTCGGTTACAGAATGTTCCGCGGGTGTTGGTTTTAGAATGTTCTGGAAAATATTAAGTACAGAAGGTGGTAGAGACATAAAACCCGTATCAAAAATGTCCTTCTGTCCAGTAAGTTTGTGGAGATTCACTCGGCCTCACGGTGGATATTTCTCCACAAACTCGACTCACTTGGCACTTTTCATAATAAAATCCACAAGATTAAGACAATCTCTTGATCATTTGATGTCAGGTCCTCTTTTACGGTTACACAGATACCATCTCTTACTCAGCGATCTCCCCCAATTCCTTTTCATTTTTAGATAACACTCATGAATATGAACACTCTGGAATATCTAATTCCTAATGTAGATCATCCTGTCGTTATGTCTCTCTAATGCTGTTCAATCATATCCATTTCCGACAATGTACATAGTGGATTCCTGAAGCTTTATTGAGAAGACAGTACACATTCACATTGAGTGCCTTTTATTCAGTTTTTTTAAACCGTTAGTCCTGCTCCATTTTTACTTTTATTCCTAAATGTGACTGGTCAGGATTCACAGAATCGGACCTGATTTGTAATGTTTCATGAAGAACGGTCACCATCCCTGTGTTAATCTTGTCCCACCTTGTCCCCGAAATGACAAGTGATTTTACCTGGGCGAGAGTCGTCCAGAACGAGAGGACATTGGTGGAAGGTGAGGGAAAAGATTTAAAAGGGACTGAAAGGATAACATTTACATGTAGAGATTGGTGCATGCATTGAATGAGCTGCCAGAGGAAGTGGTGGAGGGAGCACAATTACAACATGAATGAAAAGTGTTGAGAGGGATATGGGCCAAGTGCAGGAAACTGGGGCTAGATGAAGTTCGGATATCTAGTATGCATGGGCAAGTTGGACAAAATGGTCTATTTCCGTGCTGTGCATCTCTGACTCTGAAACAGAACCACAAATGTTGGTGGCACCGTTGTACACAATCAGGACAAGATTGACCTTGGAATTCCTAATACTGCTTCCAGAAAGCAAGAAACCACCTGGTAACAGGTCAAAGATGGTCAAGGAAATCGCCTAATGGCCTTCCACTGGCCTTCACACCATGCCTCCATGATAAGTCATTCCTCCTCAATGTTGAAAACAATGGAAGAAAGCACTGAAGTTGACACATACACAGAGCACGCAAGTAATTCTCATATAAAACATATTTCAGCAGTGCGATTTGGCTTTAAAATCAATGAAAAATTAGGGAAGAGTATTATTGAAAACATTTCTCTATGTGTGCAATAGCGTGAATCCAGTAGCAAATGTTTGGCGCACTTCTTTTGGTGCATGCTCCAAAGTCTCCATACAATTCTGTGCACGTAGCAATATGTGCAACCATCGATGCTAACAGTGACATCACCACACTTTTCTGTAAACGCGCCAATGTCAACAGCAAAGTCCTCTGCACTATTCTCTGCAAATGTGCCAATGTCAAAGGCAAAGCCTCCGCACTGTTCTGTGAAAGTTCCGATGTCAACGGTGTAATATCTGCACTGATCTCTGCAAATGCACCGATGTGACTGGCAAAATAGCTACACCATCCTGCACATGCGCTGGTGCCATCGCCTATGTCTCCGACCGGTTCTGCACAGGCAATGATATCAGCTGCCATCAGAGGATAAGAGAGGTACTGAATTTCACTTCAGGACTGAAACAGAGGAAAAGAGAGCGGAGAGTAATCTGGGAATGAAAGAGATTCTGGTTGAAACAGGTTTCGACTGAGACGAAACTGTAAAGTGATGTCACAGGAGTACTGTGATTTAATTGGCTAATATGGAGTCCGCTAAATTTGAACCGGTGCTGAATTGCATCTTGTTAATTTATTGTTTAAAACGTGCATTCAGACTGAGAAATCAAGTAGAGAAACAAAAGAATTACAAGTTAAATAAGAATAAATTCAAAACAGATCTAAAAAGGATGGAGGGTCAGGTGATGTGTTGTTTCTGTATGATGTGAGAGCTGCTGTCACCTCTTCTGTTCAGCAATGATCATATGTGTAACAAATATTGGTTGCTGGCAGAGCTCCGGCTTAGAGTCGATGAGTTGGAGTCTGAGCTTCAAACATTGCGACACATCAGAGAGGGGGAGAGCTACCTGGATAATGGTCAGGGTCAGGAAGTTGTTGCTGTGAGTGTGGCAGGTAGAGAGGTACAGGAGGTAGAGTTACTTGTCCAACAGGTTCAAGTATATTGCACACAGTGTATACAGGAAAGGCCATTGCAGGGATGATGAGTCCAATGACTACAGCACCATGGTGCAGGGAAGTAGGGGAAGAGAAATGAAATGTTGTTATAATTGGGGACATTATAGTTAGAGGCCGAGACACTGTTCTCTGTGCCTCCGATCGAGAGACCCGAAAGGTTAGTTGCGTGCCTGGTGCCTTGATTCGGGACATCTCATCTGGGCTGCAGAGGAACTTGGAGTGGGAGTGAAACAATCCAGTGGCCGTAGTACACATGGGTACCAACGATGGAGCTAAACCTCTGGCAGAACTTCTGCTAAGAAAGCATAAACAGCTCGGAGCTAAGTTAAAAATCAGAACCAAAAAGGTAACTATCTCTGGATTACTACCTGTGCCACAAGATACTTGACACAGGGTCAAGGAGATTAAGCAGATAAATTCTTGGTGGGACAAGTGGGTTTGAATTCATGGAAACTTGGCATCAACAATGGGAAAAAGGGACATGTTCAAGTCGAACGGTCTTCATCTGAACCATGTTGGGAGCAGAGTCCTAATTATTTGAATACCTCGGGCCGTAGACAGGGCTATAAAGTAAACGTTGGAGGGGGAAGCGTTAAGTTATAGGGGAAATTAGAAAATCCAAATTAAATGAGGAGGGAAGACTGCAGACCTCAGAAGAGTTTAGTAACGTTTACAGCACAGACACAAATAGAAAGTAATGTTTGGAACGAGTTCACACTCAAGCTTCAACCTCACTTGATAAACGGCTGCCACTGACAAGTGCGACGGTGAACACAGCACTGAAGGTGTTATATCTGATTGCACGAAGTATAAGGAATAAAGTAAATGAGCTTGTATAAAAAATAAAATTGGCAGGTCTGACGTGACAGGCATCACAGATGCGTGGCTGCAATGGGATCGCGATTGGGAGCTGAGTATTCAAGGATATACATCCGTTCTAAATGTTCGGCAGGTGGGCAGAGAGGTACGTATGTCTGATGATAAGAAATGAAATTAAGCCGATAATAAGAAACAAAGTATGGTCAGGTGGTGTAGAACGTGCGTGGGTAAAATTGAGGAATTGCAAAGGTGGAGTTCTGGAAAGGACTTCAAACTGTAGTCTGGAGTTGAGGCACACGATAGACTAAGAAAGAGAGAATATGTGTAGGAAAGACAAAGTTGTAATGATCGTTTGGGAATTTCAATATGCACATAAACTGGGAAAATCAGGTTGAGAATGGATTACAAGAACATGAATTCGTAAAGTGTCTATGAGATTGCTTTTTGAAGCAGCTTTTGGTGGCGCCCACTAGGGACCAAACAATACTGGATTTAGTGCTGTGCAATGAGGAAGAATTGATGAGGAACCACACAGTGAAGGAAGCCTTGGGAGGCAGTGATCGTACCATGACTGAATGAACTTGCGATTTGAGAGGGACAACATGTAATCAGATGTTACCGTATGACAACTGAATAAAATCTACTTCAGAGACATGAGGGAGATGATGAATATACTTGACTGAGTGAGGGCACGAGCAGGAAAGATAGTGGTTAAGCAATGGTAGGAGTTTCTTGGAGAAACTCAGGAGACACAGCAGAGATTCATCCCGAGAAAATAAATAACTATTCTCCAAGGAGGATGCAGCAAACATGGCTGAGTAAGGAAATAAGGATGAGCATTTAAGAAAAGGAGAAAGACTGCAATGTGGCGAAGGGCAGTGGGAAACCACCGAATTGGGAAGCTTACAAAGACCAACAGAGTCCTGCAAAAAATAAAAGAAATAAGGATAAAGAAGATCAAATATGCAGCTAAGCTAGCCCGTAATATAAAGGAAGCCTGCTAATGAGACGGAAGATTGTATAAAGGGGAAAAAAGATCTGCAGTCCTCACTTTCTCCTTAAAGGGGAAAACAAGGCAAAAGTGGAGATCAGACCGCTGTAACATGCCTCTGGATTGATAATAGTTTGGAACAAGAAAGCGGCTGAGGAACTGAGTAATCAGTGCATATCAGTCTTCACGACGGAAGTTATGAGAAATATCCCAAAATTCAAGAGAGGGAGGGGGCACATATGAGTATGGTGGCAATACAAAGGAGAAAGTGCTGCAAAAACTGTATGGCTTGATGTGAATACATCATCTGTAACGGATGGACTGCACGCCAGCGTTCGAAGAGTTATAGCTGAAAACAAAGTGGAGGCGTTAATGGGATCTTCCCAGTATCGTTAGAGTCAGGGAGGGTCCCAAAGGACTGCAAAATAGCTAAGGTGGCACCTTTTTTAAAAATGGAGTAAGGCAAAGGAGGGAAAATTACAGACTGATTACCTTAACCTCTGTCATGTGGAAGATCCTGGAATTCATTGTTAACGCTGACATTTCTGAATACTGCAACATATATGGTTAAGTCGGGTGAAGTCAGCATGGTTTCAACAACACGAGGTCATGCCGCTTAAATCTACTTGAATACTTTGAGGAAATAATGAGCATGTTAAACGAAGGAGAACCAATAGATGTTATTACCTGGACCTCAAGAATGCTTTGACAAGGTTCCACACTGGAAAGGTCTGAGTTAGACAAGGGCCCATGGTGACAGACGCAAAGTACAAGCATGTACGGAAGCTTGGCCGCCTGGCAGAAAGCAGAAAATGGGGATGAACGGGTCCTTCTCAGTGTGGCAACAAGTGGTGTTCCGCAGAACTAGATGTTGACACGACAACTTTTCATTTTGTACATTAATGAACTCAAGGCATTCTCGCTAGGTTTGCAGACTGCACAAATTTATTAAGAGGGACAGGCAGCACTGGGGAGGCGGGCACGCTGCAGAAAGATTTGGAAAAATTAGGAGACTGGACAAAAAGGTGGCAATTGAAGATTAACGTTAGAAAGTCTGAGGTCATTCACTTTGGTAGGAAGAATATAGGCATTGACGGTTTTCTAAATGCGGAGAAAATTCAGAGGGCTGAAGTACAAAAAGGCTTCAGTGTTCTTCTCCAGGATTCTGTCGAGGGAACCTTGCATTTGGAGTCAGAAGTGAAAAAGGCAAATATTATGTTGCCATTTATTTTGAGAGGAATGGAATAGAGAAAAACAGGGAGGTTCTTCTGAGAATCAATAAGACTCCGATCTGGCCATATTTGGAGTATTGATCGCTGTTTCCTGGCTCATGTCTCTGGGAGAGAGCACTGCCCCTGGAGCGTATTCAGAGGAGATTTACAAGAATGTCGACTAGAACGAGCATCTTAACACCTGAGGAAGTTTTCAAGACCTTGGGTCTATATTGGATGTGGTTGACGAGGAAGAGCTGGCTTCTAATGGAAACTTACAGAATATTAAATAGACTGGACAGGCCATTCTAGAGTAACGGGAGGATATCAGGAACATAGGTAAGGATAAACGTCTTCAGCCAGAGAACGGTGAATCTATGGAATTCATTGCCACAGAAGGATGTGGCGGCTAGGACATTGAATAATTTTAAGACTGAGATAGATAGATTGTTGAGTAACAGAAAGACAGATGAAATTACACGAGCCACCACGAGCGCAACCGTTCCATTCATGGACTCGATTTGCTCAGCTCCCTGCCACGGGAAGGCTGTCAAAATCATTAAAGACCAATCACACTCTACTACTTACGTCCTACAACATGTTACGTCGGGAAGAAATACAGCAGCCATAATACACACAACAGCAGGTTCGGGAACAGCTTTTTTCTCAATGGCTATTTAACTGCAGAACGGATTCTCCAGCCTGAAATAACACTGATCTAGCCAGCATTGGTCTCACTTGTACTGCCTGTGCAATGTAACCTGTGTGCCTACGTCCAAATCGTTTGCTCGGTATATCCTATTGTACATGTAGACAGCCTTGGTACGCCTTAGGGGCACACACTACCAGACCTGCAAGGGACTTCTGCTGTTATATATCCTTTGAATAATTCAGACGCAGAACAAAATGAACTTTATCCATCATGGCGGACATAAAAGAACGTAAATTAAACAAACTTGCATATGTTTACCTCAATACTTGGGGCTCCTGGCCCCTGGCTTCTGAATCCTGGCCCGTGGCCTTACCCTGGCCCGTGGCCTCTGAAACTGCTCAGATGGCGTGAGCCACGTGGCCACTTATTGCTACACTCCCGCAGCGAATTTTCCGGTTACTTCCGTCCTCGCCACCCCACGGACCTCAGCCACTGCCGAACGCATCATTTCTGTGATCGCTGTCCAGAAAGCCACTTCAGCGATTGCCAGGAAAACGAATGCATGAATTCAGTGCCTCCAGCACAGACAGGATGCATACTCTGTACGTCACCTCCGCTTCCACATTAGCCACCGCCCCAGCCACTTATATCCCAAGACATCAGTCACCTGATTCCATCAACTGGGTCCTCTCCTCAGTCAGGGGCGTCACAGGCAAAACCAGTCGGCAATTTCACGGCCACTGCGCTTGACGTCACTTCTGCCATCATAGGCACAACTGTTTGCACAGCTTTCCACTCCATTGTGGTTGTCACTTCTGCTGATGACGCCATTTTTGATCAGATATTTGCATTCAGTCAAGAGGCAGTCTCTGCCAACACACAGCTCCAGCCCGTCCCAAGGTTATTGCTCCTAGCCTCACTGTGTATTCCCTGTTCCCCCGACTTCTCCCTAAGTGGGGTTTAGTCGTCAGCAAAGATCTCACCTCCATCCCCCTACGCTCCTGGATTAATGAGTTTGAAATGCCTCACAACCTTTGAGTATTTCTTCCGCTGCCTTGAACCCGGGCTCACTTTTTAAAACAAGTCTCCCGCTCACTCAATGATGATCCCTTGTCTCACCTCCAACACAAACCATAAAGCTGGGCTCCCGTCGTCTGTTCCGCCACCGCGAAACGGAACCCACCACCAATTATATATTTCCCTCCCCTCCCCTCTCAGCCTTCCGAAAAGCCCACTCCCTCCGTGACTCCCTCGTCAGGTCCACACCCCCACCAACCCAACCTCCACTCCCGGCACCTTCCACTGCAACCGCAAGAAATGGAAAACTTGGGCCCACACCTAACCCCTTACTTCCCTCCAAGGCCCCAAGGGATAATTCCATATCCGCTACAAATTCACCTGCATCTCCACACACATCGTTTAAAGCATCCGCTGCACCCGATGTGGCCTCCTCTATATTGGGGAGACAGGCTGCCTATTTATATAACCTTTCAGAGAACACCTCTGGGACATCCGGACCAACCAACCCAACCACCCCGTGGCTCAACACTTCAACTCCCCCTCCCACTCCACCAAGGACATGCAGGTCCTTGGACTCCTCTATCGCCAGACTATAGCAACACGACGGTCGGAGGAAGAACGCCTCATCTTCCGCCTAGGAACCCTCCAAACACAAGGGATGAACTCAGATTTATCCAGTTTCCTCATTTCCCTTCCCCCCACCTTGTCTCAGTCAAATCCCTCGAACTCAGCACCGCCTTCCTAACCTGCAATCTTCTTCCTGACCACTCCGCCCCCACCGCTACTCTGGCCTATCACCCATACCTTGACCTCCTTCCACCTATCACATTTCCAACGCCCCTCCCCCAAGTCCCTCATACCTATCTTTTATCTTAGCCTGCTGGACACACTTTCCTCATTCCTGAAGAAGGGCTCATGCCCGAAACGTCGATTCTCCTGCTCCGTGGATGCTGCCTGACCTGCTGTGCTTTTCCAGCAACACATTTTCAGCTCTGATCTCCAGCATCTGCAGTCCTCTCTTTCTCCTCCCCTGTTACATGCCTGTTACCCACCCTTGACCTCATCATTTATAACTGCCATTGCGTCATTAACCGTCTCAACCTGTCTACCCCACCAACCTGCTGCCCTCACAAAGCGCAGAAATCCCCTCTCTCCTCTCAAACCCCAACCTCACCATCCAAGTCACAGGTGGGCGCAGTGGTAGTTTGGCTAAGTAACGTCTACACCACTGAAGCCAGGCGCCAAGACATCCTCCTGCTGCCCCGTTGAGGACATCCTCACCTGCCATCACCAAACCATCATTTCCAAAACCATTCACAATCTCATCATCTGTGGAAATCCCGTAGCAAAAGCGTCCAACCTGATCGTTCATGCACCCTTCACTGCCAGATTCTACCTTCTACCGAAGATTAACAAACCTGAATTCCCTGATCGACCCATTGTTTCAGACTTCCTATTCCACTGAGTTCATCTCTGCATTTCCTGACACTTTCCTGTCCCCCTTAATCCAGGTGTTCACTGCCTACTTTTGAGGTACCGGCCACACTCTTCACCTCCTCCAAGAAATTGATTTCCCTGGTCCCTGACTCCTGAGCTTCACCATCGACATCCAATCCCTCTAAACATCTATCTGCCAGGACGAATGCCTCCTCACACTCCTTTTCTTACTGTCACGCTGCCTCAAACAATGCCCTTTCACTGACATACCCATCTGCCTGGCTGAACTCGTCCTCCCTCTGAACAACTTCCTCTTCCAATCCACTGATTTCCTCCAAACCAATTGAGTACCAACAGCTACATGGGCTTCAGCTATGTCCTTCGCTTGATCTATCACAGATACACCGGCACCGCCCCCATCTGTTATTCCACTTGATTGATGAAGGTATCGGAACTAACTCGTGCTCACACGAGGAGGCTGAACAATTCATCAACATCACGAAGAGCTTTCATGTAGACCTCAACTTCACCTGGAACATCTTGGTCACTTCCCCACCCTTCCGGGATTTCTCCATTTCTATATCCGACGACCGACCAATTGCAGACATCTACAACAAACTCTCCAACTCCCAGAGCTGCACTACCTTGCACCCAATGTCTGTTAAACTGCCATCCCTCATTCCCAATTCCTCAGCTTCTGCCGCACCTGTTCCCAGGATGACCAATAGCAACACAGAAAATCCTAGGTTTCCCTCTTCCAAGATCTGAATTTTTCTTCCCATGTCATCGCCGATGCCGTCCAGAGCATATCCTTTATATCTGTCCTTGAAGCACACTAATCCCAACGCAACCAGGGCATATCGTCTGGTCCTACTCATCTACCCTCAGCAACCTCTGTATACGTTTCGTCATCCTCCAATACTTCCACCATGTTCAACCAGACCACCTCACCCCTCACAGTGGTCCGAAGGGACCACTCTCTCCATGAATCCCTCTTAAGATCCATACCCACCATCACCCCATACCCCACTCCCGATAACTTCACCTGCGACCGCTGGAAGTGGAAAACCTGCGCCCACACCTCTCCACTAACTACCGTCCAAGGGCCCGAATATACTTCCACATTGAACAGAATTATACCTGTACCACCACCAATGTCAAACACACTATCTTTCGTACACAATGTAATCTCCTTCAAATTAGGGAGGCAGGGCACCAACTTGAGGATCATTTCTGAGAACATCTCTGGAACAACTGCACCAACCAACCCCATTGCCCCGTGGCTGAACAATTCTATTCCCTCTCCCACTCCACCCACACAAACAGGTCCTAGGCCTCCTCCAGTGCAAAACCCTTACCACCCGACACCTGGAGGGAGAACGCATCTTGTTCCGAAATGTAACTCTGTAACCACACGGGACCAACTTGGATTTCACCATTTTCATCATTCCAATCGCTACCATATGTTCCCAATCCCAAGCCTCAGCCCTCTTGATTGGCCCATTCTCTTTCCCATCTATCCGCTCTCCCTACCTCCAACAAACACCTTCCACCCAACATTCATCTACCGAGCACAACCACAGCTACTTTTCCCACAGCCTCATCTCCTCACTTTTCTCTCGCAGGCCCCAGCTCACAAACCAATTCCTGATGAAAAGTTCATGTCTGAAAAGTTAATGCTCTTGCTCCTTGAATGGTTCCTGCCCTGCTGTGCACTTCCAGCACCACACTCTCGACTCTGATCTGCAGCATCTCCCGTCCTCCCTTTCTCTTTCGGTGCATTCTTGCTTCCTATGATTCGCCTGTACTGCTCATAAACACAGCTTTTTACTTTGCTGAGGTATGCATGAAAATCAATCTATCGATCTATCAATCAATCAGCATAGAGGGACACAAAGACATGTACAGACGCATAGAGGCAAAAGCACAGGAAAACAGAGATGCACACACACACACACACACACACACACACACACACACACACACACACACACACACACACACACACACACACACACACACACACACACACACACACACACACACACACACACACACACACACACACACACCCCATACATTGAGAAGTTATTGACTGGCTGGGGGGGTCAGGTGTTCCAGGCAGAAGGCAGGAGATTGATTTCTCAGAAACACCAACCATAATTAATGAGCACAGCAAACTTGTCAGGCCAAATGTTCGAAATTTTTAAAGCTCTTATGTTGTTAATTTATCTTGAAATCTGTGCCGAGAATCAAATGTGGCATATCATTGCTAATTATTAGATTGAAGTGTCTTTGTTAATGTGGGACAAATTTGAGGGGCTGAATACTCTATGTCTGTTCGTAACTGTTGTGCTTGTATCTCAGACGAGGTTAAAACAATGACTGCAGATGCTGGAAACCAGAGTCTAGATTAGAATGGTGCTGGAAAAGCACAGCAGTTCAAGTTGCATCCGAGGAGCAGTAAAACCTGATTCGGTATCAGTTTGATGTGCTTTGATAATAAAATGCTTTCGCATTGAGTAACATGTCCCTTTCTCCATCAGGGTATGCTATCTGTGGTCTCCTCATCCCACGGAGCAGTGACCACTGAGTTATCGAAGATCTTCAAGGCTGAGCTCGACTGACCTTTGATGGATAGCCGACTCAATGGTTACTTGCAATAAATAGGCAAGTGGCATTTAGCTGCAGTCAGATCAGTTATGAACATACTGTATGGTGCAGCAGTCTCGAGGGGCTGAAAGGCCAACTGATGGCCATAACCGTTATGTTGTTCACTCACTCAACTTCTCAATGCTGTTACACTCTGAGTGAATACCTTCTCGACTCACCTGTCCATTAACATTCAGGGATCTGTGGTGAAGACCCGTCTGAGCGTCATAGTGTGTTGGCATTCATTGACTACACACTTGTCTGGTTACGTCTTCACAAAACCACTGCATATCAATCTGGTTTGACTTGCATCTGCCATTGATTTGCTATCTGATCATTCCTTCATCAGCATTCTGCAACATAAGGCGTTCCTCCTCATTGCCAACCACGCGACCAATCTTTGTGTCTGACACAAAAGTAATTACACACTCCTCCAACGCCAGACCGCCACCTCCACCTCCTCCACCCCCCACTTTCACATCGGCACCATTTATGGATACCACAAATAAGCAGAGGCACAACACTGATCCCCGTGGTACAGCACCGGACAGTCACACAAAGAACTTTATCCAACCACCCTCTCTCTCCCGCCACTGGAACAATCTTGGGTGCAACTTGCAAAGCTACCATTGATACAATGATATTTTTTATTGGCTATCAGTTCCCGATGTGGGGCTCTGTCAAAGGCCGTGCTGAAAATCTGTATAAACGATTTCTTGAAAAATATTTAATAAAATTCTTTAAGTGCAACATCCCTCTAATAAAAGCATGCTGACCATCCCTGAATAAACCATGCCTCGATATGAAGATTTTCTACACAGAATTTATACTCAGCAATCTACAGTTTTCTGCTTAATCACCTTCATGTAAAGCGGAACCACATTATCTGTTCTCCAATCCTTTGAGACCTCCCCTGTACCCAGATTCTGCCACCAAACTTGGATCATTGCTTTTCCTTTGTAATTTCCCACAGGAGCTAGAGATACATACCATCCATTCCTGAGGATTTGTCCAATGTTGTCGAAACCTGTTCACATCTTATATCAATCTGCTCAAGACCTTCACGGTCATCGGCTTGGTTTCTGTCTTTGCATCTCGCTTCTACCAAGTGAATGAGATACCCAACACTGACGTAACAACTTACCAATTTTCTCTTGTTCCACACATTGATTTCCTCCTATGTTACCAACGGGTCCTAACTGCTCCTGGTTATTGTATTCCACACTGATGCACACACAGAATATCTGGGGATTTTTCCCAATCTTGACTGTTCGCATTTCTCCATGCACCTGCGTTTGTCGGTCCCCTCTATGAGAATTTTCTAAGTTTCACTGCGATCATTGCTCACTCCTTGAATCTCACGATACCCCAGACTGAATTTATTCATCAGCCAATCTTGCCATCTGAGGAATTAAACTGGAGAATGTATTTTGCATTACCTCCGTGGCCAGTATATTCTTTCGTAGATTGGGACAGCGAGATTGTACTCCATTCCCACATTGGTGTCTCGCCAACATTCTGTGTTATTTGCACAGGATGCATTTCGTAATATCTACAGATTTCATTCCAATGAAGGTCAAACTAATTTCTTCCATCCCTTTGCATATATACCTCGCAATACCCTTTGCTTTAATTTTGCTTATTAACTCACTGCGTGAGTTCGGAAAAAAACATCCTACTGATTCTCCAGCGAGACCATATACTGTGTTTCTCCATTACCTGTGGCTACAATACACATCTTCAAATCATTCTAAAAAATGTTTTGTAAATTATGATTTTCCTTTCATAAATGCCTTATTATTCTCTCGAATTTTGCTGATACCCTCTAAATATCTGATATCATGTCCTTTATAATGCAATCCAACAGGTTCCGTACAATGAATGAGGACTTACCTGGCCTGTGGTTGTCTACTCACCCTCTATCTCACTTTCAACAATGGGTTTGCATTTGTAATCTTTCAGATGTTCTGCCTTTGCAAACTGTGTAGGAACGTAACATATTGATCCCCAAAGTAATCAATATGTGGATTGCTACTTCCTCTGAAATTCCTTTAAAAAGTACTTTAGGTCTGTCAGACTTACCACCGCTCAATCCAGCTGTCTTCCAAATTTAACTAGTTACTCTTATGAATGATTTCAATCTTTAATTACACATGGCCCATGGTCACTTGGTCTTTCTGGGAAAATTTCCTGATCTTACTCCTTGAAGACAGTCACAAAATAACTGTTTAGCTTCGTTGCAATTTATCTATTCTCTACAATTCATTATCTTTTCTGCATATTTATTGTTTGACATTTGACCTCGTTTTCATTTTCCTTCAAGATATCGATAGAAAGTTTACTTTGCAGCCTTTGTGCTTCTTGTTAGTTTGCGTTCCTGTTCTCATGTTGATTTTCATATCAGTTTCGTGGTTCTAAATTGCTGGGAACGATGTTTTCCTGATTATCCGCTTTAACAAAGTATTTGGCATTTTTCTGAGCCGGACCCAGCGATCAAATGCGATCATCACACTCTTCTGTTCACCATCATAGAGTCACTTTTGTTGTGGTCTTTTCAACTTGTAGGCGTAGATGGATATTTTTCACCTTAAAGTATATCTATAACTGATAAACATTGTCTACTTCCTTTAAATCTTTTTATTCACATATATTTCCAGCTCACTGAAGTTGACTTGTCCCAAATAACGTCATGGCTTGCCTGACTCAGATGTATAGCCGTAAATTAATAACAAACCCTCTTGTTTTCAGACATCATACTATATATCACTATCACATCTATAAAAAACTCCTTCGCAACAAAATTTTCAGTTAGCTCTTCTGATCACATAACACCAATTCAAAACAGCCTGATATTTAGCTCGATGTTCAACTTTTTGCGAAAATATCTCATACATGCTCATGAAATCCACTTTTCACAACGGTTACTTGTTTAACACGGTTCAGATGCAACTTGAGATGTCCATTTTTTCTGCAGTTCATACAACATTGGATATCTGATTTCCTGTTTTATAACACGCCCAACATTTGTATTGCAGTTTTCATTTGATGTATAATTCCCATCAAAAGTTGACTTTCCTTGCCATTTCCAACCTCCACTTTACCAGATACAGTATATTCTGAGCAGTAAGGGCCTGGATATATTAATGGCAGATTCAGACGAGATCTTTCACGAGACCTATTTCAACATTGAGATCACTCATTCCTCTCGCCATTTTGACATTTTCACTCGGTCCCTCGTCATGCTAGTGGAGTCGAAAAAGGCAGTGAGCTTTCATCAATGTTGTGTATTCTCCAGACAGCAGAGACTGATCTAACCCGGATGGGACCCTTATAGCAGGTTGACAAAGTATGTCTGCCACTGTTCAGGAATCAGTGAGATCACATCTGACGCAGTGTATCCGAATGTAGTCTCCTTACTGCAGAAAGTACATGTCGATGTGGAAGCAGCTCAGTGATGGGTTCGCGAAAGATGACTGCAATAATGATGTCAGCTTATAAGCAACGCGTTGTCAGGTTGATGCAATATCCATTGTCCTTTGCCAGAATGAAAGATGATCTTTCATTGACATAGCAGAGAGAAAGGAGAAGCCATTAACACTGCAAATGGAGTAATCCACTCTGCTTCTCCAGCCTGTTACACAGACCTTTCGCTCTGTTGCACCTGAAAAGGACGAGACAGTTCAGTCCCTGTAGCTTGATATACAGAAACAAGAGGAGGCCAATCAACCCGTGAAGCCGTGATTTCAGGACCCAGAGTTGGCTGTATTCGCCTTGGTATTCAGTTGCACAGCAACAAGGTCAGCCTATTCAGGCTCCTCATGTCTGCAGCACAGGAACTGGAAGAGGGCACAAAGTGACTGGAGATTGGTATACTGGAATAAAAGAAGGCTTGACAACCCATCGAGCCTGTTGCTTAGAAAGTGAAGAAGGATAAAAATACATTGAGATATTCTTGTAGGAAAGCAGGCGTTAACTCAGTTCAGTTGTCTGTAGTAATGGAACGGGTGAAGACAAGGCACTTTTTCAATACCATTTCTGCGATGCAGGAGTAGACCATTCAACATCTCGAGCGTTTATCAAAGAAAAGGAGGAGGTGTTTTCGCCTCTCAAACCGTTTTACAATAACAGGACGATTCCATGATCCCTCAAACGCCTTACACAGTAATAAGAGGGGACAAGCAGACCTTTAGCCTCTTACGAACCGCAGCAGAACAACAGCTGGATGATCAAGCCATTTAGTCTCTAATAGAGGAACACTATGAGTGCAGTCAGCTCATCGAGTGTGTAATCTAGGTGCAGAATATTACCATTCAGAGGTTCATGCCCCTTTCATGAGAATCGGAGCAGATATTTTAAAGCCTTGTGCTTGTTACACATGAATTGAAAGTGAACGTAGTGATTATAGAAGGAGAAGGACTTGGACTAATAATCTTCACTGGGAAATAAAAATAGCAAGCAAACTATTAGGATGCATTTTCAAGGAACTAATAACAGGAGATTTGCACGGTCAAATCAAAATTAATCAGAGTATGCATGGTTTTATGAAGAATAAATCGTATTTGAATTATTTGTTCAATCTCGTGAAAGAAGTAAGAAACAAGGTTGACAATGGGGATCCTGCAGATTTAATATATCTGGATGTCCAGAAGAAATTGCAGAAGGAGAAAAGACTAATCTGTCAAATAAGAGGACCTGGTATGCAAAGTATCTCAATAGCTTGGATGGAGATTTGGTTCAAAACAAAATGAAAAAAAAAGAACAGATCGGCCGTTTTCTGGTTGGCAACTTTTGGGAGTCATACAGCTCGCTCCTCAGGCACCAACAATTTGCAATATACACTGTTACCTAGTTACAGGTTTGTAAAATAATGGAGGCAAATTTTCAGATGACACAAACACAGTTGGACATGTAAGTTTCAATGAAGGTGGATGAAGTTTCCAAATGAATATCGGTAGCTTAGGCAAATTGAGTCAAAATTTGAAAGAAGAATTTGATCGTGAATAATTATCAGTTGTGTCTACTTTGATGAGAGAAATAGACAGACAACATATAATCGAAATGGTGAGAAACGTTAGCGTGCTGAGGTACAAAGGAATCTGTGCAACCTTATTTGATGTGTGTGATCTCTGTGCATATCACTGATAACGTACATTCAAGTACAGCAGGTAATGACGAATAAAGGTGGAATTGCAGCATTGATTCCAAAAGAATAGAGTATAAAAGTTAATAAATGCTGCTACTACTATTCAAGTCATCAGTGAGATTGCAACTGGAGTACTGTGCCCAGTTTTGGCGCCCTGACTGGAGAAGCTTTGCAGTTCCATTGGTGGCAGTTCAGAAGACGTTGCCTGGGCTGATTCCAGAGATGAGGAGTGTTTCTTGTGAACAGTGATTCAGTTGATCAGGCCTGTAATCTCTGGAGATTGGCAGAATGAGAGGAGACTTCATTGATATCTGTACGATGCTAAAGGTAATTGACAATGGAGACGTCAAGTGGATATTTCCACATTTGGAGCAACCTCGAACAAGAGGCCGTAGTTTTAGCATAACGTGGAGCAAATTTAAAACAGCGGTGATGCCAAATTACTTCATTCAAATGGTTGTGAATCTATACAGTTCACTGCCCCAGAGTGCAGTGGATGCTGGAACATTGAGAAAACGAAGTGTTATGGTGAGCAGGCTGGAAAGTGGATCTAAGGTCGAGATGACATCAATCATAATCCTATTAACTGCCAGAGCAGACTCATGGGGCCGCATTTCCAAATACCCCTTGTTTGTATTAAGCCTTCAAATAACCTGCTCAGGAACGGGGGAGGACCAAACAGAAAGCAGACAAACATAATAAAACAACCTTGATCAGTTTGACAGCATGAAACCAGTGCTATCATGCAGTGATCAGTGCTGAGTCTTTAGCTATTTACAATCGAGACCAATGATTTGGAGGAGTGGAACAAACGTAATCTAATTCAGGTTGGTGATGACAAAAAGATAAACAGCAAATTTAATTAACAGGAGGAGGGGGGAGATTGCAAATGCTTATAAATAGATGTAATGATTGAATAACTGTTTGGCAGATGGGATATAAAATGATGCATAAGATGTTATGTTTTGTTTTTAGAACGAATGGAACGTTGTAAGTTATTGAAATGGAGAGAGATGGCAGGACGTAATGACACAGTGAGTACTGGAGGGTTTGCTCTGACTCGTTGAGACATCAGAACTGTTCTTCCATCTCCATCGTTGGCTTAGTTAGGTACTTAGACTCACAGCGCCAGGGAACTAGGTTCAATTCCAACACCAAGCAACTGGCACTGCGGAGTTTGCACATTATCCCTGTGTCTGTGATGGCTTCCTCCATGTTTTCCAATGTCCTGCCACAACGCAATTATGTGCAGGTTCAGTTGGCCATTCTAAACTCGAGCTCATCCCAGGTTTTTCTCTGTCCTCTTGGCCTGACCGAATGGATCATCTTGCTTCCCACCTGTCCACTCCAGCCTTCCCATCGACCAATTACTTCCCACCTGCATCCACCTGACATCATTCATCTATCTTTCCCTGGGTGCCACTCCGCCCTCTATTTATTTTACAGCCCCTTCCCGTTCACCATTGTTGATGATAGATTCTCACCTGAAACATCTTATCCACTGCTGCTTTACCTGCTGTGTTTTTGTCTTCCAGTCCCACACTTGATCGACTCATGCTAAATCGCCCATCGTGTCGAAGGGGTGTGAAGGCTGGATGTGTTAGCCATGAGAAAATGTCGGACTACGAGGATAAAATCGGGGATTCTGGGTGGAAAGCTGTTTCGAGGATTAGTGTGGACTCGATGGGCGAACGGTCTGCTTCCAACTGTCGGGATTCTGTGATAATCTCTCTTATGGCCTGCTAACTAATGTTCCAAGTCGCCCCATTACTCTCAGAACGCAAGGAATGTTTTGTTGTGGTTAGTTGGGTGAAGTGGAGGGGCGGGTGTGTTGAGCCTTTTATCAAAGGGGAAGCCTTTATGGAAGATTGTCCAATAAATCCTGCACTGCATGTTCATGTGTCAGATTTACTGAAACTTTGACAGTTTCCTATTGACTAGGTGTGGATACGGCAGATTTCTCTCTCCCACACAATCCACACACCCCACCACAGATCCTCACGCTGTTTTCAGAGTTTCCCCTTTCTGAAGCCTCGTCTCCATTTGTTCATGTTTCAGACCCAGATGCTGTGACGAAGTCCCCGTATTCCGTTCAGACTTCGTCATCGAATCCCCTTGTCTCCCTGAATGGCTGAGGCAAATCACTGTGCAACCTCCAGCAAACCATCAACAGCGCCTCCACTACCTTTTTCAACAACGATTCAGTCAGAAGCCCCTCAGATACGTGTTAGATGTCTGGTGTTTTGAGCAATTCCCAAGGGACCACCTCGTGTTGTTGACCACACATCCAGCTGAGAGGAACAAGCACATGTGTTCAGTTGTTAGGCATAGACCAAGTTCAAAGACGAGAGTGAAAGCGACAGAAAACCCATACAAATGGAACATGACATGGGAAAAAACGTGGAAGTGAACAAGAACGTCGGCCACATATTTTTTTCTAAATTGTTTTTGCTCTTCATAAGGATGTAACCTGAAAATCGAGGGAAACCAACAGCAAAGGCTATGATAAGATTCAGTAGGGCTGATTATTGTCTTAAAAGTGGATAATTAAGCAAAGGAGAACAAGCTGCAGAAATGTTGAAGATTTAGAAGGAATGTGATTAGTTGGAGTAGTGAAAGTTTGAAGGTCTCACACACACGATTGTGAACATGCTATAAAGGTAATGCAGCATCAGCTAATGTGGTTCGTTATATGATATTCCAAATCCATCTCACAGAACCAATCTAGACACCGTAAATGCAGATAAGAAAGACTGTACGCACCGATCAGTACAACAGCAATCTCTACAGAATGGAACACTATGCAGGATTCACTATTGAATTGATATATAAACTCGGAGTATAGCTGTTCAGCGCGTGGAGCTGTGCAGGGAACATTATTGAAGTGATCTGTAAACCTGGAACAGTTATTATTCGAACACAAATCGTTGTGCAGAAAACCCCAGTGCATTGCTCGGTGACACTGTGTGAGATCCATGATGGAAGTGACAGGATGTGCAGTTAACATCCATTTACAGTTCCATAAATCCATTGTGCCATGACAGGGGTTGCTGGGGTGTGAAAATCACCGTCAGAGAGAGAGAGATGACGGTGGAAAGAGTTTAAAATCAACAAATGGGAGGGGCTTGAGAAATTAATAGGGAAGTGGAGACTGAGATAAAGTGTCCTGGTGGGACGTGTTCCCAGGTTTCAGCATGCTGAAATGAAGACATTTGGATTGCATTTTGCAACGTGGGCCAGTGTTTCAAGGAATGGCAGGTGAATGGGATATTAATGTGTGTCCGGATGATGGAGAGTTTTCTGCTGATTTGTAACTGGGGTCAAATAATAGAGAAGTGGCAATTACACCACGATAGCAGGTGCACGATAGTCGTGGTGCATAGGCTAGTACAGAGGAAGACCATTGTCTTCCCAGAAAAGTCCACGCCAGCAGACGCCCTGAGCATGGTCTGCGCTCACTACCCAGATCAGTGTAGCAACTGTGGTTTGTCAAAATCTCCAACAATACAGGACAAGTGTGAATAACCTTCCCAACTCAGCCAGGATAAATGCCACCGTATTGCCTCTGCTCTCTCACATTCACTGTAAATCTGTCTTATCACTGACCCGAACAAGCCACATGTCCCATCGCTCTCAGGACTTCGTCCAGCGCCTGTCCCCGTCGACTAGATTGAAAGGTTAATCTGAAATATAGCATTTTTGTCAGTGCAGCGTTCTACTAATGTGTTAGTCCATATTCTGCTTTTTTCCTTTAAATTCTCAAGAATAAGGATCATTGACAGCACTGCCTCTAGCAAATGATCTGACAACAAATGACCCGACTGGAGTATTGCTAAACTCAGAATATAAGAACATAAGAACACGAGAACAAGAAACAGGAGGCGGACGTCTGGCCCTTCAAGCCTGATCCTCAATGTAATGAGATCATGGGTAATCTTTTCCTGTCCTCAGCTCCACTTTTCCACCCTCTCACAATATTTCTTAATTCCTTGATTTATTATAAATTTATCTGTGTTAGCTTGAAAAGCATTCAATGAGGACGCCTCAATTATTTCACTTGGCAGTGAATTTCTCAGCTTCACAACACTTTGAGTGAATACCTTCCTCCTCCATTTGGTGCTCAACCTGCTCCTCTTAAACGTTAGGCTATCCACTCTTGTTCTAATTTCATCCGCCTGTGGAAATATCCACCCTGCTTCTGTCTTATCCATTCGTTTATTAATGTATTTTTTAATATTTCTATGAGATCCGCCTCCTTCTGCTGAATTTCGATCAAGATAATCACTGACTACTCAGTCTCTCCTCATCAGCTGAACCTCTCAATTCCGAAATCAACCCAGTTAATCTCATCTGCACATCCTCCACTGCCAATACATTCTTTCACAAAGTGAAGGGATAAACGCTAAACACAGCACTCCACAGTGATCTGACCAGCTACTTATACAGCTGCAACTTGCACTAAATCCCTTTAGTAATGAAATACAAAAGTCCATTTGCCTTTTTTAGTTACATCTGCACCAACAGACTAAAATTCTGTGACTCGAGCACAAGGACATCCAGGTCCCTTGCACAGGTGCACACATTGACAATCAGCAACAAAGCACTGGACTCTACTCTACTACGCAAGAACAGTTTAGACCTGGTTGCCTAACAGTGAAGAGATAAATACAGTGAAGAGGTACTTGCTTAAATTCAGATTGAAACATGTTACTAATGGAATTTAGAAGAGATCAGTCTGAGATCTTCAACAATTTATAATCGAGATTAACGACTTGGACAAAGGTGCTGAGTGGCTTGGTGCTCGGTTTCCTAGGACAACAAGGCAGTCATGCAATTAGACGTCAACTGGATACAGAATGTTTGCAATGGGATTTAGACAGAGGAGGATCATGAGCAAACTTCCTGTAAAAGAATAACAGCAATGTGGGTTGTGTGTAGGCTTTGCTTTCAGAAAGGCAAAAACAAAAGTAAATTATGCACCTGGAGAAAGATTGCATTATTCAATGGTACGGAGGGATTTGTGCATCCAGTACATAAATGACATCCAGTTAGTCTGAAGATGCATAAAGTAATTTGGAAAGGGAATGGATTTATACCACTTCATGCAAAGGATATCTTCTATGATATTAAGGATGTTTTTCTGCCTCTGTACATGGCATGGCTGAGACTCAATCTGACGCATTGTGTGAATTAATCAAGCACTGAAACGAAAAACGTATCAGCGGCATGATTAATAGATTTGCTGCTGATATCAAAATAGATGGTGTCGTGGGTAGAGAAGAAGGTCGCCTCAGCGTAAAACGGGATCTTCATCAGATGGGCCAATTAGCCGACGAGTGGCAGAATGAGATTAATTTCGATAAATGTGAGCTTTGGACCTTTGAGAAGATGAATTGGGGCAGGACTCACACAAACAATCGTGCTACCCTTGGAATTGTTGCCGAAAAAAGAACCCTACGCGTGCAATTGATTTGTTCCATGCAAGTGGGGTCGCAGATACAGAGGTTGCTGAAGAACGCGTTGGTCTTGTTGCCGGCAGAGCATTCAACATAGTAATTACGAGGTCATGATGCGACTGTGCAGGTCATTTGTTAGGCCACGTTCAGACTACTGTGTACAATTTGGGATGATCTGCTAAAGGAACAATGTTATTAAACTTGAGATGGTGCAGAAAATATTTACAAGGGTATTGCTATGATTGGAGGATTTGAGCTAAATGTGGATCCTGAAAAAGCTGTGGCTGTTTTTCCTGGAAAATTGGAAGTGGAGGAGTGTCATCATTGAGGTGTACACAATCATGACGGACATGGATAAGGTGAATAGCCATGGCCTTATTCCCAGAGAACACGAGTCCAAAATTCGAGCGCATAGGTTGAAGCTGAAAGGGGAAAGATTTTAAAGGGACCTTATGGGCACATTTCGTATGCAGAGGATGTTGCCTATACCGAATGAGCTGCCATGGAAGTGGTGGCGTTTGGTACAATTAGACATTTAAAAGCCTTCTGAATGTGTACAGTAACAGGAAGGATTGAGTTACATGGGCCAAAATGCAGGTAGATGGGGTAAAATCCGTTGAGGATATGTGGTCAGCGTGGACAAGTTGGACAAAAATGGTCTATTTATATACGATTTGACTCGACAATTAGATAAGAAGGATGAGGAGAGATGCTAAAATGCAATTTCGAATCGGAATTATTGTCACAGGAAGTCTGTGATGCCTCTATGTTTACATTCATTCACAGCTCAGTTAGTTAGACATTTGACATAGAAACGAATTAAGGATAATGGGATTCAGACGGAAAAGTGATTCGGAGTACTCTACCAGATCAGCTATGATCTTGCTGCTGGTGCGGAACGCTCAAAGTATCTAATGGGTCATCCCTGCTCCTCAGTCCTATGTTCCATTCAGCCCTTCAAAACTGCTAGACACGAGCAGTTGGATGTTACTTATATGTGTAACCCAATGCACAGAAACAGAGGAAACCAATCACTTCCTGAAGACGGTTGCACACGTTTTGGATAGAATAGAAAAGGCAATTAGAGAACCACGCTGCTAAAGAGGAGGTCCCTCATCTCTCTTTACAAATTGTAGTTTACTTGATGGTTATACTATTCACCAAGGTTAATTGTGAATAAAGCCCCCATGGCTCAGGAAATGATGACACACAGAATCCTCCGCTTTCCTGATTGCAGCATTCAAAAACTGAACCTGCATGTAAATACTATCCACTAACCTTCCAATAGCAAAATGTGAGAACATCAGAAACAGGAGCAGTTCATTTAGCCCCCACAAGCTTGCCATGCCTTTCAATAACGTCATGGCTGATTGGCCTAGGTCTCAAATCCTCTTTAATGCCCAATTATTCATCGCCCTCAACTCTCTGATAGGTCAAAGGCCACGTAGCTCTTATGTAAATACTTTTAACAATCTAACTCTTCTCACTCCTTGGAAACGAGAATTCCTGACATTCAATCCTCTGAGGTTGAAGAAAATATTTCCTGCTCCCACACCAGCACCTATTGCCGTGAACAAAACAGCTACAAATAAGGGTAACGATTGACTTGCCACGATACCAATGCAGTATTTGTCTGACAATCGTATCAACGATCGCGAACAATTCATGGGAATCAGTGTAAGTGTCCCACTGGTTGAAGTGATTGAAGTACAAAAGAAGATCGTTGTGTTTAGGAGACATCAATCCTCTCAGTCTCAGGACATCTCAACAGGTTTTCCTCAAGGTAGCTTCCTCGGCAAAAACATCTTCAGCTGCTTCATCAATGTCTTTCCCCCATCATAACATCAGAAGTGTGCGCGTTCACTGAAGATCACACACAAAATTGTCAGAACAAATGGTTACCCTACAGCTCCTGAAGTACTCTATGTCCACGTACAGCAAACCTGGACAATATTCATGCTTGTACTATGCAAGCGTACGTGACATCTGTGCAAACGTAATAAAAGACACTGCACATGTTCAAAGTAAAAAAAAACGATTTCATTCAGCAACTCAGGCGACTGACTGTGTGGAGTTTGCACATTCTCCCCGTGTCTGTGTGGGTTTCCTCCGGGTGCTCCGGTTTCCTCCCACAGTCCAAAGATGTTCGGGTTAGGTGAATTGGCCATGCTAAATTGCCCGTAGTGTTAGTTATAGAGGTAAATGTAGGGGTATGGGTGGGTTGCGCTTCGGCGGGTCGGTGTGGACTTGTTGGGCCGAAGGGCCTGTTTCCATACTGTAATGTAATCTAATCTAATCTAAATTCACATTGGTTTCACAGGAACAAAAGAGATTCATTCAACCCATTGAAACTTTTGGACAAGAAGAGGAATAGCCAATTCAGTCGCTCCAGGCTCCTAAACACGAACAAAAGAGGTGTAGTATTGTGGATAAGAGCAGAACCCTGCAAAATTGTTTTCAAACGTACCCTGGACCTTACCGTTTTCTAATTTTAACGACAGATGTAAAATGTCTGAGCCAAATGAAATGCGAATGGTCAAACTGCTTGATATTTAGCAAAACGTAATTACTTTAATACATTAGATAAATTAAAATCAATGACAGGGGAATCGAGAATTATCTAATTGTATGAGAAATCTTAACAAATAATTGATGTAGTAGCTATTCGTAATTATTTCTTCCAATAAAGTTACATCCTATAAAGAACCATCTTGGCAAAAAGGAAAATTCAGACACAAATTCTCACAAGCAGTTCTCCAACCAGAAGAAAAATAATATGCAGAGAAAATTCAGAGATAGTAGCATCCAGGAGACATTCACTGAAGCTTACAACTCTGTTGAAAACCCAATCGCCTCTGATGCTTAATGAGAAACCAAATGTCAGAAAGCCTAATCTATGAGAGCTGGCCACTCTAATTAAACTGCATTAAAACAATCTCGAGGCCTCTCAATTTGTTTATTCAAGTGGCCTTAATTAGCCAATTTGGTAGCTCACATTCAATCCCTTTCTTAAAAGAAACAAGAGTAATCCAACCTTCTAAAACGACAGCATCCTCACACGAGGCAGGGCATCAAGTTGTTAATTAGGCACGACGATTAGCCCAAACAGGTCCTTGGCCCGAATCAATCGAACGAGGAAGAAGCCATTCAGGCCCTCGACTTACTTGCACAGGGACAGAATATTTCAACATGACAAAGAGATTGAGCACATAATGCAAAGATAGACTGTTCCACGTTGTCCCTCGTGCCTCCATTGCGCATAGTACACATGTGCTACTTTAGCAGTGTTTTCGAACAGTCAGGAAGGAAGCCAAACGTCTTGTGCAAAGTTTGAATTACGCAGCTTCCATCTCCGAGAAGGCAGGCTGGCCTTCTCTATGAAGGTCACACCATTGTGAGATGAGGTTTTCTACCGTGTGGAAACAGGCTCTTCGGATAACAAGTCCAACTCGGCCGATCCGAAAAGTCACCCACCCAAACACATTCCCCGACCTTGTATTTGAACCTGACTAACCCTCTTCACACGGTTGGTAATTAAAGAATGGCTGACTGTTTCAGAAGGGAAATATTGTAGTTGCTTTCAGGGATCGTTTACAACGTGACGTTCAGAGCAGAGTCGCACAGCGATTGCACAGTAACTTTAAGTATTCATTCAGAGCAGTGTACCTCTCTCTCAATCGTCCTGGGATGCCGCAGAGGCAAACAGAGAATGAGGAATGCTCTATTTGACTGCTGAATAGACTCTGTAGCTTGAAATGACGCTTATCTTCAAAATGATTATCTTGTCTGGAGCACTTCCTCTGCTGTGAAATCTGGATGACTCACTCGGTCCAAGTTTTTTTTCACACTATGATCTGCATATCATTAGTCTGCCTGTACTGCTCGCAAACAAATATTTCCATTGTATATCATTACACGTGACAATAAATCAAATATACCAGTCCTGGTTAAGTACAGAATTTCACATGTTGTCAATGTCCCTTTTGCAAATAACTGATCACCACCAACTGTTGAGCTTCACCTATTCTTCTCTCACAGCGCTACAAATTAAACACTCAGTTTCTTCAGTCTCTCTTTATGGTACCACCATCTGGTTTTGTGGTATTCCTTACAAAGCAGATCAAATCTGTACACAGTAATTCAAATACTCTCTCAGCAAGGTTTTACAATTGCAGGCTCGTGTCCTTGCTTACATATTTGAATCAGCTTGCAATGAAGGATATTATACCGTTTAAGATCCCCATTATTGATTCCCCTCGGTGTCATATTGTTGGTGACTCATGATAAAGGACATCGTTGTGCGTTTGGACAACAAGATTTACAAACCTTGCTACATTTACTCAGCCCAAAAAGAGAACATACTAGTTGTTCCTTATATCGAAATCATTTATCTGCTTTGTCAATTGCTGTGCTCCAACCACGAATACGTGTGATACATGAACACGACTGAAGGTCATTATTTATGCTCTCTGTGTTGTCACCATGTAATACTTCTCAATCGAAATATTATATTACCCCTTACACGTGGACGTTTGCATACCTGTCAACAGAAATGCTAAAATTAATCTGCATATCCGCTCCCACTTATTCCTAAATATGAATTCCTCAACTAACACAGACTCCATAGACTTCTCAAAGAAAATGTCTTCGTCCTGGAGCTAGGCTGACTCTGTCATGTCATATCACGATTCCCGAAATGTCTCGTTATCACATTTCTGATAAAAAGTTTCTTTTTTATCCCTCAGCACTGACATAATGTTGTCACATTTTTTGGTTTCCCTCCCAGTACTGTTTTAAATATACAGGGTTAAATTAGCTAATTACCAATTTTCAGAATCCTAAGAATTTTGAAGGATTTTCGATAATTATATCTTATAGTTACAACGTTGAAAATAGCATTATATATGGAAAGAAATTGGGAACGTTTCCAGTAAGATGGGTCAAGCGCTGACTGGTCTGACGAGGCTAGTTTGGGATTATTGTTGGCAAAGACGTATTGGACCAAAGGGACTGTTTCCATGCTGTTTCACTCCATAAATCTTTCACTAGCTGCATTGCCACCTCCACGAATACTTTGGGTTGGATTTCATCTGATGCAGCAAATGACCAACCTTCACTCAGTTAGTTCCCCAATTAATATTTCATTACGAATTCTTATCACCCATAGTTTCGAATTTGCAGTAGACATTTCATTCTGCCGTGCAATATTTCTGGATCTTCCTCCATGGAAGCAGAACTAAACTACTACCGTCTGCAGTTTGCAGAGATGGCCTGTCATTGAGTGAATACATCGGAGGACTGAAGTTTGAGTAAGTTGGACGGGGCACCCACTCCTGTTCGGAATGTTCTCGAATCTAAACAATTCAATTCATCTGTTTCTTCATGATCACTAAATATACAATCCTCTGCCTCGTGTGTGTTTGCAGGCAATCCGGAAAGAGATGACACAAACTGTGATCACTTAATCTTAGAATCAAACTAGCTTCACACTTTGCACGTGGCAACAGTCCAGTTGGAGACAAGAATAAGTTTTTGATCAATATATTTGTAACTAGAAGAGTGGCCCGAATGTAAATGGAATTGGAAAGGTGGATATGATGGTTTGTTTAGAAATAATACTCAGATAGAACTGGAGACTGCGGATATTATGGAGGTGGCAATCGACAGGCTTGGTGACAGAGGAAATATTGATGTACAAATTAAGTCGGAGAAAATTGAGCCAATCATGTTTATGTGCACTTTTGTTCCTCCTCAGATATTTGTAAGTGAAGGTTATGAAAGTCGTGGAACAGGAATGGAGTTTGAGACAGAAAGCAAATGCAATATTTTGTATCTTTGCAAAATATTGACAACAATAGTCACAACAATCAAAATGGTTTGCAGACTAAATAAATGGGCACAGATATGCTTACCGGGAACACCAGTAAGAGCGAGGATTGGATAATAACCCGCCTGAATAATCATCAATACACATTTTATCCGTTATTCTACCCATTTCCCGTCGACAGAAAGATAGTAAAGAGCCGAAAATAAACTCCTGTCCATTGTTGGAATATTCAAATCTGATGTTCTCAGATTCTGATTCATTGTTCTCTCATTTCCATTAAGATTTCTCAGATTCTCATCCATTAATGTAAGATCCCAGTCCATGGTTCTAAGATTCCGATCACAACTTCTCTCTTGAATTGCTTTTCCCTATCATTAACGCTGCCGCCGATACAATGTGATGACACACTGAAAAAGGACCCTTATGAATAGAACAAGGAAACTCTCCAGTGACATGATTAGTATCCACAGAGACTGACATCAATCATAGCCACTGAGAAAACATTTCCAGTAAACGCCTTTCACAAAAACAATTTTAAAATCGCCTGCTATTGGTCTTGTTGTCCATCTCTAAATGCTCTAACAATGTTAGAAATAATGGAGAAAGGTGGTGTTTTTACTTCACAGGCTCATTAATTTTCTTGTTTTATGCACCCACAAAATTGTATGCACCAAACGTCCAAAGAGCCAATAGAGAGGTGTACTTCACTTAAGTACCTTTAACCATAAAAACTGCCAAACTAACAAAAACTTTCTCTGCGCACAATTTCCCATAACACATACAGGAAATGCGGATTTCTTCAAACTTTTCTCTAGCTGCTCTGGCAATGCAACATTTTGTCTTTAAAGCGACACACTTCAATAATTTTTTTCTGAAACTGCAAACATCTTATTACACAGATTATACACCCTTCCGTTTTCAAATTATTTGGCCTGAACCAAAAAATAAATGTCATATCTACGATTGTTTTGATTCTTGGTATTGAAAGATCAGAAACAGAATCGATGAGACAATCTGAAGAAAAATGAATGAATAGTGGACAATGGCTGCGAGAGACTGGAGAAGTATAAACTGACATACCTCAGAGAAATAAAAGAAAATTTTGGAAGAAGTAATGGCGTGTGACATTGAAAACATGATAGAATAACTTGAAATGGAATTGACAACAGCTGTTTGTATCCATATTGTTTAGTGTGTGTGTGCAGACAGGTACGTTTGCTCGGAGCGCACAAGGCATTCAGAATGCACTACGTAGAAACATTTATCAAAATATGATGCATATGACGCATAATCTTCATAAAACAAAATGTGATATTCAGCAGATATGTTGTGTTAATCTTATGTCAAGGATTCCCCCTCTCTGGGAGTCCCTGATCTAGTTTGTCGAACTTATTACTATGTGTGTTATCCATTTCTGGATTGGTCTCCCATCTTATTTCAGTTCATCAACTTTCTCCATCGACATCATTATGTTGGCCTTCTGGATTCTGCCAACAGTGGATGTCTGCCATATTATTGGAGATTGAATTTCTGGCATCAGACCAAGCATGAAAACTAGCATTTCAACATATTATTTTGTTGTACATACAGCAAATAGAGATTGCCAAAACAAATAGAGAAGGCCATCTACTTATGTCAATAATCTTGTTTTCTCTATTTTCCCATCTCGGCGTCTGTCTTCTATCTCTCTCTCTCTTTATATCTTGTTCATCAACCTTGCAATCGTTCTCCGAATTACAACAATCAACGCCCCCCCCCCCCCACCCCCACCCCAT
Organism: Chiloscyllium plagiosum; assembly: GCF_037043375.1. Classification (NCBI taxonomy): domain Eukaryota; kingdom Metazoa; phylum Chordata; class Chondrichthyes; order Orectolobiformes; family Hemiscylliidae; genus Chiloscyllium; species Chiloscyllium plagiosum. The sequence goes on along the minus strand of NW_028270188.1, from coordinate 35,502,079 downwards.
CAACATAGGACTGTTGCTCACGTTTGGATGTGAAACGATTATGATTGAATTATGTAACGACAAAGACATGAGAGAGGAATACGCCAGAGTTGATGCGGAGGGCAGCCCAGGACAGAAGGTTGTGCACCAGCAAAGGCAGTCGTTTCTGGGGATAATTCGGAGTCACAGCTGATGCTCATTTCAATTAATAAGAAATATACTCAGGGGAAGACAAGGTGGATAATGTAAGTCATGGGCAGCATGAAAGCAAAGAGAGCGCACACAGTGTGGTAAAGATTATTGGGAATGCAGAGGATTGAGAAGATTTTTAAAAACAACCCACGATAACAGAAAACGTCATGGGGGGAGGAGATGAAATTAGACAGTCGGATTGTTAGCAATAATAAAGAAGATTGCAAGATGTTTTTCGATATATAAAAGATAAAAGAGGGAGGCAAATGCATGTGGAAATAAAAGATATTCAATGCAGAAAATTCACATTCACTATCTTGTCCTTTCCTCCCCCCAATTTGCATTTTCCACCTTAATAGCAAAAACCAGTTTATCTCAACCTCCCGTAAATACAAAGAGTTTGTCACCATAGATCTCTGTGGCAAGGTGATTGTATCTCACATGTAAGAAACATGCCTGAATACTTCCAAAAAATAAAGATTTCCGCACTGACATCCTGGCCTTAAACATGGACACCTCCTTAACAAATGGATTAGTACAGCTTGTGAGGACATGAAACCATAGTCTAAACATTAAGACATTTACACCTAATCCAAAGGGAAACTAGCTTTACAGCAATGACAATGAGATGTAGTCACAGGGAGAAGACAAAAAAGTGATATCCTATTGCTTTGCAGAACTGTCTGGAGCTTGACTATTTACTAGAGGCACAGGGCTCTCACGGTGTTGTTATTAGCTGCAACTGTTGCACTTACATACCCGATGCTTCCGACAATATAACAACATCGCGGTTAACAGAAAACTGGCGGCCAATATAATCCGGCAGGTGTGTGTAATCCGCTAAATTAGAATGAAAGTAAAGCTCCTTCAACATTACTAGCATGATAGAGACAGCCAGGGTTTAGACAACTTGCGGTGCTCTCTCTTCAGTTTTTAACTGAAAGTAAACTTAAAACAAAGCTACGAAAATATTGGCTCCATCACAAAAAAACACGCAGGATGCCGATATGATCGGTTTATATAAACAGAAAACATAACTCTTCTCTTTAAATCTGAATGTAAATGTCTCTCTACAATCTCTCCATAAAACAATCTCAGGACAGGCAAAGCACAGCACGAAATATTGACCAAAGCTGTCTCTGCTATCTCCCTCAACAAAACTCCCAGGACAGTTACAGAATATGGTGAGACAGAGGGTAAAGCTTATCCTGTACTTTGCTCATCTACCACTCCAGGGACCGGTGCAGCAAAACATTGGGTACGGAATAAAGACCACTCTATCCAAAAAAGGGAAGAAAACTGCACATGCTGAAAATCAGACACAAAGTCAGAAGCTGATCAATCACGCAGGCAGCATGTTGGCTCATTATCTCGCACTGTTCCCTGACAGCGCTCGGGACTTCATTCGATTCAACCTCACATGATTGTGTGGAGTTTTTACATTCGCCCCGTGTCTGTGTGGGTGTCCTCCAACTTCCTTCCACAATCCAAAGATGTACAGGTTAGGTGAATTGGCGACGGTTAATTTCACGTTATGTCCAGGGATGTCTTTTGCGTGCATTAGGAATGTGTAAATGCAGAGTAATAGGGAAGGGGAATGGGTCTGGGTGGGTTACTCTTTGGAGGGCTGTTTTAGACTTTTTGGGGGCGAATGGCCTTCTTCAACACTGCAGTGATTCTATGATTCCAAGAATCTCAGCTGGTCAGCCAGCGACTGTGAAGAGAAATCAGAGTAACTGTTTCGAGTCCAGTGACCCCTCTTCAGAACACTTCTGAAGAAAATATTAAGTCTGTTTTTCTCTGCACCATGCTGAAAGATCACTGTGGACTGTTCCGATCTATCATTCCAGGAGAAGTAACATAAAAGGTTACATTCGGATTAAAGATCCCCCGACACAGGCCCTTGTAACATACACAGGCGATGTTCAGCATGCTAGTTAGATTATGATTAAACCACATTTTTACATTGTCTGAAACAAACTCTCCCAGGACATGTACAGCATGGCGTGAAACGTGAAGTGATGATCCTCGGACACTAGCCATTTGTAAATGCATATAACATATTAAGTATGGAAATATTGATTAAATCAGACCCAACACTGTCATCATCAAATACCGAAGGAGAGGTATATCAAAGGTTTCTAAAAAGACTCATATCTCGCTCCCCACTGCCACCATCAAACAATCTCAGGACAGATTCAGCACAGACCCAGATACAAATTAAAGCATCATATTTCCTATTCCCAGAAAATGTTCCCAGCGGAACGACAGATCTGTTAAGTTATAAACTGAAACTCCACTTACATTGGTTCTTGTCAAAAGACAGGCAATGAGAACCATTATTGTGACACTAATTCAATTATGTGTTTCAAACCACTCACACCCCCGCATATTATCACCATCAAACATTCCCAGGAAAAGAACAGCCTGGGATTGGATACAGAATGAAGCTGCACCTGTCTCCAATCAAAGACTGATGCGTGCTCGACGCGCCCACTCCACATTTCTAAATGAATGCCTGCTGGACAGACCGGTTCATGTTCGATGAGAAATGTACTGGTTAGGTCTGATCAATGATCCGCGGTGGACACATTACCTGGTTGCATTGAGCAGTGCATTAGTCTAGTCTGTACAGTTCACCATGGTGAACAGGTATATCATTAGGGTTTATAACGCCTGGGCTGGTTCTGTCTGGTGGATCCAAAACGTGAGGTAAATAAGTGTTTCTGTTGATTTAGCCATGCATTTAGACATATTTACATTCCTTTGATTGAACTCGCCCAAGTCTGACTCCTTAACCAATACCCTTCCTCTATCGACACTAATATTTCAACAACTTGTTCTCCATGAAGAAATTGTCCTATTATAACAGGAATAACTTCCCTGTATCTTTCCCTGATCAGAAGGACAAAGGGGTTAGGAGCAGAAGTAGGCCGCCCAGCCCTTCGATTCCGCTCCGCCATTCAACAAGATTTGAGCTAATCTCTTCGTGGACTCAGCACCACTTAGCCACGCTCTCACCATACGCCTAAGTTCCTTTTCCCAAAAATCTACATTAGATTTAAAAGCGTTTACTGAAGTAGCATCAACTATTTCCCTGGGCAAGGAATTCCATGGATTAACGCCCCTGTGGGTTAATAATTTCCTTCTAATTCAGTCCGAAATTTGCTCCCTGTCATCTTGAGGCTAATCATTCTTTTCCGAGCGGCACCTGCGAGATGGAAAGTCCTATCTTCGATTTTATCGATTCCGTTCATAATTTCATAAGTTACTTTAATATGCACCCTCTTCTGAATTCCAATGCATAGAATCCCATTCTACTCAGGGCCTCCTTTTAACTCAACCGTCTCAACTCCAGAATCAAATATTTGAACATCTTCTGCACCTGCTCAAGTGCAAATTCATCCTTTTTCAAGTAAGGTGACCGAAACTGCACACATTGCTCCAGGTATGGTTTCTCAGCTTATAAAGCTGCAAAATCACGTCACTGCTTTTGAACTCAACCCCCTTAGCAATGATGGACAAAATTCCATTTGCATTCCTAATTACTTGTTGTACCTCCAAACCAACTTTCTGTGATTCGTGCAGGACACCCAGGTCTCTCTGCACAACAGCAGTTTGAAACGTTTTGCCATGGAATTAATATTTTTAACAGATACTCCAACCAAAATGGATGAATTCACATTTATTCACATTATATTCCATATCCCAGACATTTGCCCACTCACTCAATACCTCAATAATGTTTCACAATCTTCTACACTCTGTATTCTGCCACTCATCTGCGTGTCATCTGCAAATTTGGACACGGTACACGTGGTGCCCAACTCCAAATCACCCATCTAAAAGTATATAAATGCAGTCCCACCACTGAACCCTGAGCTATACTACTAGTCACTGATGGCCAGGCAGAATAACACTCATTTATCTACACTCTTTGCTTCCTGTCAGTTAAACAATCATCTATCCATGCTAATATTTTATACTTCATGCCATGCATTCTTCCCTTATGCACCTGCCTTTTGTGCAGCACCTTGTCGAATGCCTTTTCCAAATGTAGGTAGTCCACATCCACTGGGACCCGTTGTCCACCTTTATCGACTTGTCTTCGTAGAATTCTAAAAAAAATTTGAACCATGTCCTACCCTTAATGAACTATTGTTGCGTCAGTCAATTGGGACACTTTATTTCGAGATAATCTACTATTTCTTTCTTGATAATCGACTCAAGCATCTCCCCCACTACAGTGGTTAAACTAACGGATCTATAGTTCCCAATCTTTGTCGATGACCCTTTTTAAACAATGGTGTCACATTTGCTGTTTGCCAATCTGATGCGACTGCCGAAGGCACCAACGAATTTTGGAAAATTGCTACCAATGCACCACTATTTCTCCCGCCATTTATTTTAGTACGCTGGGATGCATTTCATCAGGGCCAGGAGACTTATCAATTCTTTGCTCCATTAGCTTGCCACACACGAGCTCTTCTGTGATAATGATTGTTTCCAGGTCCTCATCTACCTTGGTCTCTTTGTAACTTAATGGCATATTATTAGCGTCGTCCAATGTAAACACGAATTCAAAATACCTGTTCAGTACCTCCGCCGTTTCATTACATACCATACCTAAATGCTTCTTCTCATCCTCCAAACGACCAAAGTTTACTTCAGCCACTCTTTTTCGTTTAATTCATTTATAGAACTGTTGCTATCTGTCTTCATATTCTGTGCAAGTTTTTTTCATGATGCTCTTTTTTATAGAATCCCATCAATGTGGAAACATGCCCTTTAACCATACAAGTCCACACCGACGCTTTGAAGGGAAACCCATCCAGTCCCCTTTCCCGTACCCTATATTTACGGCTGCCTAATGCACTTAACCTACACATCCCTGAACACGGATGGACAATTTAGTGTGGCCACTTCACCTAACCTGTACATATCTGAACTTTGGAGAAAACCGGAACAACCGGATGAAATCGACGCAGACACGGAGACACTGTGCAAACTCCACGCAGGCAGTCGCCAGATACTGAAATCGAACGTGGCTCTCCAGCAGCAGTGCTACCCACTGAGCTACCGTTCCACTCATTAATCTTACTTTTCTTTATACCACCGTTTGTGACTTTCTGTTGACTTTTAAAACTTCCCAGGCTTCCAGTTTCATTCCGTTTTTGCCTTCCACTTCAATTGGATAGCCTTCTTTATTTCCTTACACACCCATCGCAGATTACCCGTCTTCTTGCAGTCCTTCTGTTACGGTCGTAACAGTCTTCCTGCTTAATTTAATCCGCCATCAGACACACGATTTTGCCCATGCAATAACGTGTGAAAATTCGAGAGGCCAAGAGTTAGTTAACATAATTGTAACAGCTTTATTTCTTAAAGTACAACAGAAAATAATTTGCTAAAAACTGGAAAGTACTCTTTCCTCGACCTATCATTTTTCTTGCCCTTCTACAATATTAGTCCGATAAAAAAAACCCAATTAATATTTACCAAAATTCAACTTTTCAAAAACCACCCGGACGTCGAATCTTCTTTTCTTCATCACAGCGATTGCTCCGTTACAGGTTACTGATCGATAAGGATACTTTGAAGAGAGCTATTCTCTGGATAGTCTGCAGATGTAATTGGCTTTGGAGTTCTCCTCCAAATGTTCAGTTTTCCCTGATCTTATGCCCGTAAAGCATCAGATTGTATCAGTGGCTTTTGTGGTTGTCAATTCAATCATACACAATTGTATACTCAATTCAGAACTTGGTTGGAGCTTGGCATTTTTAGTGTTGTAATGTAAATTGATTAGCCGAATTCGAACCTGTTTAGTCGTTTCCAGGCAACCAGCTGAAGAAGTTGTTCGACAAAATGATGCGTTTTAACTTTTTCAGAAGACTTGGTGCTGCGTCAGGAAGTTCTGCTAGCTTTCAATACTCTTAGAGGGACAGTGCACCCACATCTTTATAACACTTCTTTTTCATGAAATACTTTTGTTGGGCAGTTTTCAGAAATTGCGTTGAAAGTCCTCTACTGCTCGTCAACTGTCCCACCATAAAACCTTCGGTTCCAGTCTACATTAGCCAGCTCCTCCCTCATTTCATAGTAGTTCCCCTTGTTCATGGACAGGCCCCGATGTTAAATTTTAAGTTTGCACTCTTCATCTGTATTCTAAATTGAACCACACTGTGCTCACACCTTCCAAGAGGATCCCTAACTGTGAGGTAATTAATTATTCCTGTTTCAATACACAGGACCAGATCTCGGACAGCTTGGTCGCTCGTCAGTTCGCTTACACACTATTCAAGAATAATGTTATCGATACATTCAACGAACTCCTTCTCAAGGCTATCCTGACAGAAATGGTTCGACCCAACCTCCCATGTGGATTAAAATCCCCCATGATAATGGCCGTACGATTTTATAGGCATTAGTTATTTCTTTGTTTATTGCCCGCCGCAATGTGATGATATTATTTGGTCTGCATTTTCTACGCCTGTCAGTGAATAGTTTCTCTTAGAATTTCTAATTTTCATCAAATTGGATTCAAACTTATTCTCCTTAGAACCTACATTGTCTCCCTGGACATCGCTACATAGAAGAGCTACCTCCCTTACCTTCCTGTCGGTCCTTCTGAATAGTCTGATATCCCTGGATATTTAACTCTCAGTCGTGACCTTTCAGTAACCATGTCTACACAATGGCTACCAACTCATGTTCGTTCACGATGATTTGTGATTCTAACTCATCAACCTTACTACGAATACTCCGAACTTTTAGGTAACGTGTCTGTCATACTGACATGATTCACATCTCTAGTATCGGCTGAGTTATTCTCCTTATTGTTTCTTTCATAGTCTGCCTTGACCATAAACCCTCCTGCATACGTGCTAACCTGCTGTTTTTCTTTTTTGTATTTATTATCATATTTCCTATCGCTTACCTTTCGATTTGTCACAGCGCCCCCCACTTGCACATTAATAGTCCCAGTGAACACCTTTTTTACACTTTTATCTAAACTACTAGTTCCAGATCGTTCAGGTGGAAACTGTCCCATTGGTACAGATCCACGCGTTTCCAAAAATGATGCCAGTGCTGTATAAAATGGAACGTCTCTTTCACACACCATTTCCTTTGTCATCTGTTCACTTCCTTTTTTGATCCCTTTTCCAACTGCACTTAGCTCAGGCAATATTCCAGAGATTATAATTCTCCAGGTCATGTTCATTAATTTCCTTCCCCGTGCTTGATAATCCCTAAACAGGTCCTCCATCCCAGACTTGCTTATGTTGCTAGTCCCACCGAGGACAACAACAACTGGAACTTGCCCCTCCCGTTCCAATATCCTTTCAAGCCAGTCAGAGATGTCTGCATCCTAGCAGCGGGCAAGCAACACATCATGCAAGACTTCTGATCCAGCATACAAAGGATACTAATATCTCCCTAGTTATAAAGTCCCCTTGACTACTACTTGTCTTTTTGATTCGCCCCTTTTGAATGGCCTTGCGTTCCACAGTGCTGTGGTAAGCTGGCACTTCTTCCCCATAGCCGTTTGATTGATCCAAACAGGGAGCAACAATCTCATAACTGTTGAATCAGGTCAAAAGCTGAGGCTCCTCTACTCCTGAACTCATGATCGCCCTAGCTGCCTCACTTGCCTGTTGTCCCTGATCACGAACTGAATTTCACTTAATTAATCCACCAGGTGTAACCACCTCCTGAACAAAGCGCCCGAGTAACTCTCCCCCTCCTGCAAATGCCGCCGTGTTTGCAGCTCAGATTCCGGATCATCAACTCTTATTTTTGTTCGAGGAGGATGGCGTGTTTGAGGCACTATAGGTGTTCAGCACGTTCAGGCACTGTCCAAATATATTCCCGGTAGTTCTTTGGTCCTTGGCCTCCCCTCTCCGGTTGTTCCTGTAAATACGTTAGTGATTCAACTTCACCGGCTATTCCTGCTGCTAAAACAAAAAAAGTCCCAGACGCTCAAGGTAAGTTTTCAATCAGTGATTCATCTTCCAGACAACCCCCTAGTCTCCGCTCCCCCCTTCCTGCTGCTGAAATAGAAATCTCTGTTTCTCTTTTGTACCCTGCTGCTTTTACGTTTGATTGACTTGTTGGCATTGTTTACATCAGACGAAAATGTTTTATTGCACAGAGAACATTGCAATCAGGGTTCTAGCAACAATCTGCATCTTCTTCTCTTTAAATAACATTCCCAATCTACATCCGACTTAAACCTGGAAAGAACAGGAACAATATTGCAGTGTTTTGCTAATGACAATCGGAGGACAAGTTTCAAATATTTTGAAGTAGTTTTACCAGTACTTTTCCATTCATATGTATTCTCTATATCAACATTTCGACTGACAGACATACATTAAGATAGGTAAGTGACCGAGGGCTCAGAGAAAAATCAAAGAGGACCAAGAAATATAAAGCAGAAATAATTTTGTGACTTTAGTCTTTGCCAAATCCGAAACGTTTGTACTTCTCTAGATGAGGTATACTATATAGTTCATTGATGCCAATTATTCCATGGAATCCCCTGCGACTGATCTCTTCGAATAAGTCACATGAATGCTGCGGAACCTAAGTTGCCTTTATTTATCTGGTGATGAAGAAATCATTTAGAGACCAGTTAAAACATGTAGTGAAATATCCAGTTAATAAATGATTCAAGTGATGAACAAATCCAAGTAACTTCGTGACAACATGAAATGCAGCAAATGATGAACGAGCAGTCCACGTGTGGGATGCTCTGAAAGGAAGTGGACGAGCAGCGATATGATAGCCCTCGGTTTGACCTGGGCAATAAAATTGGTCCATCTGAAGAGCAAATTGTAAGAGAGTGGAAGAGCAATGCCAGTGGAAAGTGCTGTTAGCAATGAGCAGCAGTCAGTAGAAAGCGGAGGAACAAGAAACAAACCGAAAGATGTATTAGACATGCCAAAAAGAAAAAGAAATCATCCTAAGCAATCCAGTCTCTGAATGACCAGATACAAAAATAAATAACGTGGAGGAAAGTATTATTGTTCTCGGCAGACCAGATTGTGAACAGCAACATCAGGCTCTTGTCGAGTCTCCCTGGCAGAATTTTCTGATCCAAACATCTGGACAAAAGTGTACAAAAAACGAAGTTATACAGAGAACAAATTATGCTGTAAATATTGTGTCTTCTGATTACAAATGTGTGTTTAGCTGAATTCTGTCTTTCAGCTTCCCCTGGCCCGATACTCACACCACTCCCTTTCTTTACTTTTTCTTTCGAAGAATCAGCTTCTGTGTTGGCGGGGAATCCACGGCCCAATCCGAGGACTCAGTGACAGACGGGATTTGAAGCTTGGGAATGGGGTCAGATGTGGAACCTGAGCCAACATCCTCAGTGCTTCCATGAAAGCGTTTTGTGGCTTTCCCTGTATGCATTGAGATCAGTGGAAACTGACTTTAAGTGAAACCTGCTTGCTTGTGGCCTCATAAGCGATCCTGAGATCTGTCCAAAAAGATATTCGCATCACCACCAAGAATGATTGTTTCTATCAGCAATACAGCTCCTACAACCATCCCGAGCTCAGTTCATAATTGGTGAATCAGTCTTTATTTCCATTGTTACCCCTGGACCCTCGTATCCAAGGGCCATGATTGCCTGACACTGATTGTAAACTGGCAGATAGTGAGGTCTGCCGATGCTGGAGAGACAGAGTGGATACATTCTTCCCTTGGAAGAAGCACAGCAGGTCAGGCAGCATCCGAGGAAGAGATGAATCGATGTTTCAAGCAGAATCCTTCATCGGTCGACTCTCTTCCTCCTTGAATGCTGCCGTAAAAGTAGTGTTCTTCTTTCCTGCAGCACACTTTATCGACCTGCTTATAAACTGCATGCATTAACTTTGTCCGAAATTGTTTTGGTTTGCTTTCCAACATATCCAATTTTGTCACCATGAACTAATCGCAGTGACCCGACAATGGCACGTTGTCCGTCAAATCCTCAATTCTAGGTTCTCACCCATTTAGTCAAAAGCGTTCCGAAGCCATCCATTGACGTCTTTGCTTTCTTGGGATGGTTTAAACATTTTTTTTATAAATCTCCATGGAAGTATTAGATATTCTGCTTTGACATAAATGTTACCGGCTGGTGTGATGATGAAATAAATTACAGATTTCACAGAAATAAGTGAAATGTAATGGCTGGTAATGACGCCAGAAGCAATAATAAATCTGTCAATCCTGAGTCACTGAGCTGTGTACATTTCTGAACAGATCCCCTCCTCCACATTCAGTTCTTCTGACTAACCAGCTCCTTCTCCTGTATTGGAGACTCCATAAAATTAATCTTTTTGAATAAAATTTTTCTCGCCCAGCGATTTTTGAGAATATTTGTTGTTACTTTCGTCTGATGTACTGTCACCTTCAATGGATCAGCTTTACCTCTATTTAATTTAATAGAATAAAAGTTGCTTTTATGCATCTATGCAGAGACATGGAGTTGTAAACCATGCAAATAGACGCGGAATTCCAACCATCCATGCTAAACACGTATCCTCGTCTGATCTCATTCCATTTAACAGCATTTGACCCATATTGCTCAACCTTCCTATTGACATACCTATCCAGATGCCTCATCAATGTTGTAACTGATCCAGGCTCCACCACTTCTTGTGTGAACTCATTCCATACACGCACCACTCTCTGAGTGAAAACGTTGGCCGTCAGGTCATTTTAAATCTTGCATCTCACACCATACATTTAAGCCATCGAGTTTTTCACTCCTTTTCACTTGAAAAACAAAGACCTTGCCTATTTACGCTATCTATACCCCTCACGATGTTATAAACTTCCATAACTCACCCCTCAGCCTTTGATAACGCACGGAAAATAGCCCCAGCTTATTAGCCTCTTTCCTGGTTCAAACCTCCAATCCAAGAAACATTCATTTCCACGTCCATTTGTGAATGGTGGTTGACAATTAAGCAACACACTTGAAGAAGAGGCTCCGCAAATGTCAGCATTCTCAAATCCTGAAGACCCCAGCTCTTCAGTGAAAAAGATACGGCTGCTGTAATAGCAACAATCTTTCGTCAGAGGTCCCCAGGGGATAATCCATTTCGGGATCCTTGAGCGGTCCCCAGCATCACAGACACCAGTTTCCAGCCAGTTCCATTCACTCCACGCGATATCAATGCTGGAGGCATTGGATACTGCAAAGGGAATGGCCCTGAAAACACTCCAGTGATTATACTGAAGACGTGTGCTCCACAGGTTGTTACTCCCCTCGCCATGCTCTTCAAGTTTAGTTACATTATTGACATGTATCAGAAAATGTGGAAAATTGTTCACGTCTATCCTGTCCACAAAAAGCTGGCCATAACCAAACCAGCAAATTCGTGTCCAATCAGTCCAGTCTCCATTATGACTAAGCTGATGGAAGAAGTCATCAACAGTGTTATGAAGCAGCACCTGCTCAGCAACAACCTACTGAGTGATGCCCAGTTGAGTCACTAAGCTCCACATCTCATTACAATCTTGGTTCAAATATGGAGAAAAAAAGCTGAATTGCAGAGTTGAGGTGAGACTGACAATGCTGAAAATGTGTTGCTGGAAAAGCGCAGCAGATCACGCAGCATCCAAGGAACAGGAGATTCGACGTTTCGGGCATAAGCCCTTCCTTAGATGCTGCCTGACCTGCTTCACTTGTCCAGCAACACATTTTCAGCTCTGATCTCTAGCATCTGCAGTCCTCACTTTCTCTTCGTGAGACTGACAATCCTTGACATCAAGGCTGCATAGACCGGGTACTTGACCAAGGAGTCCAGGCAAAACTAAAATCAATGAGTATCAAGATTAAGGTCATGCATGACACAAAGGAAAATGGTTGTGGTTGTGGAGGGTCAGTCACCGCAACCCACCATATTTCTGGCTATGTCCCTCACAGTAATGCCCAACAATCTTCAACTGCTTCATCAATGACCTTACATTTCTCATAATATCAGAAGTGGGGATCTTCACCGATGGTTGTAATGTTCATCACCATGTGCGACTCCTCAGATACTGAATCAATCGTGCTCAAAGGCAACACGATCTGGAAAATATCTAGCCTTGACCCACAAGTGGCAAGTAACATTTGCAAAACGCAAATGCCCGACAATAATAATCACTAATAACAGACAATATAACCGCCGCCACTTTATATTCAACAGTATTGCCATCAACGTATCCTCCTCTGTTAACATCTTTGAGATTACCATTGGCCAGAAACTCAAGTGAACTCACCACATACACACAGTGGCTGCAAGAGCAGGACACAGACTAGAGATACTGCGGTGAGCAACTCACCTCATAACAGCACATAGTCTCTCCACCATATACAAAGGACAAATCAGGAGCGTGATGTAATATTCCTCACTTGCCTGGTTGCGTGCAGCTCCGACAACAATCAAGAAGCTTGACACCATCCAATCTGCTTGATTCGTCCGAAATCTACAAGCATTCAATCGTCCACCACCGGAACGCAATAGTAACAGTGTGTACTATCTGGAAGATGCACTGATCAAATTCACGAAAGAACATTAGACAGCACCTTCCAAAACCATGACCAGTTCCACCAAGAAGGACAAAGGCAGTGGGTATTTTGGCAAGTTGCCCACCTTGCCATTTACCATCATGACTTGGAAACATACCACTGCTACTAAACAGTCTTTGGATAAAATGATGACTTCTTCCAGCAAATGGACTGCAGTGATTCAAGAAGGCACCTCACCACCACCTTCTCAAGGGCAATATGGATGAGCTATCAATGCTGGACAGCCCATGACGCTCAGGTCCCACAAATGAATATTTAAAAATAATACTACCTGAAACCATTCTAATGTAACAATAACTTTCCTGTCGCAGAGAGACCAAAACCTCTTCCGTGCGGAAACAGGCACTTCGGCTGAACAAGTCCACAACGACCCTCCTTAGAGTAACCCACCCACACCGATTCTCCTGCTACCCCAGACTAATGCATTTGCACATCGCTGAGCATAACGGGCAAATTATCGAGACCAATTCACCTAACATGCACACCTTGTGATTGTTGGAGTAAATCAATGTAGACACGAGTGGAATGCACAAGATCAAAACAGTCACCTGAGGGAGTGACGAACCCGTTTTGCTGTCGCTGTGCTAACCACTGAGCCATTTTAAAATCTGTCTTCACACTTTCGCGTTGGTTTCCTCCATCAGCCAGAAGATGTGCAAGTTATGTGCATTGGCCATGCAAAATTGTTGCTCGTGTCCAGAGATGTGCAGGCTAAATGTGTTTGCCATGAGTAAGATTAGGTAGAGGGGTGGGATCCACATCCATGGTTTGGTGTGGACTCATTGGGCTGAATGACCTGTTTCCACGCCATAGGGATTCAGTGAAGTTCAGTTTTTGCTCCTTCTCTAAATGGAGCATTCACATTTTGATAGAGAAACTTTCTTGTAAACATTTAACAAGTTCTTCACCATCAAACATTTAACATTGTGGCAGTGTAAGGCAGTGTTTAGAAATTTAAAATCCCCTACTATTATAACCTTAGAGCACTGAGATGTGCTTGAGATCGCTACATGATGGCTTCTTAATTCCTTCAACTGTTGTGTTAAATGTGAAAAAATGATGCAGAATTAACATGACACTTGTTATGTTGAAGTGAACTGAAAAGAGAATCTTGCAGAATGTATCAGTAAAGACCTTCTGACTATTGGAATAAACTGCCAGAGAAAGTGGTCAGTGCAGGTAGAGTTACAACATTACGAACCATACATTTCCAGTAAGTGGTATCTCAGGAACGTCTACTCTATTTATTCACGTAATGCGCTCCTGAATCAAAAACGTCACACCTTCTCCCCTTTCACCTCTCTTCCATCCTTCCCATGACAGCGAAAACGCGAACATTGGAATTCCAGTCCTGTCCGTCCCTCAGCCAAATTTCTGAAATAGCTATGATGTCCCAATCCCATGTTTCCATCCATGTCCTGAGCTCATCCGACTGACCGGAAAGAGCTCTTGCATTTAAATAAATGCAGTTGAATTCTTCAATGTGACTTTGTTCCCTGACTAACTCTTGTCTGTCTTTTCTACTTACTTTACACTTTTTTCTGAATCAGAACCATCCTCACCTTTCTGTCTATTTTCACGTTACTTAGAAAGCACCCACTATATTTCTAAAAGATTACTTGCTCCCAAAATAGAACGAGTATATCTCCCTGCCAGGTTTTTGGTCGCTTTCTGGATCAAGTGTAAACCTTCCTTTTTAAACAGGCCTTTTCGACCTCAAACCTTTCATAACGATCCAAGAAACTGATTTCCTGCACATTGACCTGCCTTTTCTTCCATTGATTTAAATGCTCTTCTTCGAACTTTGGAACAGACGTAAACCAGAGGTTACTACATTTTCTGGTCTACTTTTTAACCTTCGACATAATGTCTTGTATTCAGTCTGCAAACCTTTATCGCTTTCCCTGACCAAATCATTCCGCTCAATGCGTACAATTTCCAGCTTCTCACTCTCCCCATTGACAATATACTTAACTCGTTTTGAATCGTCAACAATCTGACGCCAGAAAAGCAACATACCATCATCGAGTTTCGTTCACTGTCACAGAATTTCTGTCTGTGCCTCTGATAGGAGAGTCCCAGTAACAATCATGCTTTTACGTTTTTAGAAAACCCATTGCACGTTTCATGTTTATTGCTTCAGATGTGACCTGCTCTTCTACATTCCTCTGAGAATCTGCCTCTTTCAAGAGGTAACTAAATAAGATATGTATTTGAGATAGGAATAGCCACAGGACACTTCTGAACTATCTTCTTACCTTCACTTGCAGTCAATTATCTGTCTGACGGCTCCTGCTGTGTAATAACGTCTCTACATTTAGGAATAATAACACTCACTGCCTCTCATATGCCCTCAGTGACACAAGCATTAAAAGAACAGCTGTCAATATCGGCTTTCTTATGAAAATAAGTTTCCATTCCTTTCCAACAGATATAAGATGAAGAATGCAAAAACTCAATAAAAATACACTTACAAATCGTGAAAAAAAATCAAACAAATTTGAACAAATGAAAAAAAGTTCTTCTAAAAATTATCCACCATTCGTTCTTTAAACTCCGATGAAAATAGAATTCCTTCACAGTTGTCCGTCAGTCGGCCTATCCACAATATCAGTATATATGTAAAAAACAATTCTCCTTACCTGCATCTTTTTTACATAATTACTTTTGTCAAAACTTACCCACAATTTATGTCAATCTCACGGGCCTATAGTTAAATGGTTTTTCAAAACATATTTTATAAGTGATACCAGAACATCAGCAACCCTCCAGTCCTCTGGAACGTTACCCAAGTACCTCGAATTCACAAATATCTCAGCAAGAGACCTAGCATTCTTCCTTGGCCTTCTCAGAGTCTGACATTTTTGAAGTCCATGTGAATTGCTTAATGTCAGACTGTGTGTTGTGAAGGCTACAAACAGCACAGTCTCTGATCCGCTCTCAATCTGCAACATGGAGACCACAGCCAATGTCTTTTGCAGAGTCTGGACAAATCCTGGAGCGTCCTTTAAGAAGAGTTAGTCTCCCAGAAGCAATGACTCAATGATTTGTATTTGCCTGCATTCATTTTGATCAGCCGTGAACCCGTCCATGGTCCGCCAGCGCATCACTCTGCCTGTCAGCATGTCCGAATACATGAGGAAAGGCATCAGCAGTCCTGTCCATAGGGGAGGGGAGCGGGCGGAGAGCAGTCTGACCACACTGTATCTCGGTCACTAAACCAGGCAAGAGCAAACGGACAACACTGTGTCTCTGTCACTGACTCAATGAAGAACAGTCGGACCCCAAGGTGTGTCTGTCACTGACCCAGGGGAGAACAGACAAATCCCAGTGTGTTTCTGTCACTGATGCACGGAGAGGAAACTGGCCTTATTCTGACTCTGTCACTGACCCATTCGCCATTGCCCTGTAGGGTCACTATCTCACTTCAAAACGGAGTGATTTTAACTTGGGGTTGATTACGCAGTGCGTTCAGAGTGACCTCAGCTGGTCGAAGTACCTCAGCCCTTACTGTTACCGTCGCTATGCATCACAAAACAGCCAAACAGCAAACTGTGAATCATACGTTTGTTGTAGGGCAGATATATGACATTTGGTCCATTGAATCCACACCAGTAAGTCAAAAAGCATCTGTCCAGACACCTTCTCACACGATCCCCGTAACACTGCGTTTCCCATGGCTAACCCACAGACCCTGAACATCGCTGAACAATATGATCAACAATTTTGAATGTTTTCATACTTGTGTCGGGCCGAACAATGGTACATGCCTTGTGTTATAATATTGAAGTAATTCATGCTGATACTTTCGTGGGTGGATTCTCAAAGGATGATTAAAGGAGAATAGAGGACCAGTGGGATATTTCTGTGGAAAAGAACATTCCGATCGACGCTGCTGATTCCTCCTCATCGCCACCTGAGCCATGGAGTTACCTTGCCTGACAGCCCTGGCCCCTTACGTTTGTCCTTTCGTTTCCTCCTTGTTCGGCATTCCCACACTGGGGCGGGCATCTTGGGACGACGTCACCGCGTAGATCTTTCCCTCTTGGCGCCACCCAGGTCATTGTGAAAGTGTCAGAAAAAAAAACTGTAAATCACACAATACCCTATTATAGTCCAACAAGTAATTTGGAAGCACTAGCTTTCGAAACGCTGGTCTTTTACCAGATAGTTGTGGAACAGGAACATAAGACGCAGAAGTTATGGTGAAGGATTACAGTGTCACACAGTGTACTTAAAATAAACCTCAACTGTTGTCATGTCCTTCATCTTTTAGAATGGGTTTCAGGTTTTGTTTCATTAACATGTAAATTTGAGAGTCTTGTAAGTCACATTCTCGATATAACATAATGTTTTGCTAACAAAAAATGTGATTTCTCAGCTCAGACAATGTAAGGTTCAGATCCGTTTGTACTCCAATAGAGAGTCAGACTGTTTCCACTTCCAATGTGGAATTTACAAATATTACATACATTGATTGTCTGCAGTTTGTGCATTTTTGAGCAAATTAGAAAGAGTATGCAAATATAATTCTTCAAATAAAAATTCGCCCCATGCTCTAATGTGCATGTACAAGTGCATGTGAGAGAGACAGTTTGTGTATGCACGTGAGTCTGTGCACGTGAGTACGAGTGCACATGAGAGAGTGTATGTTGATGTGTGCACATGCTTAATATAGAAAGTATGAGATTGTGAAGCAAGGATACGCAACAGAATTCTGTAGCGAGGTCAAGCAGACGTTATGACAATAAATGACAGGAAACCACGAAACAAACGTGGGACAGGGGCGTTTCTTCCCCGTCGGTGAACACTTCAGCGGTTAGGAACATCCTCTAGGGCGGATTTCGGGAGATGCAACAATGAGAGGGACCGAGCAGAGGCTGGCAGCCAAGTTCGAAATCAATGAGGATGGCCTCAATGGGGAACATGGGTTCATGTCACATTCTGGGTGACCCAACGACACTATTTCTCTCTCTCTCTCACACACACGCACACACACATACATACGCTCACACTCACGCAGATCATCTCTCTTACACACGCTGTTTCCTATACAAATATACATAAATCACCACCTTCTCACACACGCACACATTCTCACTGGCATATACTCCATCACATGTACTCACACGCACGCACTTTACGAAGCATGCACACACGGAAACACGCACTCTCTCACGCAAACTCGCACTCACACACACATGAAACACTTGATCTCTCTCCCATTCACGCACATTGACATATAAGTCTACGGGGTGAAAGAACAAAGAATAAAGGAAGATTCAGCATAGGAACAGTCTGCAATATTCTTCCCTCCAAGTCTGCACTGAACCAGTACCTCTATCTAAACCTGACACGTATTTTCTCAAGGGCTTTATTCTTTGCTCTGTGCCCATTCATGTATTTGTCGAGATAAATCTTAAGTTCTGCAAACGTGCCCGCCTCTAACACCTCCGATGGCACCGTGCTCCAGGCACCCACCAATCACTATGTACAGAACTTTCCAATGGAATCTCCACTTACCAGTTACACGCTGAATTTGATCTCGTGACCCCGAATAATTAACTCACCCCTCGATGAAAAAGCTTCTTATATCCAAACTATCTATGTCTCTCAGGGTTTGGTCGACCTCAATTAGGTCCCGCCTCAACCTCCGTCTTTCCAATGCAAGGAGTCCTAATCTGATCAAACTTTCTTCATAGTTTGCGCCCTCCGTACTCGGTAACGCATTAGTGAAACTCCTCAGCATCGTTGCCAAAGTATCCACATCCGTTTGGTGTTGCGCGAAGAGAAAGTTAAGCAATATTCCAAATGTGCCCAAACCAAAGTCTTATGCATCTGTAATGTGACAACTCTTCTACTCAATACCCGTCCAATAAGGGAAAGAATGTTTTATGCCTTCTTGATTACTAGTCTGCTTTGCCACCTTCAGGGAACAATGGACCTGAACACCCAGATCTCTGTGTACATCAGATTTCCCCAGGAGTTCCGTTTGTACTTTTTGGGATCAGAGATGCACCGACAGAATCGAACAAATTTAGTCAATTTGAATTAATTTTTGAGCGCGAATTGAACCGTTAAAATTGATTCAGGAGAAATTGATAAATCGGCATTCAGAGACCACCCATTTGGACTATCTGTAGAGAAAGATAAAACAGAGCTGGAGAGTTGGCGAGACAGCATTAGAAAGTACCACGGCATACAATGAAACAAGATGCGGATGAGTAATCACAAAAGCTCGATATTGCAATTGGGGATAAGGTATTTGTGTTATTTCCAGTAACAAGTCGCCTTTAAAATCAATATTTTGTTGACCTTATTAAATTGATAAGAAATTGAAGGGGGTGAACTACTTGATAAGGACTCCAGACAGGAAGAAACCTCACAGGGTGTGCCATGTGAATATGTTCAAACGACATTGTGATCGGGAAGGAAAGCAAGAGGTGAAGGTGTTAATGATTACAGCACTTAAGGAAGAAGCATGTTCAGAGGATTCTGAATTGAACATTCCTCAAATCATATTGGATATTGAGGACGTTATCAAAAATTGGGATACATTATTGACTTACCTTCCACAAGAAAATCAAAATTACCTAAAATAGTTAGTACTTTCACATGGGGTGACATGCGGAAATAAACTGAGAAGTACTAATCTACTTATGCATGATGTAGTTATAGGAGATGCTGTTCCAATTAAACAACATGCTGATAGGTATATCCCTCTAAAATTAGCACAGGTTCAGAAGGATATAGAGCGCCTGCTCCAAGATTCATAATTGAAGTGAGTTATAGTGACTCGAGCTCACCCACAGTCATGGTGCCAAAGCCAGATGCTACCCAACGGTAATGTGTGAACTGTCGAAAGTCAACGCCGTTACGAAAACTGATGCATATCCAAATCCATGGTTGGAGAACTATGTCAAAGAAGCGGATAAAGCAACTTACATTTCTAAGTTGGACTTGCTCAGAGGCTACTGGCATCTACCACTTTCAGCGAGAACAAAGGCAGTTTTGGCTTTTGTAACGCCAAATGGACGATATCAAATCAACGTCATGCCATTTGGTTTGTAAAACGCTCCAGCCACATTTCAGAGAGTGACTAATAAGCTCACTGCGAAATTACCCAACTTTGTGCTGTATATTGATGACGTGGTGATTTTAGTCACTCATGGAACGAATATTTATAGCATCTGTCAGACTTCTTCATTCGACTAGGGAAGGCAGGCTTGGTTTGTAAACCTAGCTAAAGGTGAATTTGACAAAGTTCAAGTCATCTTCCTGTGCCATGTTACCGGACATGGACAAGTGAACACATGACATACAAAACAAAAGTAATTGGGAATCTCCCACATCGTCGACAAAAAAAAGCGGTACTACAGTTTCTGGGATTGAATGGATTTGACCGAACGTTTGTGCCGAAATTGAACAGTGTGGCGACTCCTCTCATCAAAATGGTTTAAAAAGGGCAGGAAGTAGCAGTGGACAGCGGACTGTCACAAGTCATTTGATAGCTGAGATCTGTGTTAACCACTGCCAATTATTAGCCACACCGGATAACTAAAAGCCTTTCGAGTTGGCTATCGATGACAGTAATGTGGGTGTTGGGGCTGTGTTCCTGGAGGGGGATCACAAGGGAATAAAGAGACCCATCGCGTGGTTTTCCAAGAAGTTGAAAGTTCATCAACAAAGCATTCAACGGTGGAAAAAGAGAATTTCAGCTTGTTGTTGGCATAACAAAATTTCAGTGTTTATTTTATCAACAATGCATCTGACACAATTGTATGCACTGATCGCAACTCATTGATATTTTCGAAAAAAATTAAGGACAAAGATTCCAGACTGTTTAGATGAATTTATTGTTGTTGCAAACATTCGATTTCACAATTGTGCATGTGACAAGTCGCAGAAGTGTAATTGTTGATGCGTTATCGACACGCAAATGAAACATGGAGTGGGAGTGCCTTGCCTTGACTTTCAATGCGGATATGCATGTTTGCATGTTTATAGTTAGCACAATGTATGTGTGCATTTAGACTACAAAATGGGTTTTGAAGGTTTTAAAATGAAGTCATCTTTTGGAATTGGTAGTTCATTTTTAAGGGGGTTGGAGACACAAAGATAGTCTCTTGTTCGTAAAAGAAAAGGGTTTTCTGACTTACAGACACTTCGCCTCCACCGCTCTGCTCCCAGGAAGACCAGTTCCATTCCTGAACAACCCAGATAGCCTCCTTCTTCAAAGACCGCAATTTCCCCTCAGACGTGGTTGACGATGCTCTCCACCACATCTCCTCCACTTCCCGCATCTCCGCCATTGAACCCCGCCCTTCCAATCTCCACCAGGACAGAACCCCACTGGTCCTCACCTACAAACCTACTAACCTCCAGATACATCGTATCATCCTTCGCAATTTCCGTCACATCCAAAGAGACCCCACCGCCAAGGATATATTACCTTCCCCTCCCCTATCAGCGTTCCAGAAAGACCATGCCTCCGCTTCTCCCTCGTCAGGTCCACACCCTCCACCAACCCTACCTCCACTGCTGGCACCCTCCCCTGCAACCGCAAGAAATGCAAAACTTGCGCCCACACCTCCCCCTCACTTCTGTCCAAGGCCACAAGGGATCCTTCCATATCCGTCACAAATTTACCTGCGCCACAATACACATCATTTACTGCATCCGCTGCACCCAGTGTGGCCTCCTCTACATTGGGGATACAGGCCGCCTACTTGCGGAGCGTTTCAGAGAACACCTCTGGTACACCCGCACGGGCCAACCCAACCGCCCTGTGGCTGAACACTTTAACTCCCCCTCCCACTCCGCTAAGGACATGTAGGTCCTTGGTCTCCTCCATTGCCAGACCATTGCAACACGACGCCTGGAGGAAGAGCGACTCATCTTCCGCCTAGGAACCCACCAACCACAAGGGATGAATGCAGATTTCTCCAGCTTCCTCATTTTCCCTCCTCTCACATTAGCTCAGTCCCATCCCTCGGACCCAGCACCACCTTCATGACCTGCAATCTTCTTCCCGACCTCTCCGCCCCCACCCCCTCTCCGGCCTATCACCCTCACCTTAACCTCCATCCATCTATCTCATTTCCAATGCCCCTCCCCAGGTCCCTCCTCCCTACCTTTTATCTTAGTCTTCTTGGCACACCCTCCTTATTCCTGAAGAAGGGCTTATGCCCGAAACGTCGATTCTCCTGTTCATTTGATGCTGCCTGACCGGCTGCGCAATTCCAGCAACACATTTCTCAACTTTCGGTCAGCCTGTTTTATAAATGGAATAAAAAGGATTTTTGAGACCTTTCATTTATAGAAAAATGGATGAGATTTCATGTCAAATTGCTCATGCTTTAGTAGAGACCTGTTTAAATAGAGGGGAATTATCAGCTCTCGAACTAGTTGAGCTGAGCAGGTTTAGTTCAGATTGAAGTGGGAAGTTCAACAGGGAGCTCCATGGAAACGCTCCCTCTTTTCTGCCCTTCAACTTCAACCTGTAAGTATGTGTCCCATTTATACTAGGTTTTTAAGGGAGTTTGCTTATTTGGATTCTTGTGCGTATTCGGAAGAGTCTAATTATATCTAGTTGGATGCATTGAGTTCTGTAGTGGTTCTTTATTGTATTCTTTGTGTTTCATTGTGTAATTTTGTGATGTTTTTGACTCTTTTAAAATCGAGTAGTCAACCTAGTTATCTTACTCCGGGTAATTTTCACTGTGAACTTACCAAAACAAGTTGCAGAGTTAGGTCCCAGCCTGCCTTCTCGAGAATGTTTTGAGTTGCCTCCCCGAGTCCATAACACTTGAAATACCCGAAGAATGGGTCGGCAGACACTTCAATTGATACAACCATCAGAACAACAGAGAGCCCATTGCAGTGATACAGACACACATACTCACAAGCAAAAGGACACATACTAATACGCACACTGAAACCTACTAATATTCACACATACCTACACAGACACGGAGAATCAAATAGAAAGAAACACCGAGACACAGACACAGAACGAGAACACACATGAGTACTCACAGCTACGTGCAGACACACAGAAATATATAGGATAGGTATGCACTAGCCGATTCTTCCCTGATTTAACCATCTATTGCACCATATGTCAATCATCTCATTCACAACTTTTACAGATGAAATTAGGATAAGGAGCTAGAACAGTCGCGTGATGCCTCAAGTGTCAGGGAAAGAGGTGAACATGTTTAACGTTCATTGGTCATTTTTACAATTAACAAACTCATACAGCAGATCCGTGTAAACAGTGGATGTCCATTTTTGTCACGGATTGATGATGATGGAGAGCAGTAGTGCTCTGCACCACAGCCAGAAACATCCCCTGTGTCCACCAACAACAGTCTATAGCAGCTGTGTGTTGTTCAAAATGTACTGCAGAAATTCACCAAGCTTCCTAACAGAGCAGCTTCCAGACCTATGGCTCGATAGTCCAGAACGCAAGGCATAGCAGATAGACAGGAACACCATCAGTTGCCAATTCAACATCAAGCCTCTCTCCACCCTTGCTCGGAAAAATATCTCGTTTGGTGAGTTTCTGAATATATTCTAGAAACTGAAAGGCGATTTCTTTGGAATGCAACAGATTGTGAAGAGGCAAAAATTGGTAGTGTCTCTGCTGAGAACGTGTTCCTGTGAATTTTGTAATCTGAAATACAAGGGCGCAATCTAGTGAGGTGCTGGAAAAACTCAGCAGATCATGCAGCTTCTCTCATGACAAATCAGAGTTAACGTTTCAGGTCTGGTAATTGAAGGGTCACCAGACACGAAACATTACATTTCATTTGTCATCAGAGATGCTGCTGGATATGTTGAGCTTTTCCACTAAGTTTTGTTTTTGTCTCTTATTTACAACAGCTTCAGTTCTTTCGGTTTCATTGATACAACGTCGGCGAAAGTGACAGATTATTTCTGACTGAGATGAGGAGACAACACTGGATCTTTAATATTCTCTATCACTGAGGACTATGGGTGTTTCCTCATTGAGTACATTTCGGATTGGAATAGACAGTTTGGCGGTTTCACAGAGAATCAGCGGGCATGTGGAGTGGACAGGAAACTGAATTCGAAAAATAAAACCAACAGTAATTGTATTTACTGCCAGAGTAGCCTAAATGGTTTGAACAGGCTGCACAGTCTCCTCCTGATCCAGTGTCCTGAGCTTTCATTACTATTATGAACGCATGACCAATCATTGCAATATAGGTCCGTGAGACTATTGTTATTAAGTCTTTGCAGTCTCCACCCTCTTATAAATGATCTCTGATTTACTACAGCAACAGCCCATTCCGATTGCTCAGACTTCATTACCGTTCTAATTTTATTCCATTCTTCTGCAGCGTCCCATCCTCTTTCGTTCGATGTTTTCTCAATATGGTCTGTGTTTATTTCAGTGGGAATGACATCTATCTGTTTCTCTTTCTGTGAGAGGATACATTCTCCAATACAACTCATTGATATACACAGATTTAACTGAAAGCACAAACAACCTTTTTCCATGCATTTTACTCCCCACGACCTGATCAGGTGTACTCGGGAACTCTGTGGGAAGTTAGAGAAGTGATTGCTGGGCCTCTTGCTGAGATATTTGTATCATCGATTGTCATAGGTGAGGTGGCGGAAAACGTAGTGCCACTGTTTAAGAAGGGCGGTAAAGACAAGCCAGGGGACTATATACCAGTTAGCCTGACCTCGGTGGCGGGCAAGTTGTTGGAGGGAATCCTGAGGGACAGGATATACATGTGTTTGGAAAGACAAAGACTGAATCGGGATAGTCAACATGGCTTTGTGCGTGGAAAATCATCTCTCACAAACTTGGTTGAGTTTTTTTGAAGAAGTGACAAAGAAGATTGATGAGGGTAGAGCAGTAGATGTGATCTATATGTACTTCAGTTCGACAAGGTTCCCCATGGAAGACTGATTAGCAAACTTAGATCTCATGGAATACAGGGAGAAGTAGCCATTTGGATACAGAACTGGCTCAAAAGCAGAATACAGAGGGAGACGGTGGAGGGTTGGTTTTCAGACTGGAGGCCTGTGACCAGTGGAGGGCCACAAGGATCGGTGCTGGGCCCTCTACTTTTTGTCAGTTACATAAATGATTTGGATGCGAGCATAAGAGGTACAGTTAGTCAGTTTGCAGATGACACCAAGATTAGAGGTGTAGTGGAGAGCGAAGAGGGTTACTTCAGATTACAACAGGATCTGGACCAGATGAGCTGAGAAGTGGCAGATGGAGTTTAGTTAAAAGAAATGCGAGGTTCTGCAATTCTGAAAAGCAAATCTTAGCAGGACTTATATACTTAATGGTAAGGTCTTAGGGAGTGTTGTTGAACAAAGAGACCTTGGAGTGCAGGTTCATAGCTCTTTGAAATTGGAGTCGCGGGTCGATAGGATAATGAAAAAGGTGTTTGGTATGCTTTCCTTTATTGGTCAGAGTATTGAGTGCAGGAGTTGGGAGGTCATGTTGCGGCTGTACAGGACATTGGTTAGGCCACTGTTGGAATATTGCGTGAAATTCTGGTCTCCTTCCTATCGGAAAGATGTTGTGAAACTTGAAAGGGTCCCGAAAAGTTTTACAAGGATGTTGCGAGGTTTGGAGGATCTGAGCTACCAGGAGAGGCTGAACAGGTTTTGGCTGTTTTCCCTGCAGCGTTGGAGGCTGAGAGGTGACCTTACAGTTTTTCACAAAATTATGAGGGTCATGGATATGGTCAATAGGCAAAGTCTTTTCCCTGGTGTCGGGGAGTCCAGAACTAGAGTGCATAGGTTTAGGGTGAGAGGGGAAAGATATAAAAGAGACCTAAGTGGCATCTTTTTCACGCACAGGGTGGTACATGCATGGAAGGAACTGGGAGAAATTGAGGACTGCAGATACTGGAGATCAGAGCTGAAAATGTGTTGCTTGAAACGTGCAGCTGCAACATGACCTCCAAACTCCTGTCCGCAATACTCTGACCAATAGAAGGAACTATACCAACACCTTCTTCACTATCCTATCTACCTGCGACTACATTATCAAGGAGCTATGAACCTGCACACCAAGGTCTCTTTGTTCTGCTACACTCTCTAGGAACTTACCATAAAGCGTATCCTGCTAAGATTTGCTTTCCCAAAATGCAGCACCTCGCATTTATCTGAATTAAACTCCATCTTTGACTTCTCTGCTCATTGGCCCATCTGGTCAAGATCCTGTTGTATTCTGTCATCATATTTTAGATGTTTTACAGCACTGAAATTAGGTTGTTCAGCGTATGATTCACACTGTGGTCTAATCTTGTGTTCTCCATCTCGAAACCCTTCCAATTACCCATATCCCTAGTTTTTGATTTAAGACTGATTTAATTGCATGGAGTCTGCACATTTTCTACGGTGTCCATGTGAGTTACCTCCGGGTGTTCCGGTTTCCTCTTTCAGTCCAAAGATGTGCAGGTTGTGTGGATTGGCCACGCTAATTTGCCCATAATGTTGAGGGATGTGCAGGGTTGATGGATTACCCATGGAAAATATGGCGTTACAAGATATGACGGTTGAGACTGGGCGGAATACAGTTCAGAGAGTCGGTGTGGACTTGATGGAATGAAAGACCCATTTCCACAGTTTTGGGGATTTTATGATCCTATGACCCTTCACATGTGCCTCAATGGATGAAATAGACTATCACCTGATGCAATATCCACTTGGATTGTTCAACATCAGGTCTACTTTATCAAGGAACTTCGGATACCAGAGATCTGAAAGACTACACAGAAATTCTTAGTGAAACTCAACAGCTCTGCCAGCATCTGTTGGGAAAAAAGCAGCGTGAACATTTCGTAATCAGTAATTGTTCTTCAGACCTGAAGATTTATGATGTTGTCAGACCTACTGAGCTTTCCCCGCAACTTATGTTCTTGTTTCTGATTTACAGCATCATCAGTTCTTTTGTTTTTTTTAATTCCAAACTTGGTTCAATAACCCAGGAGAGGCAGCAGGAGTTATTGAACGATAGACATGCCTGATAATCTTGACAGATTTACTTTGAAGGACGATGATGTCCGAAAGAAGGCCAGCTTGTGATGGTCTGGCCCATGTACCTGAATGAAATATTTCCGTTCAGACATTGTTATTTTGAGGATCTGACCAGTTTCAATGCTGGCTTTCACAACACATCCATGTTGTTTCACTCTGCCAAACCAAGTGACGTCTTTATCTGCTGTAATGGATCTCTAATTCCCTGGAACGATATTGCAGTGTGATCGGTAAGTGACACAACACATAACCGTGTTGTACAAAATAAGCCATTCGGCCCTCGATGCCGTACTGACCTTCTATCCTCCTCTAAGATCAGGCTAACTCACATAACCTTCATTGTACTTAATTCCACGTGATGATCCAAGAGTTGATAAACTGGCCCTGATGTATCTGACTCGACTACCACTGCTGGCAGTGCATCCAACACAGTCACCACTCTGAGAAAAGAATCTACCTCTGACATCTCCACTAAACCTTCCTCCAATTACCTGAAAATTGTGCCTCCTCGTGATACACATTTCCATAATGGAAAAAAAAAACACGAGTCATCCACTCTATCTATGCCACTCAACATCTTGTACACCTCGATCAAGTCAGCTCTCATCTTTCTTCACTCCAGTGAAAAAAGCCCGAGCTTTCTTGATAAAACCCTCCCTCCAGTCCAGGCAGCATCCTGGCAAATCTCATTTGCACCCACTCTGAAGCTTCCACATCTTTCTGATAATAAGCTGACCAGAAGTGAACACAAAATTCCAAGTGCGATCTAGCCTGGAATCTATAGAGCTGCAACATAACCTCGCGGTTAGAAACCTCAATCCCCCTGCAAATAAAAGTCAACAAACGATACGTCTTCTCAACAGCCCTACCAAATTTGGTGGCAATTTTTAAGGATCTGTGGACATGGATACCAAGAGCCCTGTTTTCCTCCTCACTGCCAAGAATCATCCTTTCAATCCTGTATTCCGTGTTCAGATTTTATCGTCGAAAGTGAATGAATTCATACTATTCCAGATTGAAATGCATCTGCCACTTATCTTCTCGGTTCTGCATCCTGTCAATATCCCGTGGCTACCGAAAACAAATCTCCACACTATCCACAATTTCACCACCACTCATGTCATCTGATAACTTACTAACTTACGCTTCCACTTCCTCGTCCAAGCCATTTGTAAAACTCACAAAAGGCAGAGGTTCCATAACCGATCCCTGCAGAACCGGAACACTTCAACCCCAAGGCATCAATGTGGACTTCAACAGTTTCCTCATATCCGCTTCCCCACCTCACCCCAGTTCCAAACTTCCAGCTCTGCACTGTCCCCATGACTTATCCTATCTGACAATCTTCTTTTCCACCTATCCACTCCACCCTCCTCCCTGAGCGATCACGTTCATCCCCTCCCCCACCCACCTATTGTACTCTATGCTACATTCTCCTCACCGCCACCCTCCACTCATTTATCTCTCCACCTTCAGGCACTCTGCCTGTATTCTTGATGAAGGGCTTTTGCCCGAAACGTCGATTTTACAGCTCATCGGACGCTGCCTGAACTGCTGTGCTTTTCCAGCACCACTAATCCAGAATCTGGTTTCCAGCATCTGCAGTCATTGTTTTAACCTAGAATAGGGTTTTATCTGATCGCTTCATAATCCATGAAATTGTCATGACACATGTCAGATACCACGAGCAATTTTCGCTCACCTTGTTTGATGTGCATCTTTCGAGCTTGAGTAATACTAATGTTGGGGTCTGAAGCAGAAATTGAGGTATATGATGGGGTAGTGTATATCTTTAGTACCCTCTCATTCCCTGTCGATAAAATGATTAATTGTTTTAGCACGTGCCTCCATTGCCAACAGCCCCTCGAACTGTATCTCCATAACTTTCTGAACTAGCCCTGCCTGGTTTTTGAGAGTTTTCTCACTTTAAATAGTTAATTCTTTCATGATTTGTCTCACCCTCTGCCCGTTCTCATTCATACCCTGTACGTTCAATAAAAATTCACAAGGAACGGCATCGCATTGACCCTTGTGACAGCGTCATCCTTCTGGTGTCGAGTGAGATTTTGGCATTCCCCACATTTGGTGGCCCCAGTGGTATCAAATGGTTTGTACATCACGGCATTGGTTAACATGTAATACATTTGTTTCAATCGAACGAGAAATGTTCTGACGTTGGAATGCTTTACGGTATCATTTGACAACTCACCTTTGTCAAAACATTGAAGCTGGAAAAGCACTGCAGGTGAAGTAGCATCCAAGAAGCAACGCATTCGACGTTTCGGGTGGAAGTCCTTCAGTCGGAATGTGAGGATGGAGAACGGAACTTAAAGGCAAATGGGAGGGGATTGGGGAGCTAAGGGTAAAGTATCTTGGAAGGCAATAGGAAGATGGAGCTGGAAGTGATGTCGATAGGTCGGAGCAAAGATTGGATCGGATATGTTGGATAGAAGATGGATTAGTGGCACAGTTCTACAGGGTAGTGCTGAGTTGCAGGGTTGAACCTGGAATTCAGTGAGGGGAGTGAGAGTAGGAAACCAGAGAAATCGACGTTGATACTGTGGGGTAGGAAGATCCCTAGTGGAACCTGAGCCGTTCTTCAGCCAGAAGTCGCGTGGCTAGTATTTGGCGGAGGAGGAAGCTCGGAACCGGGCCAATACCTCTCACCTATGTTTAATAGTTCTATTCCATGGACCGGTTTCTGTTAGGATTGACCATTTCTAATTCCCTCGGGGTTCTTCAGAGGAAGACGTATGTGGTGTGGGTAAGGCAAGTGAGAAGCCCACCTACAACGATTGTACTGGTGCACCCACTTCCAAATAACGTCCACACAGCTATTTTGCCCTTTCATATTATATAGCCTGTCGTCCGTGGAGAGGGTTGCAATGCATGCTGAAGGTGCATTCATCCGTTTTTCTACTTCTTTTTTGCAGGTCTGCCTGTAGACTGCAGATACACTAAGTCTCTACCAGGAGATGGCATGAACCTAGGCGCTAAAGTACGTTGAGTCATTATTTTGGTCTTTTCCCCCCTGGAAGGCATGTACCATAAAATGTGTTTTGTGATAACAACGTCTCTCATATATTCCTTTATTGCACCAATGTGATCTATGAAGGAACAGAATATTAAGGAGTTGATCTGGAGAATGCATCCTGTCACAGAAAGAGTGAAAGTTGGAACCATTGCCTCTGATAAGGCCATGTTGAGAAAACTAACAAGGTGGGGCAGCATCCAGAGAGAGCGGGGAATTGTGTGATGGAAATGAGCAAGGGAGACAATAATCATTGTTTTATGGGGTATTTCAGCAGAACTAATGGAAGTTAGAAAAGTTTTTTTTAGCAATTGGAACAGGAGTGGTGCTGAAGAAGAAATGAAATGGTCTGTTATAGGGTGGAAGCTGCAAACTTTAAATGACAAAGATTTCATGGAAACAAATCTAAACAGATTGCTGACTGGTTCAGCAAGGAACACAAGAGCCCAGGAAACGAGCGGGATAAGATGCGTTTATTCGATCTGTTCCATCACTCAATATGATTGTGGCTGATTTCAGACTTCAAATCCAGCGTCCTCCCCATTTCCCATGATGCTTTGAGGTACCAGGAAGTTGTTGCTTTCAGTCTGAAATGAACTAAGTGAGGGAGCACCGACATCCTCAGCGATATCAAATATCAAAGACTCTGAGATGATTTGAGGAAAAAGGCGTCACCTCCTCTCATTCCAAATAAGCTTTTCCTTATCTTGAGATTGCGTCCACGTGTTTAAGATTGGCACACGTGCGGGAATAATTTCTCAGCATCTCCCCTATCAAGCCTCTGTCGTTCAGAATCTTATATATTTCAATGGAATCGTTTCTCAATTTTCTGATAACTGAGGATACGGACACATGGCATGCAATCTTGGCAGCAAATAGTGAAATTCTTTTATAATTTATTCATGATGTTTTGGCATTTCTGGCTGTCTGCTGGCTTTTGTTCCCCATACGTAGCAGGTCTGGAGGAAGCGGTGGGGAGTTGCCTTCTTGAATGGCTGGATTCCATTTTGTGCAGTGAAATACAAAGTGATGTAAAGGAAGGAGTACCAGGATTTTCAAACATTGGCACCTTTTCGAACCAAATGTTTGTTCAAGCTAGGTTGGTGAGTGGTTTGATGTGAAATTTTCAACTGGTGGTTTTCCTATTTATCTGCTGAGCTTTGCATTCCAGATAAGAGTGCTGTGTGTTCAGAAATTGTTTTGTATGGAATTTTGCTGTGTATCTTGTCTATGGTACGCACTGCTACTACCGGTGGTGTAGACAGGGAATTTGTTGCTGTGATGCTGAGCAAGCTGCATTGCAAGTTCATTCTCCCTAAATATTGAACGCACAGCTGCTCCATGTGGTTACACATTGCCTGTTTGGCTATTTTATTTTAGTTCAGATTGTTTACTTTCTTGCAAGCTTTCGTTTAAAAATAAACACACAACTGTGGATAACCTCAGCTGGATGGAGAGAACAGATTAAGGAAAACAGCAGGAGTCATTCCTTGTCCATTAGAAAAGGAGTATTGCCGTGTTTCGACTCCTTTTTATCCTTTTAGCCGTTTCCTCACGTAGACTCCTCGTTCCATTATTTGCTGCATCTAATCTTGTTTCTCATTTACTTGGATTTATTCGTTAATTGAATTATTTTTATAACTGGATATTTAGCAGCATACTTTATCTGGTCTCTGAACTTTTTCTGTGTCACCACATAAATAAATGCATTTGTGCAGCAGCTTAAGTTCCGCAGCATAAATACAATTAGTTCAAAGAGACGATAAACAGCATAATCCAATGAATAACCAGCATTAAAGTAATATAAAATACAGCCCAACCAGAGGAGTATGAAGCTGGCAGATATGGCAAAAAGTAAAATCACAGACTTCTTTCTGCTCTCTACCTCTGGATCGTTCTCTATTTTTCTCTGATTCCCGAATCCCTCACGCACCTTAATAGCCTGGAAGATGTGTCTGACAGTCAGAACGTTGAGAAAGAGAATAAAAATGAATGGGAACATTGGTGTTAAAAATTGTTCAAAATATCTGAAACTTATCCACCGACGGTCGTAATAATAACTGGACCAGACATGACAGTACCATTGAATGTTGTTGATAATCGTTCCAGGTTTAAATCGAAAGTACGTGGGAATGTTCTTTAAAGAAAAAAAAATACAGATGATTGCTAGAACTCTCATTGCAGTTTTCTTTGTGCAATATGTAATTTTCATCTGATGAAAACAAATGGCGACAAATCGATCGAAAGAAAAGGCAACAGTGAACCAGACAGAACAGTCAATGGTCAGGTGATGGATGACATTGATAAGACTGCAAACCGGAGTGATGCTCAGGAAACACCGTGGATAATAAAATTGTTGAAATCGGATAAGTACGACATAAAAAACAATGAACAGGAGGTCAGAAATTGCCATGGCCACCAGGTAGATGGTGCTGCATGTGGAAAGACCACATTTGCCCCGAGCTAAAATTACAATCACCACGAGACTAACTGTAAGAGAAAGGACAAGAAGAGATTTCAAGTTGCTGATGGAGCATTATTCATGCAGACTGGATGTAACCACACAAAGATGATTGTTGTACCTTGTAATATAAAGTTAAAGGATCTGAACCACATAACAGAAAACACGTTCTAAATGGATCATTTGCACTTGTAAAAGACATACTGTTGAACATGATCAGCGGATTGCTCATGAAAACACGATCATGCTTTTTTGTGGTGTCGGCAGTGGTTGATTTAATATGTTTCATAGACTACACAGACTGGCTGGGGTTTCCCATATGACCACACCATCCACCACAAAGACAATTTGGATCAGTTAAGCAAAGAATGGGAGACACCCAACATATATATGGATTGCAAAATTTCTGCATTTCGTTTTGAAGCCAACGCTTGTCACTTATCAGACTAAACGAAATTTTATCTTACTGTATATTGGCACAGACCTCTTCCTTACCTAATGCATCATACATGGTGCTAACCATTGTGCAATCACAAGAAAATATCTTTTATTTGGAAATGATGGTGGAAGGAAATGCATTGCTGAGGCAGATACAGATTTTGGGGCCTAGTATATGACCCTGAATAGTTGCTGCAGCGATGTTCGACAGTTGAGATGATTGCATTCCAACAGCTGAAACCATTTTCACCTGTGGTCAAGATGAAACCAGGTAGAATGAGATTAGCAGAATTTAATCTCATTGAGTTCTTTGGTTTTTTTTGAGGGCTGCCTTATTGTGAATCACTATTTGTGATTTGTATGTGAAAGAATTGAATCATTTTTCAGGAATTAAAATTTAATTGTAAAAATAGGCTCAATTGATAGATAAACAGTAAGCCAATCCTACTGTGAATGCAAGGCAAACAGTCCGAAGTGTGGTGCAAGACAGATTTAACATGTGAATATTGGGAAGGTCAGAGGTCATCGTCGAAAACACAACAAGCAAGTGACAGAGTTTGAGCTCCAGAGCGTCGGAATGTTTGCCATTATGACGCTAAAAGAAGAGAAATGCTTATAAATCAGGAAATTGGATTTGTAAGCTGTGAAGTGGCATGGATTATGGCAGATGGGTAGAGAATACACAGTGCTTTGTGATGAAATTACGGAAATGATATTTCCACTAATGATGGAGACTGCAACTGAGGTTCATTAATGTGAAATGCTCATTCAGGATGAGAACACTTCGTAAATGGAAAGGCTTAATTCGATGTGATGCACTTGCAGTCATTTATTAGATATAGCTGTAATATTGCAGCTACTGAATTTAGTTATTTGTTGAAACAGACTTTTTTCTATTGATATTCGTATTTTTATTTTTATGTGTTGCCTTAAAACTGATTGATGCACCCAGTTCTCATCGAAAGCTCTTCCTCCTAAGGAAGCCACACATCACAAAGTGTAGGGCAGTGATCGCTGAACAATTGACTGCAGGCAGATTATGAATTGCAGATTTAACAATTGTTAATCTTATTCTAACCAAATACAGATGGCATGTCGTGACACCATTTTCAACTCTATATCCATACTTATTAATGTTCAGATAAGACATTAGTGTAGACATAGAGCTCAACTTGTCCTAATCTTGCTAGAAGATTAATCAGCATCAAAAACATTGCTGAATCAACATGATATGTCTTCATGGCATTTTGTTGAATGACCGTTGTTGGTCTCGGAAAACATTGCATCTCTTTATCTTCAATGGGACATTTCACTTTGTAAACTTAGCATCAAAGATAATTAACCAGTTGCGACTATTTTCCTATTAGCAAACCATTGTATATTTACAAACTGCATTGAGAACTTCATCACTGGATAGTACAGAAATGAGAAAGGTCATCCAAACGAAGCACTCACTCTTTCATATTCTTATGATCATAGTTACCTTTGCAGTCACTCTGTCACTGGAATTGGGTGTCAATTCATTGACCCACATCCAATATAGGTCTACAGTAAAAGATATTCTTAGCAAAACTTACAATTAGAGTCACAGGTAGTCTCCTCTCAATGCTCCACACTTACGACAATGCTACATTTGCAGATATCCACAGAAAAGCAAGAATACTGTCTCATAAGTTTCTATTTGAGCGGTTACCCACACGCAGTGCAAAAAACAATGGAATATCCTCTTAGTACCATGTGGTCACTGGAGCCAGAGCATCTGGGCTGAAGTTCGTGATTCTTGTTCAGTACAGTGACACAATCGGTAAGCAATTCAAATAGAGTCATTCCTGGAGATCGGGGGATAATATAGAGGGCCTGAAAGCTGCAGACAAAAGGTTTTTTTTAATTTCAATTGAGAAGTTACACGACAGAAATGGTACGGAAATATTAACCGCAAACGCTAATATCACACATGAACAACTCATTCCGCCTCAGTCCAGTGCCCATTAAGTGAAGGGATAAATATAACCATTATTCATATCGGTGGATCAGCATTCAGACAGCACTCCATGTCAAGGTGTAAGATGCTCTGGGGAAGGAAAGACCAGACTTCAAGACACGATTATACTCTAAGACTCCATGGCAGAATGCTTTTGCCCCAGAACTCTCAGTCTAATGTGTTGTACTAACCTCTTGCATTATGATAGTAATCTGTGTTCTCTGCAACTTGCAGAGGCTTATTAGGTACGAAATAAAATTTATTTGACTAACAAGTCTCCATTTTCCTTCAACCATTTTGGAATGTAAGAAGACAGGTCATTATAGCATCAAATTGCCTAATGCTCTCCCATGATGTAACAAATGCTGTGCCAGATATATCCCAGCAAGCACAGTTGATGTGGCAACCATGACATTTGGACAAAACAGCAGGTCCCTGTATTCTTACTTCACTCTCACCATCAAGATAATCTCTACCCCTCAATTGCCTCAAAGCATTCTGGGATAGATCAGCACCTAAATGTGATCTACAATAAATCACCTCACTTTAAACAGTGATTCGAAAAATATGAATCATTTCATCGAAGCAGAAGGAGCTGAACATGATGAACTGACCTGCGTGGGGTCAATGCCCAGAATGGTCATCCACACCCAGTACAGGTTTCGTCATAAACCAGTTCCCACATAGTAAACACAGGTGAGTCGTCATTCCTACTCACCTCTGCTTTCCAATCATTCAGAGAACAAGGAACATATGACGTTATTAAAAAGTAGATTGGCTCAAATCGGCCAACAAGATCTTGAACTACATCGATATAGCAAAGCAATTATAAGTGTTGGCATTCATATCTCTATATAAATTTGTCTGTGTGGTGTTAATCAAAATCACTGCTTGGACATATACGCCACATGAAAATCGCATTAATTCCCCACACCATGTGGCAAAGAGCGTAATTC
Source organism: Chiloscyllium plagiosum (assembly GCF_037043375.1). NCBI lineage: Eukaryota > Metazoa > Chordata > Chondrichthyes > Orectolobiformes > Hemiscylliidae > Chiloscyllium > Chiloscyllium plagiosum. The sequence continues at coordinate 35,466,427 of NW_028270188.1, read as the reverse complement.
AAAGCAGGGTCGACAAACGGTACATATTATTTTAGCAGTGCGCTGCTGATGGATTAGAAATCAATTGGTGATCCTGATACGTTGTCCAACTCACCGATCACCTCAATTCGGAACATGAACACACGCAGCAGGGCTAAATTTTACCCCGTTTTTCCAGATATCCTTGAGTCTTATTGGAACCTTGGAGCAGTAAAATATTATGAAATATCTTAAATTGTACTTCAGTCACCCCAAACCGACTTCTCTTCCGTCATGGAAAATCTGTTGTTCCACACAATCACCAAAGAATTTAGTCCTCTGGATGGGGTGCAATAACAGGAATTTCTCAAAATTGACGGAGACCTGCAGTCCAACGTTTAACACGACGGTTTCACAGTGATTTGGTCTAAATTATATCCAGGATGTTCATCTCCAAAATTGCAGAACAAGAAAAATAACAGCGACGATAATAATAATAACAATAAATATAAACGTAAATTCAGATCCAAATACTGAGTAACAATCCCAATCAAATGCTCTTATATGCCATTCGTATAGACCGGTATCGTTTGGGGAACATCGAAATATAAAACAACAAAGGGAAAGTTGGGAAATATCTTGTTTGACAAACCTGTTTCTCCACTGTTGGATTGCTGCTGCCACCAAATTCAAGACCTCATTATTTTTCATATTCGACTCCTCCCTACAGTACTGTGCAACCTTTTACAAATAACACTACTCACATGTCTTTTGTGGAAACAAGCAATCACGACATACTCATCATATTTGGAACCCTGTGCTCAACACCCCTCCCAGCAATCTGTCCACACATATATCATGGCCCCACACACCCACTGATTGATGAAAACACACAAGATGTTCAAAGCCATCTGTGCTGACACTCACTTATTATTTTGTAATGACTTTCTCAAACCAAACATTGCCCACCTGGCATCTGCTCTCCCATTTCGAACAAAATACCTGATAGAGATCCACCAACAAAATACCTTTGCATCAAGGAATTCGAAACACCTTACTCAGAGGTTCCTAAGATCCGGTCGTTACAAGAACCATCTAACTGATAGTAGGGTTTGAACTACCACGGAGAGAGATCGGTCTTCCTCAACACTCTCTCGACCAGCCAGGGCCGGTGCTCATTCAAACTCCATCAGTGTGGCCTCAGTGCCAACCCATTCTGCGCGGTACAGAGAAACAGGCAATGCTGCAAATTACTGAGGAGCCTCCTAATCAATAAACTATTCAGTTTAAAATCAGAAACTGGGAATATTGTCATCTGCCATCGGTATTTGCCATGCAAAATGGAAAGGAAATAACTATTAATCATAGAGTGGAAATAAGTATGATTTAATGCAAAGAATTGTAAAACTGAATTGTTTCAAGACTTACCAGGAATACCAAAAGTGGCAAAGACGGTATAGTATAGTTTTTCGATCATTATCCTTGGAACATACATTTTGCTGTTTGTGAAATAGCCTCTGATGTCCTGCTGCTGAGAGACTATCTGAATTGGAGAATTACCTGGCGCTGACACAGATCAAAAGATAATATTTTATATCATGTGGTGGCCCACTGGGAAACATTGAATTTTTATCCAACATTTTGAACAAACAATTTGTGACAGAAGGTTTATTTTAAATTTGTGATGTCATTAAGATTTAAGCCTGTAATTGAAATACCCCAAAGACTAGATTAATATGATCCTGTTAGAACACAAATATTAATTGTAAATCTTCTTCAAACTTCAATGCTTGTATAAAATCATATGCAGTTCATCCCAGCAATACCAAAATATTTTTCGATATTCTTTTCAGTGACGGCATTCATTTTGATCAGGCTTTACAGTCATTCAAAAGTTCGTGCGGTGAAGCTTTTTAAGAACTGTTCTCCTACATATTGTTGTATCCCTATTTTCCTTGTTAATCCAATTTTATAACACATTAGGGAAATTCTATCTGTGAATGAGCACTCTCAATCAGAACCTGAAGCTGATAGAAACCACAACAGCTGGAACGTGTACTAAGTGATATAGTTCGCAAAATAAATGCAAAACTTGACAGAAAATTATTTAGACCATTGACTTCAGAATCCAGAATGACAGAATGATACATAATGCAAGTGACCCTGCGACCAGTCGTGTTCATTCCACCAAAATGATCCTAAATCTACATTAATCCCACTTTCCACCACTTGACTTGCATGTTATGACATTTCAAACGCTCATCCAAGTAATTGTAAAAGTGGGTATGTTTTGCCATCTCAAACACCCTCCCAGACAGTGCATTTCTGTGGACGAAACGAATTTCACTCATGTTCACTCTAAACCTTCTGCCTTTAGCTTAAGATAATGTAAACTTGGTCCTGACACTTGGACTGAGAGAAACAACTGCTTTGGATTCACACTGTCCATGCCCCTTATAACTTATACACCTGCTCTAGATAAGTCACTCCGAACTTATCCACCCTCCCTCTGCCCAGATATATTGTTGCAAACTGAGCACCATTCTGGTGAATCTCCTTTGCACTTCCTCCAGTGCAATCACGCCCTTCCTATGGTGCAGTGTCCAGAACCACACATAATTCTCCAACTGTGGATTAAACAAAGTTCTGTTCAGCTTCAAAATGCCCTCTCCTTTTATAATCCTCCCACATTTCTGATGAAGGTATTATGCCCGAAAGCCGACTTTCCAGTTCCTCGGATACCGTCTCATCTGCTGTGCTCTCCCAGCGCCACACTGTTTGACTCTGATCTCCAGCATCTGCAGTCCTCACTCTCTCCTTATAATCGAAGCATCGACTGAAAAAGGCGAGTGTCCTATGCGCATTCTAAACTACCCAAGTATCCTGTCATTCCACCTGCAGGGACCTGTCAAAACAGCACCTCAAATCCTTTCGGATCCTCTGATCTTCCTAATGTCGGTCTATCCATTGCGTACACCCTTTTCTGGTGACTGCGTTTTTTTAAAGTGCATCATCTATAATTTCAGAAGGATGACATTCCATCAACCACTCATCTGCCCATCTGACCAACTACCTTTTTCTATCTGTCACCTAAGAATATATACCTCCCTGACAATGACTGAGACAATGTTAGTATCATCAAAAATCGTATTTCTCATTCCCAATCTCATCAACTGCATCTCCCTATTCCCCAGCCACACCCACTCCGTAAAACACACACACACACATTCTCAGTGTCCCATGTGCGAACTTGTCAAAGGCTTTGCTCAATTCCATATGAACTACTTCAACTGCTCTACCCTTATCTACAGATCTGGCCACCTCATCGAAATGCTTCACCAGATTTATGAGGTATGACTCCCTCTGATGAAACCGCCCTGACAAGCCATGTTGAAAATATTCCGCACTAAATGGAGATTAATTCTATCCTTTATTTGTTTCTCCAGTCGTGTCCTGAATACTGACGTGAAACTCAGTAGCCTGTTATTTCTGTTCGATCTCCACTTCTCTTCTTGAAAAATGGAAATACACCTCTGGCACCCCCACCTCCCCCCTCGCCACTACACCGTGGCTGAGGAGGAATAGAATGTTTCAGTCAAAGTCACTGCAAATGTTTCCGTTGTTTCCTTGGTTATATATCCTTAGCATATCATAATTTTTATACATTTCAGGTCTCCAAAATCTACAATATCGACTCGCATCATATAAATGGTGAGAGATTGAGCGATTTTCATATTTTCAACTCTTTCACTTCCCATTCGGTTTCCCAACCATACAAAGGGAGGACAAAATGTGTTCCAAGAACCTTGATTTCCAAATTCTATTTTTTTGAATAAACACATTGCAAAGTCCTTTCAGACTAAGTAATAGCCGATTTCAGAACAAGACAATGTACACTGTGGAAGCAGGCCATTTTTATGAACGATTACACACCGACTCACTGTACAGCATCACACTTGACCCACCCTTTACCCTATCGTTGTAACCTCTCATTTCCCTCGTCTAATCCATCTATCCTGCACATCGCTGGACACTATGGGCAGTATAGAACGTCTCGTCCATTCAATCTGTACTTCCCTGGACTCTGGGAGAAAACTGGATTACCCGAAACCCAGACAGAGACTGCGGGAACATGTGAAATCCACACAAACAGTCGCAGAGGGTGGAAATAAACCTGGTCCCTGGTGCTGTGAGACAGAAGTGCTAACCACTGAGCCACTGTATAAAACACTCATACTTCAGCAGAAAGATTTATGTGTTTTACAAACTCTCTCTCTCTCTCTCTCTCTCTCTCTCTCTCTATCTATCTATCTCTCTCTCTGTCTCTCTCTCTCTGTTACACACACACATATACACACACACACTCACACATACACACAAACAGCACATTAAATGTATTTTTGCATTCTTCTTTTACTACTTACCACTTTCTTTTGTATGGGGAATCAATTTCTCTGATCATCAACAGTTGCTTCTTCCTCACTGAGCAAATGTACTAAGCCATATTGATTTCCTCTTAATTGTCCGCAGTCAATGGTAATGTCATTGTCTGGTCTTATTTTGACTGCATTCACATTTTCTCTGGATCAAGTAGAAGCAAGTTAGTAATTCGCTAAATAATAATAAAACTTAAATCTTTGTTGAGTAATTGGCACAAAACTTTCAAGTGAGTCTCAAATCCAGCTTTAAATCCGTTCATTTTATGACTTTTAATATTGACATAAAGCTATGGTCAATTGAAGTAACAACCCATCGAATGAATTAATGTCCTTCAGGGAAAGAAAACTGCTGTCCTCAGCCAAACTGGGCTCCATGTGTCTCCATGCTCACAGAAATCGATGTGGTTTTCGGAGGTTAGTCATATAAGCTCAAGGCCCACACTGCAAGAGTTCCTCACGATTGTGTTCTTAACCTAACTATCTTTTGTAACGGTACAACTTACCTCTTGTCAATTAAAAGAGCCATACGTTGGACTGTTTGCGATTAATTGCACAATCTTCAGCAGTATTCCTGGATACTGAAGCACTCCATGCCGCAGTGATGCAAAATCTCAGAAACATCCAAGGCTGTGCTGATCAGTGCCAATTAAAATGCGTACCACACAAATGTCAAACAATTACCACCTCGAATACGAGATCATTAAAGTTACACCTCTTGATATTCAGAGGCTTTGCTGATTGTGAACCATTGTGATTAACAACCTGGAGTTACTATTGAGCAGAAAATGAACTGGACTCACAGATTGAATACTGTGGCTCCAAGGGCAGGTCAGAGGGGAAGAACACTGCCATGGCTAATGCATCACATACTCCGAAGGCCTCTCCAACATCTACTGTGCAAGGCACACATCAATTTGATTGGTGCCATATTTGGTGAAATATCTGCATACATGCATTCCATCCACCACCAATGTTCAGTGAAAGCATTAACAATACACATTGCAGAAATTCGCTGATGTTCCTTCAACAGCATCTTCTAAATAACGACTGACACATTTCCAAAGACAAAGGCAGAAGATACATGGGAACAACTCTAGCTGCATGTTTCTTACCAAGCCACTCACCATCCTGACTTTAATGTATCTTCATTCAAAAAAATTGCCATCACTCAATGGACAATAAAGCTGCTCTCTTATTAATGATAAACGACTGGTTGTGAGTTTAACCTAAGGGTTACCATGTCCCAGGTGAGTGGTGATCGTCGGAATTTAGGAACTTCATGGTGATATCAGCCAGTGTGGGAAGAGACCCCACACTGTTGGTGCCACTCAACATCGCAAAAATAGCCGTCCAACCAGCAATGCTACAGGCGTTCAGTTTGCACAGCTGGTTTGACAGCGGCTGTGAGATATAGAGAGGTGAGGTAATTCTCTATTCAATATCGCTAACAGTTATCTCACTGTCTGACAAAAAAAACCCTCCGTATCGAAGACGATTCCTTCGGTGTCACGCTATCAAAATCCTGGACATTCCCTCTCTCTCCAGTCCCCTTCACACCTTCGACTGTTATTTCCTACACTGTTTTGACTGCAGTGGCACACGAAAGCAGCTACAACAACAAACTGAAGGGAAATAAAATTTGGTCCATACATTAAAAAACAATCCCGCTGAAATAATTGATGGAACATGCCTGAACAAACCATTTTGATGGCCAAGACTATGACTACCAGAAAATTCAGATAAATGTACGAGTAAAATCGTTGGATATGTAAATATTTGGCAGATTTTTTCGGGTGGAGATTGAGTAAGAGAATATGCGTGAGAGTGTAAGAGAGATAGTGCGAGAAAGAAATGGCATGTCAATTGCTGAACTCAGTTCAATGTCATTTTGACTATGATGAAATACATTGAGCAAAGACCACTGCTGGTTGAATTTTCTTTGAAAGTTTTCGACACTTGAAGCATTTTCAGACATGACTTCCGAAAGTGGTTAGTATATGTCGCACGTCAGAAAGTTCCTGCTTCTAATAGCAGAAATACCTCCTTATAATCATAAATAATCATCTGATGTTTGCGCAGTCCTTGTGTCTCAGATGAAAATATCGTTCTCCTGATCCAAGATTGTTCAGTGTTTGTGCTCGAGAGTAATAAAACATAGTGTCCATGCCAAACTGCTTACTGTTATTGAAATGTTGAAGTTCTGTAATCAGCATTTATGCTGCAGTTGGATTTGAAAATTATTGTTATCTTTGTTAAGTGACACAAGTATCGGGAGAGAAGATTAAATTTTCCAGTGAGGGGTTTTACATTCAAATCGACATTGTTTGATTACTGTTAGTTCAAGGATATGGTGGCTCAGTGGTAAGCACTGCTGCCTCACATGTCAGGGCCTTAGTATCGATTTCACCATCGCGCGACTGTCTGTATGGAGTTTTCACATTCTCCCCGTGTCTGTCCGTGTTTCTTTCAGATGTACCGGTTTCCTCCCACAATCCAAAGATGTACAGGTGAGGTGCTATAGTCAGGGGTAAATGTCGGGGAATGGGTCTGGTCGGATTACCCTTCAGACGGTTCTCACGTGTTCATGTTCTTCAGGATACGTGACAATAATCCATTCTAAAACTTTGCTTATACATTAATAATAATATTTGAGTTTGCACACTCGGCTTGAGATTTCATCAAAAATCTCTCTGAAAATTCAAATGCATTACAGTCATTGCTTTTTCTCAATTTGTCGACGAGTCACCTTCTCAAATATTATTCTAATTTCGTAAATCTGTTGTTGCATTTGCCTATGCCCTTTATCTTCAGTCCCAATAAATGCTCCAACACCGTTTATTTACTAATTTCATTCTAATGCATTTCCCTCTACAGACTATTGTTTCCAAGTATTGCAGAATTTTTTGTTTGTTTTGTTTCTTCTGTGAAGACAGAATTGAAATAGTTGTTTCATAGTTCTACCGTTTCCCTGTTCTCCATTCTGCATTCCCCGGTTCCAGATTGTAAGAATGCTGTATTTGTTGTCTCTTACGTTGGCCATTGACAAACTTTCAGACGCTGTTTTCGATCACTCTTTTCATCCTTGTCAACATATTTTTCAAAACTCCAGCAATTACAGTTTTACCCTGCTCAATGATTGATTATCCACAACAATAAATCACAGAAGCATAGAGTCTGTACCATCAGGCATACAGCACGGTCTACATTAGTCTTACGTTGCCACATAACGTCCATATCCGTGAATGTTATGACACTTCAAATGCTCGTCCAAGTACCTTTTACAGTTTGAGAGGTTACTGGGACAACTACATTCTCAGGAAGTGCATTTCGGATCCCAACACCCTCTGAATGAAAACAAACCATCCTCAAATCCTCTCCAAGCATCAGGCCCTCCATGTTAAACTGTTTCTCTCATTTTCTTGTCCTTTTGACGAAAAGGAACAGCTGCTGTCTATTCACCCTATCCATGCACCTCATCGTCTGATATTTCTAAGTGATATCACACTCAGTGTTCTCTAATCAAGAGCAAACAATCCGAGCTCATTAAGCCTCTACTCACAGCGGATACTCTCCATTTCCTGGAAGGACATCCTGATGAATTTTCTCTGCACTCACTCTCTTTCAACTGTATTATTCATATAACATCCAGTCAAATTCAAGGATCTGTGGAGAAGAACTTTATGAGTTTTTAGTGTTCTGCCAGTCAATCAGAATTCCTCTGTCTAGTTCCTTTTTCCCACATTGCATCCATTAAAATTTATCTGTGTTAATTTCTGTCTATCATTGACTGTCCATCTGACCATTCCATGCATATCTTCGTAACATAAGACCTTCCTCTCCACTGCCAAACACCCGGGCAATCTTTCTGCCAAAAACAAGTTAACTCTTCACACCCGCCCCACATTCTCCACATTCACATCTGCAGAAGTTATAAATACCACAACAAATAAGGGACACAGCACTGTTCCATGTGGAACTACCGGGGACACGAGCCTCCAGTCACACAAGCATTCTTCAACCAACATCCCCTGTCTCCTCCCACTGAAACAATTTTGAATGTAACTTTCCAAGTTGCTCTTGAATCGACGACATTTTAATTGGTTTATCAGTTTCCCATGTCAGAAAGACATGTGAGTTTTAGTTTTGTCCACCCCTGACAAACACAGGCACCTCCAAGTCAATATGGAGAGTGACAGAGTTGATTGGGACAGGAGGCAAAAAATCTAAAGAAAGAATGTTCCGTTGGCATGAGAAAAGCAGTCTACAATCATTCGGAAACATTACTTTAAAGGGATGACAAATATTAAAGGAGCCCTTGGAGGAACTGTGACCGTTGTTTATTCCTGTCTGGCATAATGTAAATTTGAAAATGTGGTCCTGACATGGTTAACAAGGGATGTTAGGCATAGTACTGATCCAAAAGAGAGGCGTAAAAATTGGCTGAAAAGAACAGTAGGCCTGATGACTGGGAGCATTTCCGATTTCAGCTGAAGGCGAGTTAGGGATTCATTAAGACGGAAAATGATGTGCAAGTGTAAACTTGTGGGGAGCATACAAATAAATTGCTAAAGTTGCTAAAGATGTAATGAAGAGACAAAAAAAAATGAAAACTGATCCTGACAACCAGAAAAAGGGGAAGTTATAATGCAGAATAAAGAGATGGCAGATCAATTAACGACATATTTTGGTTCTATCATCACAATGGATGTCACAACTAATTTCCCTAAAACGCAGAGGGAAACATGAGAAGGAGGAACTGAAGGAAATCAGTACTAATACAGAAATGGAGTTGGTGAGATTTCTGAGATTAAAAACCAACAGATGCCAACACCTGGTAATCAATACCCTAGATTACTTAAAGTAGCCCGATATATCGTGGATACATTCTGATCGCGTGTCTTGAATCTAAATAGGAGAACTTAATGGCCATCTTTGAAGTTTCTGCTGTCTCTGAAACACTTCTGTGAATGGCAGGCAGCCATTTTGGCCATTTTAAAGAAAGGCATACAAAGGAAACATGGAATGATAGACCAGTTAGCCTAAGACTGGGAAACCGCGACATGATGAGACAGATAGTCAGCATGGATTGACAACAGTGAAATTAGAATCCAGACCTCGTGTTCATTTGAACAAGTCCCTCACATGAAACATTCAGGTGCAGCGGGAGCTGAAGGTATCAAATGGTAAGTTGGCCTTAGTAGTGAGAGGATGAGAACATACACAGGGATGTCTTGCTTAAATTGTACAGGGCCTTGGTAAGAGCAAATAGAGAGTGTTCAGTCGTTTTCGCAATGGAGACTCCACAAGAACGGTTTAACAGACCGATTCCTCGGATGGCAGGATTGACTTATGAGGACGAGATTGGTTCAGATGGATTCCATTGGAGGTGAAAGAATGAAGTCGGATCTCACAGAAACCAGTACCATTCTAACATGACTAACAAGGTAAGAGCAATAAAGATTCTCGAACTGACGGGAGAGTCTAGAACCGAGGAGGGCTCGCAGTTCATAGATATATAGTTGGCCAATTTCCACTGCGATAAGGAAAATTTATTTATATAAACTTAGAGATTGGTAACTGCAGAATTTTCCGCCACAGAAAGCTGTTAAAGCCAAACATGAAATGTTTCCAGGAAGATGTATATAGTTCTGATGTTAAAGGGAGCGTAGAGAATGGGTCTAAAGTGGAAACACGGTAATGAGGAGGGGCTGATGGCCTAGTATTATTATTGCAGGACCTAGTTAGTATTCTCGGGACTTGGGTTCGAACACCACCATAGCAGAAAGTGGAATTTCAATTCAAGAAACAAATCTGGAATTATGAGTAAATGGTGACCATGAATCGACTCTCGATTGATGGAAAAAAAAATCTGGACACAGAATTCCCTTCAAGGAAAGAAGATGCCCTCCTTACCTAGTCTGGCCTATATGTGATTCCTGACCCACCAGAATGCTGTTAACCCCTAGCAGCCTTCTGGGAAATTCAGGGCAGTAAATGCTGCCTCACCAGTGATACCCTCATCTCATAAATGAAGAAAGGAAAAGGGCATCTATGATCATACCGAATAATGGAGCAGGATTGAACACTACACTAACCTACGCCTTTTCCTGTTTTCTGTCTTTGTATTCTGTTGAAGGACGGATGTACAAACAACGATTGCGCCTGGCACTGGTATCGGCATTACATTATCACAACTGGATTAAAATCATGTAACTCTTTGTTGACCAATTATCTGGGAGCAACTTCAGCACACGGACTTAAACATTTCAAGAAACTGCAGACAAGCTATGGTAGCTCTTGGACTGGCTGATCTTTCTCTCGTTTTCTATGCAGTTCTCAATTTGTTGGCATTTCTGAGAAAAGCAACGTGTATGTACGAAATAAGAAGAGATCTTTGGAATTTTGTTGATAGTGGGACAGAGAGGGGCGGGGCAGGAATAGGGTGAAGCTTACACACGTCAGGAAAGGGAGCAATGAGAGAAACAAAGGGCTGAATTCGTGAGGTGCTCCATGAACAGCCCCAATTTCTAAAGCCTTACAGTCTCCCAACCTACTCACGTCTGTCCCTTTACTCCCTGATCCAATTTCTCAGCCTCTGTCACATTGACAGCCAGTTCAAAGGACAAAGATGTTCAGACGACACATTCCCATCATTCTCAATAACTAACACAAACAACAGAGTCTCCCAAATGCACAGACGCCTCTGTCACGCTGCAATGATTTATCACAATATGTTTTTTTCCTAATCGACTCACACCAAAGATATACACAAACAGTGACGCGATAAATTAAAAAATAAGAAAACCAAACTCCAGCAAGTACGGCGGTCACTCACCGGAGCCTGTTTCTGGCATGAAGCCAGTGGCTCTTCGTGCCTTAAACTGCGGCCCCAGAAACGCCACGTATGTGTCTAGAGTTCGACACTGACCCATGATGAAATTTATAAGCAGAACATAGTTCCTTGCACCTCCCTTCTCTTTATCCATCACACTGGATTGTAACTCCGGGTGCTGTACTTCCCTTTAAATCTCATGCACAGGAATATATCTACTGGTGCAGCAACCCCTGAAAACCTCATTTACTGTCTGGGGACGGCAGACAACGGCATTTCATTCCAGTTTCACTGACAGCACACGTACTCACAACCCACATTAACTCTGGGCATACTCCAGCACACTGACAACCTGACTGATGATGTCACACAGCCAATAACAGCAATGCATAGGACTGGTTTGAGCTGGTTTTCTTGTTCCTCCATTCAATCAGGGAGGAGGGCGGGATAGGTAAACGGCCTTGAACAATCGAAAATGTGGTTGGATTCAAGCTCCATCCTTCTTGGATGGGTTGAGGGGAGAGCTCGCAGGAGGTTCACTCATTATTTCAGATGGAGGGCTTATTGTCACGTGTCCTCACGGACAGACTACAAGAGACAGGAGGAAGTGGACAATATAGTCCCATACAATAGCACAGAATTACAGAGTCATAGAGATGTACACATTGGAAAAAGACCCTTCGGTCCAACTGGTCCATATCGAATAGTTATTCCAACCTAATCGAGTCCCATTTTACTGCACATGGCACATATCCCTCTAATCATTTCCTATTCCTCTGCCCGTGCAGACACCTTTTTATGCTGCAATAGTATCAGCCTCCACCATTACCTCTCGCAGCTCATTCCGTGTACGCACCAGATCTGTACAAACAATTTGTACCTTACGCCCGTTTTATATATTTTCCCTCTCATCCTAAACCTGGGCTTCTAGTTCTGGACTTCTTCAAACTGGGGGAAAAGCCTTGCCTATTTACTGTATCCATGTCCTTCATGATTTTTTAAAACTCTAAAGGTCACCCCTCAGGCCCCAACGCTCAATGGAAAACAGCCACAGCCTATTCAGCCACTCCCCATAACTCAAACCCTCCAAACCTGGCAACACCCTTGTATATCTTTCTGAACTCTTTCAAGTTTCACAACATCCTACTGATAAGACTAAGACAAAAACTGCATGCAATATTCTGACTGTGGCCTGACAACGTCCTCCACAGCCACAACTTGACCTCCAAACTGCTATATGAAATGCACTGTTCAATAAAAGAAATCATCAGAATTGACTCTCTGCATATTATAGACTCACATCAGCAATGTCAGCTGTAATTTGCTGAAGTGTAATCTGGGACACTGGGGACAGCAGGCAAAGGGATGGACATTGTTGCTTTGTGAGAGGTGACTGCGGACCAAGTGAGACAGGCTCAATATGGGTGCTGAAGGCATGCTATCCTGATTACCCTGGCATACTGATCACTCCGGATCAATCACCCACAATGACACTCCTTCGTATGTTTTCCCTTGTACGTCCCACGTCAGTTTGAGTACGCCGATAGTATCCAGGCATTTTAACTTGTCAAACACTACTCAAGTCAGTTGTACAGCCTCATATTAAGACCATACATTTTAGAAGCACAAAGAAAATATTCAGGTTGCCAGGGTTGTTCCACCATTCAATGTGTTCACGTCCGATGCGAGGATACTGAACTACACTTTCTTGTCATTCTTCATAACCCTTAAAACCATGAGTAAAAATCTATCGATCTCAGCCTTGAATATCCTTAATGACTCAGTCCCGACAGCCCAGGCTTTACAGAATCCCACCGGAATGTGAGAATGGCAGAACAATAGTGTGTCTACCCGCCAGGGTGGAACGAACACACACTGGAGTTGGGGGAAGTGGAGAAAGGATATGGTGACATTGCTTGTAACAGGCAAAGCTGAAGGAAAGGGAGGAACGGTGAGAGGGTTCACAATTGCACAATTATTCTGCCATTCACACAATCCAATCACTTCATCTGAACTATCAACATCCTTTGTCCCGTGGCACAGCGCCCACTCCTTATAATTGCGTAACTATTGCACCCTCCAAACTTCATACCAACTCTGAAGAAGAGTCATCGAGATTGAAAAACTAATCTTGCTTTATGCACATGGATGCTGCCTTACTGGCTGTGATCTCCAGCGTTTTGTTGTTTTCCTCGGACTGTAAAAGCGGTAGGAGAGAAAGCCTGATGGGGACGAAGTTGGCAACAGTGCCAAGATTTGTTTACAGGAGAACGAAAGAGGAAAGTCGAAGAAATATTTTATTTTGATTGGAATTATTGTTGTCACGTGCACCTAGGTACAGACAGAAATGCTGTTTTGCATTCAATACAGGCAGATCATGCCATTAAAGTGCATTAGAAAGAGAACAGCGCGACGAATGCAATACTCCAGCAGCAGAGAACTCGCAAAGAGCGAGTTCCATATTAGATTTAAAGTTTGAGAGGTCCATTCACAAATTTAAGAATGGCGTTAAAGAAGCTGTTCTTGAATCTGTTGGTTCCTGCATTTAACTTTTCGCATCTTCTGCTTGATGGAAGACGCTGGGAGAGCTTATATCCATGGTGGGATGTGATGATGTTGGCTGCCATCCCTTGGCAGCAAAAAATGTAGATTCAGTCACCGGTTAGCAAGGTTGAACTGGGCTGTGTTCAGAGCTCTTTAATGTATTATATTTCTGGGCAGAGTAATTGCCATACCGAGCTATGTGGCATCCGGAAATAATTGTGGTGTATCTATTAACATTAGTAAATATTCTGTCCAGGCATGCCGAATTTGTTGTGCTTTCTTGACTGGAGTAATCAACGTGTGAGTACGAGGATCGCCAATCCAAGGAACGAGATGCACTCAACCATCTCCACCTCAGCAGAATTAATGTGGTTGGGATGTGCCCTCCACATTGCTTTATGAAGGCAATAGCCAACTCTTTAATTTTGTCGACATTCGGGAGATGTTATCGTTATATCATGCCACCAAGCACTGTACGTCTTTCCTGTTTTCTGTCTCATCATTGCTGACATCCAATTTAGAAACGTGGAGTAATCAGTGAAGTTGTAGACTGAGTCAGAACGGAATATGATCACTCGGTCATGAGTGGATACCAAGTATAATAAGAGGCTGAATATGCAGCCATGCGGGGCACCGGTGTTGAAGATTATTTTGGAAATTATGTCGCTGCCTATCTCACTGATTGCAATCTCTCATATGGAAGCCAAGGTTCCAGTGGCAGAGGCCGGAACAGAGACCAAATCTCAGACTTTGGAATTATAGTTTTGAAGGCAGATCTGTCGTCAATAAGTAGGAGTGTAACATAGTTATCCAGATGTTGCAGGGATGATGTATGTCTGGGGAAATGGCCATGGAACTGCTGTAATGGTAGTTGAATTTCATGGGATCAAGACAGATTTGATATGTGTTATGAATAATCTCTAGAATCACTTAATAATTATGGATGTCAGGGCCACCGGGTGGTAGTCATTAAGGCACACTGCATGAAATTACTTTGGTGTGGAGGAGCCGGTGTTGGACTGGGTGGACAAAGTAAAAAATCACAGAACTACAGGTTATAGTCCAACAGGTTACTTTGAGAGTTGTGGCTTTTGAGTGCTGCTCCTTTGTCAGGCGAGTAGTAATCCGACGAAGAAGTAGTTCTCTGACAGTGTGCACTTTCAAGTAAACCTGTTGGACGATATCCTGGTGTTGTATAATTTTAACTGAGTTTTCTTTGGCACTGGTTTGGTGGTGTTCTTCTTGAAGACTTCGGCTTGTAGGAAGGAAAGGTTAAAAATCGCAGCAAATGCTTGTGCCAGCTGGTACACACAGTATTTGAGTACACCACCAGGGTCCCCATCTGGGCTCGTCATGTTCCATGGGTTCACACTCAAAACGGCCGATCTGACATCTGCAACGGAGACTGAGGGAACGGGTTGATCCGAGACTGTTGGGGCAGATCACATTGTTTGTCTAACAATCTGTTCGAAACAAGTGTAAAATGTATTGACCGGAACAGGGAAGAATATGCTTTTGTTTGCTATTCTGATTTGTTTGCTTTGTAACTCAGTATTTTATGTAAGCATTGTCACAAACAGCAGGTATCTGTATATCTTCATAATGTAAAATACTACTTTTAGACTTTTTTTCTAAATAAAAACAAATTAGCCCGTTTGTATTATTGCAAAACTTAAAAATTCTCAGCTCTGACATAGCCACGTTGATGACGAGATATAAAAGACAACTGACGCCAAAGTGGTGTGTCATACACATAACATACAGAGCAGAAGTACGGAAAGGAATACAGGCCGAGGAAATGAAATAAAGATAATTCCCATCTGCAAGAAAGACTTGCAAGTACGGCACAGTCGAAATTGGAGACGAGATGTGGGGAAGGTCCAAGATAATTAAGTTAAAAGAAGATGAAGGGGTTTTGAGGTGTCACTGAAATGAATTGTTTGGTCTTTTCTTGATCAATTATCTCTGCAACACAATCAGATTGGGAGTTTAATGTAGAG